>NW_027271417.1:207500-807500 GCF_040938485.1 Diadema antillarum
GTCTGTAGGTTGTTGTAATGCCCAGTTCATAACGTCAGTTCTCTCCTCTTCCCATTTGGCAAAAGCGGCAGCAGATTCGGCATGGCTTGTGGCACAACACGCAAAACTCGCTCCGAATGGCACGAGTTGTTTTGCTGAAGCAAATTTCATAGTCAGTGGCAGACGATAACTTCCGCCCTTCCTACACAGTCACTTCATACTGCAGAGACCTCCTCATTCTCCTTCGCTCCCTCCTCGGTCTCTCCCGCCTCCTTTTCGGCGGCCATCCTTGCGAGTTTTGCTTGGCGCACCTTCTCCGCGTGCTTCTTCTTCTGCTCCAGTCGCTCGCGCATTGCCTGGAAGTGTGCCTCGCGGTTTTTGGCAGCCTGACTCAGACTATCGTTCATTTTCACCTCCGTCTGCTTCTTCTGGGCATCCTCGGCCTCCTCCGACACCTTGTGGACCTGGGCCTCCTTCTTCATGGTGTCGAGCTTCTCGCGGAGTTTGCTCTGCTTAGCTTTCCTCCTCTCCTCCGCCGCGGCCAGCTTGGCGTCCACCTCCTCCTTGGTAAGCGCCCTCTTCTTCTTCCTCCTCTTCTTGAGCTTGGCGAGACGTGGTGGCGGCTTCTTCAGCTCGTCGAAGTCGATGGCGATCATGACGTCGAAGGACGTGCCGCCTTTTTTCGGCGCGAGCTGCGGGGCCGTATTCGACGTGCTGATGATTCCCTGGGACTTGAGCTCGCCAAGGATTTCGGCTGTGGTTTGGTTTCGCATCTTGTCACGACCGCTGCTCTTCCGAGACTCGCACTTTGTCCCACTGATACAGAGATCTGAGAAAATAAAACAAATAAGATGATTATCACTCACTTTGCTAATTTTGTACAAAACAAATATATAAAACACTCTTTAATTCTTAAATATCCTTATTGGTTAATGCCCTATGGAGAAATATTATTCTTTATCGTTCACGTCGAAAACCACCAAAGAAGGACTCTTTACTTTAGATAAGGCATGAATACACGGTCGTCACACAATAGCCGTTGTCACAACACGCCCATAACTACACGGTCCCACCACCCGGGGGTCGTGCAGAACGTGCCATATACCGGTGTTCATTCACAGAGTCCGGCCCGGCTCACTGAGCCGAGGGAATGCACAGAATACTCGATTCGATCGTCACAGAGACCTTATTATTTTGACGACCCATAGAGAAAACGCAGGGCTATTGTTTGCGAGTAAATACAGGGTCACCCGGCAATCGATATTCAACTCGGGTCTCCGCGTGGGGGAAGCGAGGTGTAACAAGCAAGCACACGCTAGAAAAACATGCTACGTTTCCAAGGAAGTGCTCTGAAGAATATGATATATCCAGAAAATTCCCAAAATAATTTGGAAGTGGTTTATTCATTGATGTTGTAATAACAATCCACAAACAAATTTCATGCTGTTTGACATGGAAATAAATTAGAATTATCCTACATCTTGAATCAGAGGCATATAATTTACAATGGAGCGCAGAGTTGGAATACTAGTATTTTAAAAGGAAATAAAAAACTTTCTGCAAGTATTATAGAGAAACTTTATGTTTCTCAAGCTGTAACCAGACAATATAAGAAAGGAGAATAAAGAGGAAAAGACAGTGAGAAAGAAATTATCAGTTAAAAATGATATATTGCTAGGATGTATTTACCTGGAGTGGTTGGTCTGTCTTCAACCATGTTGGGGTGTGAGTACTCGGTGATGACGTTTGCGTAGTCGGACTCGAGCCCGCTGTCGAATGTCCTCTGGGAGAATTTGCTGGTCGCTGACGACACCAGACGATCCTGAGATTTGTTGTCCAGGTCGTTGTCGATGTGACTTCCAAGGGAGTCCCGCGAACCCATTTTGGTGTCCTTCAGGACGCGGACGCCGTCGGGATTGGAGTCCGTGTTATCCATAGTTTCGATGTCGGTGCTGGGTTTGACTTCCAGGACGCCCTTCTTCTTCGACGCCGACGATTTTCGCGGGATGACCTCACCGTCTGGACCAAGCTGTTGGACCTGCGTGGATTTCGAGCCATTGCAACCCATCTTGTCCGGTGAGAATGAAAAATTACCAAAGTAGAATCAACCTGCAAGGTGGCAACAAGTTGCGATATTCCGATGCACCTAAGAAGATGACTTTGATTACTGCGGGTAAGTTGCGACCGAATATCTAATGACGATATGATAATGATGACAACAGTAGAATATTATGGAGATGACTA
The DNA here is from genome assembly GCF_040938485.1 of Diadema antillarum. Classification (NCBI taxonomy): domain Eukaryota; kingdom Metazoa; phylum Echinodermata; class Echinoidea; order Diadematoida; family Diadematidae; genus Diadema; species Diadema antillarum. Next base: position 209,724 of record NW_027271417.1, read on the forward strand.
AATCTGACTCAAGGCGAGAACAGGTTGAAACTATTGCAGAGTCGTCTCAGTACCTGCAGATATCTTGCGAAAGAGTTGTAGGGTGGTGTGAATCTCTCGCCCAAGTCAGAGTGAATAGATCGTGGTATACAGACACGCACGATTATAAGGCAGGCGGAGACGGTCGCTGATTATTGGCCTCTGACCGTTGCTAGGCACATTGTTGGCTCGTCGCTATGGCGCGTTACCATCACATCGATTATTTTGCGTTATGTCGCCCTCACCGTCGGGTAGGTTTTGCTGACTGTGTGAATGAACCCGCGGACTACAAAGAGCTGTCGGCACTATTATGGGGATACCCCGTAAACAATGTCACAACAAAAGTCGATCACCAATATTGTGTTTTATCGGTGTGTTTGTTTTGTCGATCGTCTGCTTGTCGGTCAAGGCTCCTGGTGTTAGTCATTCGCACGTGCTTTCTTGGAAGTGAATTCCTTACCGCTCTTTCTTTTGTATATCATCCATCAAACACTCCAATGGGATAACGTTTAGTACTCCTCTGACCCCTTCGATATTCGGTACTTGGAGATAAGTATTTCTTTTTTCACAGATACTCATGAGCTATCATATGCCATTAGCATACCATATTCCCAAAGAAACAGTGTACACGGAAATCTGTCAAATTTGTTTTCATTTTAATGTGCATTTGTTATTGCTGGTTGTGGTTCGAATTGTATAGATCAATGTTCTTCTTTTAAAAGAGAAGTTAGATGATAAGCCACATGATTTTTCGCGAGTCGGGACTTCCCAACACTAATTTGCAAGCGGTTAAATTCGCGATTGCGGAGTACAGCACTGAATGGAGAAATGTAGGCGGGCACATCACCTTTGTGATGAGAATGATGATTAATATTTTCGCGGTTTTTTTTTTCCACATTCGCGTATGGCATCCGACTAGCGATATTCGTGAAAATAAAAAAACTCGCGAAATATTCGGCGAGTAGGTTTCTAGTTATATCATTTTTGAATTTTATTAGATAGTTCGCGACTCTACCAGAAATGAATACCTATACTTTGATGTAAAGTAACATACACGTTAAATATCCAGCAGTATATATTCATAAACATGTATCCCAAAAGGACTTAACGCCTTTCATGTCAGTTTGAGATATCTGCTATTAAACCAGTTTAAACAAAGAAAATGCAAAGAAACTATTTTATATCTTTAGTCATAATTTCAAGAATATATTCCTTCTTATGTAGCAAGTGATGTATCACTGGAAAATGTTCTTTTTTCATGTCTTGATGGTGGACTTACTTTGAAATGATAAAAGAAAACAGTTTTTGCGATTAAAATTTTCATTCTAATGAGTACTGAGATTATGCCAAGTTCAGCTAACTGGGTTAGATGCAATGCAGCAGAGCAGTGGAGACATGTTTATGATAATAATGTATACCTCACTTGCATGCTGAATGGACCAGTCCCCTGCAGACGGTTTCAGGTCCTTTTTCGGTTTGAAACCGCTGGTAGCGAACTGACCAAGCGAGGGATATCTCCGAGGCATATCTAATATGGAATGTTTAATCTTAATTAGGCCCACATTGAAATCCCACTGCGAAATTGTGAAGAACTAAGATGTATTCAACCCAGACGAATATCAAATGTACAATTTCTCAAAATGGGTATATAATTTACCCTGTTCTGCAAATAGAGACCCTATTCCCTTGGAAGTGGGTCTCTCATATAGGAGTCTACAACCAGTGGTTTATGACCGAGCTGAGGCATTATAATCCACATAATAACAACTGCGTTTCGGCTCCCCGATCATGCTTATCATTGTTTTGTTTTGTTTTGTTTTTTTTGGGGGGGGGGCGCGAGGGGTAAGTTTTCGTCTTCAAATCGTCTGTGTTCGCTTTCGAAATTGCACGGTGAGAGTATAAAGGTGGGATAGAAAGAAAACACTGCCATGTTACTTTTTGGTGCAAATACGGTTTTCCCCTGTCTTCATCGATATTACGTAGACACACGCAAATCTTCTGGGTATTTGAATGATAATCAGGACAGCATTAGTGAAAAATCACAACAAAGATTATGTAGTAAAGAACTTTGTCATGAATGAAGAGTATTTTGGAAATTCTTGATTTCATGGGAATGTCATTAAATTTACGCTTAAAGTGTTAATGAAATAATCAGTGTTATTATTTGTCTTGTAACATTGTCGAAATTTATCATATCGAGATGACCAATCAGGGATTACGAAAGCATAGACTTGACAACTGGCTATAATGTTGACTCATAAATTATGTAATTTGAGGCCATCCATTGCAAACATTTTTTTTTTTTTCTGGCTTTGATGATGGACGCAGCCATGTCTAATTTCAAAACTCTCAGCGTCTTGGTACGAGGCTACATGTCGACGGTGACCGCTGGCCGTACACATTGTAGTCACAAAACAAAATTAATCACGTCAGAAAAAAGGTTCCCCGTTTGTCAACAGTGCTGTGTCTCCATGTTTGCACTGCTGACCACCAGTCCTTTTTGCTTTGACTACAATTCCTACTTTGATTAAAGAAGAAACCTGCCATCACCCGGCAAGCTTAAAATAGCACAAACAGTTGATGAAGGTCTGTGCAATATTACAATAGATGGTCTCATCTGAAGACTCCCATGCCCTATACTGCGTTATCAAGACATGATCGAAGAAACCATAAAGGTGAATGCAATTTAGACCACTCGTGTCCAACGTGATCATATCATGCTTTTATTCTTCTCCATCAATTAACTTTACTTTTAATTTCATGCACACTTTCTGCTCAACCACTGGCACACACTGTTTGCAACAATGCCGCTATGTGGGAAAAATCGCTTGGTTGACTGGAAGAAAGGTCAGTCTTATATATCACTAGGGAAACGATGATTGCTAACGTGTAGGATCTCTCGCTTTCACGTTCTACCGCGAAGTGGAGGACATAAAAAGTATCTTTTACAGATGGGACATTGCCATTAACACTTTTTGGGTATCATCTTGCTGAAATAAGAACTCATGCGAACCGCTTTCGAAAAGAGCTGTGATTCAATCCACAGTCATTCCTGCATATCATGGAGAATACTTTATGGCACGTACATTAATAATCTGCCATTTCACTCTGGATATACACAGTGCTGCATTTATGTATGCCGAACAAAAGGAAATCCTTCTTCAAGTATTCAGTTTTCATTTGATTTTTGTTTTACTTCCTTCACCTCTCTTCTGCCATGTAGACGCCATTGCATGCAAGTTATATTATTCTTTAAGAGTATCCAGTCAATGTGAAGAAAAACTATAGAAGAATAATAACTGTGATGAAATAATCATTTTGACATTACCACATATTCAGATATTCATTAATTGGCAACATGAACAGTTAATGTTGCAGGTATCATGAATCAGCACAAATCAACACGCATTTGCATTCCATAGTCCCTCAATAAGTTTCTACGTTTCTCACCAATAACTTAACTCACTTTAGAAAATCATTCCATAACAATATAGGGAATTCCCACAAGTCATTGAGCGCGGTTACACACACTTAACTATGTAAATATAAGAACGACCGAAGTCCACATTCAGTAAACGTATCATCTTTGGAGATACTGTGGAAGTATAATGCTGCACACAATCATGGCGTACCGTGGGTCAAGACATTGGGGGGGGGGGGGGGGGCGTCTCATGGCAGCAACATCAGAATTGCATAACGGTACAATTAAATGCGAGCGAGCGGAGCAAGCGAGTTTGAAAATTTTGACATTTTACAGTCCCCAAACTGCCGTTTGTAGCTATATATATATTTTTCTTTTTTCTTTTTTTTTCTTTGCCTGAAATTAAGGGGGTTGCACCGGGCGCAACTGCTGGCAATTGCTGGCAGTAACATTAGGAGAATGGCATAAAGATTAAATGCGAGCGAGCGAAGCGAGCGAGCTTGAAATTTTTGACATTTTACAGTCCCAAAACTGCCGTTTGTAGCTATATTTTTTCGCTTTGGAAATTAAGGGGAGGGGGCGCACCGGGCGCAACTGCTGGCAATTACTGACAGCAACATCAGGAGAATGGCATAACGATTAAATGCGAGCGAGCTTGAAAATTTTGACATTTTACAGTCCCCAAACTACCGTTTGTAGCTATATGTTTTTTCGCTTTGGAAATTAAGGGGAGGGGCGCACCGGGCGCAACTGCTGGCAATTACTGACAGCAACATCAGGAGAATGGCATAACGATTAAATGCGAGAGAGCGAAGCGAGCGAGCTCGAAAATTTTGAAATTTTACAGTCCCAAAACTGCCGTTTGTAGCTATATTTTTTCGCTTTGGAAATTAAGGGGAGGGGGCGCACCGGGCACAACTGCTGGCAATTGCTGGCAGTAACATCAGGAGAATGGCATAACGATTACTAGTACATGCGAGCGAGCGAAGCGAGCGAGCTTGAAAATTTTGACATTTTACAGTCCCAAAACTGCCGTTTGTAGCTATATTTTTTTCGCTTTGGAAATTAAGGGGAGGGGCGCACCGGGCGCAACTGCTGGCAATTACTGACAGCAACATCAGGAGAATGGCATAACGATTAAATGCGAGCGAGCGAAGCGAGCGAGCTTGAAAATTTTGAAATTTTACAGTCCCAAAACTGCCGTTTGTAGCTATATTTTTTCGCTTTGGAAATTAAGGGGAGGGGGCGCACCGGGCACAACTGCTGGCAATTGCCGGCAGTAACATCAGGAGAATGGCATAACGATTACTAGTAAATGCGAGCGAGCGAATCGAGCGAGCTTGAAAATTTTGAAATTTTACAGTCCGAAAACTGCCGTTTGTAGCTATATTTTTTCGCACTGGAAATTAAGGGGAGGGGCGCACCGGGTGCAACTGCCGGCAATTACTGACAGCAACATCAGGAGAATGGCATATAACGGTTAATGTGAGCGAGCGAAGCGAGCGAGCTTGAAAATGTTGGCATTTTACAGTCCAAAAACTGTCGTTTGTAGCTACATGTATATATTTTTCGCTTTGGAGGGAGGGGGCGCCCCCTTGATCCGCCACTCGCTCTGGTTAGTCAAGGGTGTCGGTTTATGTTCATGATTGGGGGAGGTATGACCAGCGAGGGGGCGTCGAAGTGACCAAGCGGGAGAAGGATGTTCAAAATCTGCACTTTAGATAGAGCATCCCCTAATTGTTTGTGTTTGTGAGTGTGTGTGTTTCATATAGATGGAAAAGTTAGGAAATAGCCAAGGTCAAGTCTTATTATTGGCAATGCAAGGCATTTTAATATAGACTAGTATGTAAAGCAACACTGCAAAATCAATGATCTAGCTTTGATAGCAAATGTCTACAACGCCACTGATAATGCAAATAATGGATATTCATTAAAACATTTTGCAACTCAATCATGCTGGGCCTATAACATTCTCATATCTCAACAATTAGAAATAATGTATTATAGGACTTTTTTCTCAAAATTGTGTTTAGTGAACCTCGGTCTTTCTTATACGCAGGTATTCAATTATGTTTGATTGATATTTATGCAATTAAAAAGACACCTCAACCATGATCTCTTTGTACTGATTATTATGTTACTCTTCTACTACTACGACCTCGGGCAGTCCTATCTGCGTGTATGGGCAGGGCTCGACATTAGCCCTATAGCCTGCATTGCCCGACACCACCCAAAAAAAAAAAAAAATGTCTAGCCACGAAATTTCCGAAAAGCCTATTTTTTGATGGCCCGATTGATGTTTCCTATTATTTCGGGCCACTGCAATTTTCTTTGTTTGTTTGTTTGTTTAATTGTGTGTGGTTTTTTTTTTTGGGGGGGGGCACGAAATTTTTAGATTGAAAGATTTTAATGGCCCCAAAAGTCCACCAAAGAGAGAGGGAAAATAAAGATGGTGTGTGACCAAAGTGCGCACAGTGATTATGTATGATGTTTATAATACTTGCCCTTTTACCATCTAGATCTACACCAATTTTACCAGATGCCAGTTGATGTTGATGAAGCAGAACAAAATTCATCGACTTGAGAGTCACTAGCTAGAATACACATTATGACCTATAAGATGAAATTGCTATGAATACATATATGAAAAAACGCTGTTCATGGACCTTAGACTCCGGGACATGAATATATTATTTCTTTAACTCTGCCCCCACCCCCCTCCCCTTATACAAAGGTTCGTATATAATTGTATGTTTGTACATGGAAATGGCTGTGTATATTTGTGCGTATTGTGTATACCTGTATATCATGTATTGTATACACACACCTACTTATTCCTATCTTTATCTCTCCTTCTCCCTCTATCCCTCTCGTATCTCTACTCCGCATCTCTTCCGTATTGATACTTACCTTGAGAATCATTCTCATAATGTTATTTTTCCTTATATTTCTGCAATTCTGAATGGAGAAATATGATTTTCTAATGTATATTTTTGGACAGTTAGAGGAACTATTCTGTGAATTTGATGTTGTTATTTGGATGATGTTTAAAGAAGAATGTGGGTCACGGGGTTTTGTAGGGGTCGGGTGAGAGTGCTAGGGTATATGTTTCATGTGATAGTCATTAGAATGAAATTTGGGTTATGAAATATAAAAACAGTTGATATAATTATATTGGGGGTTGTGCAATCATATTTCTAAATATCTTATTTTTGGTTATTATAAGTCATGCAAACCTGACGTCTTGTGTATGATGTTTTGTAGTTTTATTGGAGTAGAGGAAAACCAGTCGTCACAGTATTTTTTTATATGGTTCTGCTTGTTTTGACAAATGTGGAATATGTTTTTATCTTGCATGATATATATCGGATAATGCTCAACTTATTAATTTGTGTAAATACGATATTTTTCCACTCATTTCTATCACACGTGTAAACGTTTTATTCTGTAACTGTCTGAATGTTTGAATTTGTATGTATATATTTTATGTAATATTATACGCAATTTTTTGTAGCCCGTGGGCTACGAGATGTGATATGAACAAATAAACCTTTCAATAAAATTCTAGCACGGTATACAGTCTGCTAGCATGCGATGATGACAGAGAAAGCTCCCGGTTCAGAAATAGGAGAGCACAATCTGGTCAGCCCAGCCAGGCCACTGATCTGCAAAGAGAATGATTATTTCCTATAGTACAGAGAGATAGGGCCTACTATACAGAGATCAGTGAGCTAGGCATGCTTCTCGCTTCAATAGTGAGACCACTCAGTCGCCACACGAGGGCGCTCTGCCCAACACAGATTCTCGATATTGCAAACACCATGCAGAACCATAATTATATTTGTTATTCCTTAATTCTTAGGCAAGAATTATTCATAATGAACACCACTAAACAAGAATGATAATTTCTGTTTTCCTCAGACATAATACCATCTTGTCTCCAAAAATGACAGGAATGTGCAATAATGTTAGTTTTAAAATGTTTCAGGCTCAGCTGGAAGTGTCTGTTAGAGCTATAAATATAATTATGCAGTATGTATGTATGTATATAATATTATATTATCTATATATCTATATCTATCTATCTATATAAGTATAAAACATCGGGGTGCCTATGGATCCACTAGAATTGCCTGTGTCATTCTACCGATTATGTAGGCCTTATATATTGGTTAAAGACACACCATTATTTACTACGTATAGTGTCCTATAAAGTATTGGGTAAATATACGAACACATCTTAAGCTGTAGCCGGAGTGTCGATCATTCATGACTGTCTTATAAGATTCTGCGATTGCTCGCACGATAGTGGCGCGCTAGGAAATTGTTGACACTACTCAGTTACTATGGTACTATGATAATGCAAATAATGGATATTCATTAAAACATTTTGCAACTCAATCATGCTGGGCCTATAACATTCTCATATCTCAACAATTAGAAATAATGTATTATAGGACTTTTTTCTCAAAATTGTGTTTAGTGAACCTCGGTCTTTCTTATACGCAGGTATTCAATTATGTTTGATTGATATTTATGCAATTAAAAAGACACCTCAACCATGATCTCCTTGTACTGATTATTATGTTACTCTTCTACTACTACGACCTCGGGCAGTCCTATCTGCGTGTATGGGCAGGGCTCGACATTAGCCCTATAGCCTGCATTGCCCGACACCACCCAAAAAAAAAAAAAAAAAATGTCTAGCCACGAAATTTCCGAAAAGCCTATTTTTTGATGGCCCGATTGATGTTTCCTATTATTTCGGGCCACTGCAATTTTCTTTGTTTGTTTGTTTGTTTAATTGTGTGTGGGTTTTTTTTTTTTTGGGGGGGGGGCACGAAATTTTTAGATTGAAAGATTTTAATGGCCCCAAAAGTCCACCAAAGAGAGAGGGAAAATAAAGATGGTGTGTGACCAAAGTGCGCACAGTGATTATGTATGATGTTTATAATACTTGCCCTTTTACCATCTAGATCTACACCAATTTTACCAGATGCCAGTTGATGTTGATGAAGCAGAACAAAATTCATCGACTTGAGAGTCACTAGCTAGAATACACATTATGACCTATAAGATGAAATTGCTATGAATACATATATGAAAAAACGCTGTTCATGGACCTTAGACTCCGGGACATGAATATATTATTTCTTTAACTCTGCCCCCACCCCCCTCCCCTTATACAAAGGTTCGTATATAATTGTATGTTTGTACATGGAAATGGCTGTGTATATTTGTGCGTATTGTGTATACCTGTATATCATGTATTGTATACACACACCTACTTATTCCTATCTTTATCTCTCCTTCTCCCTCTATCCCTCTCGTATCTCTACTCCGCATCTCTTCCGTATTGATACTTACCTTGAGAATCATTCTCATAATGTTATTTTTCCTTATATTTCTGCAATTCTGAATGGAGAAATATGATTTTCTAATGTATATTTTTGGACAGTTAGAGGAACTATTCTGTGAATTTGATGTTGTTATTTGGATGATGTTTAAAGAAGAATGTGGGTCACGGGGTTTTGTAGGGGTCGGGTGAGAGTGCTATTTATAGGGTATATGTTTCATGTGATAGTCATTAGAATGAAATTTGGGTTATGAAATATAAAAACAGTTGATATAATTATATTGGGGGTTGTGCAATCATATTTCTAAATATCTTATTTTTGGTTATTATAAGTCATGCAAACCTGATGTCTTGTGTATGATGTTTTGTAGTTTTATTGGAGTAGAGGAAAACCAGTCGTCACAGTATTTTTTATATGGTTCTGCTTGTTTTGACAAATGTGGAATATGTTTTTATCTTGCATGATATATATCGGATAATGCTCAACTTATTAATTTGTGTAAATACGATATTTTTCCACTCATTTCTATCACACGTGTAAATGTTTTACTCTGTAACTGTCTGAATGTTTGAATTTGTATGTATATATTTTATGTAATATTATACGCAATTTTTTTATAGCCCGTGGGCTACGAGATGTGATATGAACAAATAAACCTTTCGATAAAATTCTAGCACGGTATACAGTCTGCTAGCATGCGATGATGACAGAGAAAGCTCCCGGTTCAGAAATAGGAGAGCACAATCTGGTCAGCCCAGCCAGGCCACTGATCTGCAAAGAGAATGATTGTTTCCTATAGTACAGAGAGATAGGGCCTACTATACAGAGATCAGTGAGCTAGGCATGCTTCTCGCTTCAATAGTGAGACCACTCAGTCGCCACACGAGGGCGCTCTGCCCAACACAGATTCTCGATATTGCAAACACCATGCAGAACCATAATTATATTTGTTATTCCTTAATTCTTAGGCAAGAATTATTCATAATGAACACCACTAAACAAGAATGATAATTTCTGTTTTCCTCAGACATAATACCATCTTGTCTCCAAAAATGACAGGAATGTGCAATAATGTTAGTTTTAAAATGTTTCAGGCTCAGCTGGAAGTGTCTGTTAGAGCTATAAATATAATTATGCAGTATGTATGTATGTATATAATATTATATTATCTATATATCTATATCTATCTATCTATATAAGTATAAAACATCGGGGTGCCTATGGATCTACTAGAATTGCCTGTGTCATTCTACCGATTATGTAGGCCCTATATATTGGTTAAAGACACACCATTATTTACTACGTATAGTGTCCTATAAAGTATTGGGTAAATATACGAACACATCTTAAGCTGTAGCCGGAGTGTCGATCATTCATGACTGTCTTATAAGATTCTGCGATTGCTCGCACGATAGTGGCGCGCTAGGAAATTGTTGACACTACTCGGTTACTATGGTAACAAAAAGACATTGTCGTAGGCCTATGTCACTGATTGACATCATGACATTGTCGTAACTTCTCCTCGACAAACAGGTGTTAACGTGCCAAAACTGGCGAACTTAATATCCTGTCAATGCACGTACTAAGCAGGGCCTTAATCGAAAAAAAAAAGATCAAAGTCCTAGTATCAGCACCCCCCCCCCCCAACTTACAATGCAACATCTGACATTGGACTATAACATAGGGCTATTATTATTAGGTCTATAGGCCCTATTAGCGGTACAGCAATCAGCAGGTCATACTTCACACTGTTGTCACTCTGCTACAGGTCTCATCAAGGAGGGCTCATACCTCCTTGGTCTCATACCTGACCTAGTTTTTTGTACAGCAGACAAAATAACTGTCCACAACAAAGCCCCTTAGGCCACAGGGTAAAAGCTAATCATCTAGTACGTCTGACAGCCCTTTGTCATCAATCGTGATACTACCTATCGATCCACTGGAAGACAATCAAGCGGCCTTGGTATTTCACAGAGGAGGCCTCCACAGGCGCGTTTCCTTTACAGGTTGCGGTGCAGAAAAAACATGGTGTATACAGCAGGTGACAACATTGGTTACGACTTCTTTTTGAGTATTCACGTACAAGCCACCAATACTTTTGTACTTTTGTACGAGGGATAACGAGGCATCGATCTCCATGTAAATGACCGAGACGGTCAAGGAAAACAGCATAACGAATGTTTTTATTTGTTAGTTTTTGTTGTTTGTTTTTTTAATCAATAATTTTGATATATTATTATGCACTCAGATTCATGCAGGTCACTAACTTGTTAACAATGTAGGCTATATGGAATGCGTTCTTCATAAACACCATCAACCCTTATGCCGTGAAAAGAGATCGTCGGGCACCTATTAATACATAGATAGCTTGTATTTGTTTTCACAAACAACGCGGATGTACTACATTCTAAATAAGAAAAAAAAAACTTATTGTATTCATATAAAGGTTGAAGTGTGACTAACCAGAGTGTCACAGTGGGGGCATCTTTACAGGTGCAGCATGATGCTTTGCACCTTTCACGTGTCACATGGGGAGCGCCCACATTAAATTTAAAGGTGCACCCAGGGTGATGAAAAGGTGCATGAGTTGAACTACCTATTTTCTCAAAGTGCATTAATTGTAGAGAGTTCTTCAACAACCAAATAGCACCTTAATGTGCCTGAATGATTAGAATGAGACCTTTTTTTTTCCTTTCAATATTTCAAAGTAGGGCCTACTGAGAAAAATTCCTGATCGACCTAAAGATCCTCCTGCATGCGACCCGAGCACAATTTCGAAGACATCACACTACGATGTGAAGGCTAGACCCATAATTATTTATTCGATGTTCCTTGTACCGCCCCAAAAGGAAACAACGTAACAATGATGACTTCTACGGTATAGTTTCCAACATTCGCAGTCCATTATAGCTACACAGTGAATACAATCGTGTCTATTTATACAGTAAGGGAGCTTTTGTATTGTTGGACACGCGTGATTACACCTCCCCTCAATAGATTCCAAACAATATGCCTATAATCCCACCGTATTAAAAAAAAAAGACTGAGATGAGTAGACAAACAAGAAAAAGACCCTTATCGCAAATACATGAGACACATAGCCTCCAAACGCACTGGCTTCTCAAACTGTGTATACAGCAACTAAGACTCGACAGGAATTTCCGTATAATCCCTTTTTGATATCAGTTAGTTTCGGGATATATCCGTTTTGATTATACAACTTATTGGAAAGGACACAAAGGAAGCTGATGATCACTTGACAGCACTGCCCATCCATATAAAGTGTATGAAACGCGGCTGATAATGAACAGGAAGATGAAGCTATCCTCGATCCTGATAATGTCTATCGTCTGATTATTCGCTCATGTTTGTAAAACAACACGAACAATAACGATAACAATTTAATGTTACTCTCGAAAGAGATAATTCCACCCTCTATACCTGGTGCATTTCTTCCTTGCATGTAGGGCCTGATCGAGGAATTTGTATATTGGGCCGTGATAGGCCTGTAAGAATTATAATAGGGCATCTATCATGTATCACAGAGGCGATTAAAATAAAATTTGCTCGATCTCCAGTATCTTTCTGTTGCCATGCAGGGTCGCGGAACTCTCTAAAAAAGTCGAGTGAAAAATGTTCACTCTTGAAGGAGTGAATAACAGAAAAGAGTGAATTTTGAGTGAAATTTGAATGGATTTTGAGTGAACTAAGAGTGACCTCAGGGATCACTCGAAAATTTGAGTGATCCCTGAGGTCACTCTAAAATGAGTGAAAATGAACATTTTCACTCAAAATTCACTCCAATTTCACTCTAAACGAGTGATCCCTGAGGTCACTCTCAAAATTCACTCCAATTCACTCTAAATTCACTCCTTTCTGCTCTTCACTCCTTCAAGAGTGAATACGTTTTCACTCGATTTTTTTTTTTAGAGAGAACCGTCTCCACCCCCGTCCCCCTGCCCGAAGTCCCTAGTTTGTGAAGCGTTACAAAATATACGATACTTCAATCCTTTTATATTGCATGCCTTGCAATTCAATTAGGCCCTACTTATTGTCATATCAGGGGAATAGATGTGCGCTGCATAGCAATGATACTAATAATGATGAAAAACTTTATTCTATAAACATTGTACATGTATATAGAACTTATTCTTGTCTCACGATCATCATCAAGATCTGTATACTGTAAACATGGTCGAAGTCTGCCCAAAAGTCAATTGCAATTGATTGAAAAGATGGAACTATAAACAAAGGCCTTGTACGCCTTTCCTTCAGATAAGGTATTAATAAAAGTGTTATTGTTGCAGTCTATTTAATGATAGACGAAAAAAGAATTTAATTGAACCATTTATTCTTTATTTGAATAAGTTTTGTTCACCTTATTATAATAGTACCGGCGGCGGTCTCTCTCAGACCTGCTCAGACTCCCTGTCTGAGCTGTGTATAGCGATCATACGTTTTCACTTGTTACCAAATAGGCCTATACTAATAAGCACATGAACATTCTACGCCTAATAGTAATACTTGGGTGATTTATATATTGCTTCCTTGGTTTGTGTTGCAGGGTGGGACTGCAAGTTCAACTGCATGTTCCATTGCTATTAGGTCCACAGTACATGTATTACTACTACGGCCCCCATCCCACCACCACCCCCACCCTCACCCCCTCCACTTTTTTTTTTCTTGTTGCATCATACAAAGGAATACAAGGAAGGTGTCACCACTTTGAAACCCGGAAGTGGCACCAGGGGTGGTATTCTGAGGTCGTAATTAAAACGCTTGTTGCTATGGTAGTTAATATACCCCCTACTTAATCATGCTCTCAGAATACCAATTCGGTAATTAAGTGCTAGCTAATCAGACACTTAATTACCCCTCAGAATACGGCCCCAGAAGTCTGAAGTGCCCCCCCCCCCCCCACACACACACACACACACTTTTGGCGCCTTCCATGCGATCAGAATACTGTGCAAGGTGTAATCTATCTCTTTCTTCTTTTTCAACCTTCTTATGTACAACTATGACTATAATGTATGTTATTCTTTTGACCCTCTGCTCCTCAGAATAGGCTACTAGATCGAAGGCGCATTACAAATACTGTACTATTATTATCATTAACCTCACTATAGAAAGAATCCAAGTAAGAGCTATTTCTGCTTCTGTTTTTGTGAATAAAAATCTTTGTTGGGACGAGATTTAATTGAAAATGGGAGTATCTTTCTAATGACTATAGCTTGTGTGTTTTTATGTTATACGTTTCCGATTACTAGTACATTCTGCAGTCACTCTCTCTGATGAATATACGCCATAATATTTAGCAAGTCTAAATTTTCGCGAATTGGAAGTTCCCGACGATTTCGCGAGTGGTAAATTCGCGATCGTGTAGTCTGGTACCTGTCACATTCATAGCGTGATCAGAGTTAATATTTTCGCGTGTCTTTAATTTCGGGAATAGCTGCGCCTGACTCGCGAAATTCGCGAGAGAAAAAAAAAAAAAAAAAATGTGCTCGCAAAATATTCGGGGGAAACATGACCCGACCATCTGAATTGACGTCATAATGTGCCTGTAACCAGATTTTGATATAGTCTAAGTCAGGACACAATATATTTCTAAATATTCCTGGTGAACTTAGATGTATTCACATAATTATTGAAACATGAAAGAGGCCAATGAAAAAAAAAAAGTTCTTCAATTTCATGGTATCGACTTATCTTTGACATTGTAATGTTGTTAGGATAAAAGCAGAGTGCGTGACCTATTTACCGATATGTGTCTGATCTTTTGAGACTACGAAGGCTGCTGCTGTGCATGTGAACGGCATGTGAATAGGGAATCCACACAAGCCTGCTGTCAACAGGAGAGAACTACAGCTGATTGTGCTGCCCATGGAGCTAACATGCCGGCGAGTTTGGCTCTCCAGCGAGTGTTCATGTTCGTAACCGCGGAAGCACCGGCCCGCGGCGCTGTGATAACCATACGTGCAACATCACATTACGCATTCTCACTAATCTCAGTACAGCTGTGCGGACAGACACTACCTCACATTCCCGTTTCAGAAGTGCAGTTTCATCGGAACATCGAGTTGATGTGTGCTTTGCCTCAAGTTTCTTGCAGCCGAAGTCTACCTCTGAGTTAATTGTCTTCTCTTGAATTCCGTTTGTTTTGTGTATACCATCACCTGTCTAAGTAAAGTTTACCGCTACACGGTAACCATCGCCCTTGAAGGCATCGGCCATCATCATCTACCGCACGTTGACTACACAAGGCCGTAACTGCCAGTAAAACAGTGAGAATTCATCTTTAATGACATCTGATCAGCTGTCAGTTGTGTAAGTATATCTACTTGTTTGCTTGTTTTTCGTGTCTCATTCAATTCATCGAACTTGTCGAGTGACAGTGCAAGTGACAGTGTTTTTCTCACATGCCCACTCGTGTACCTGCTCTGTGTACCTGTGTGGCCTAGTCCGGGAAGCCGCGTCCGGGAAACCAGCTCATGAGGGCCGCTCCCGCGTACGAGGACTGCCTCGCCTCATGAGGACCGCCCCCACGCCTCATGAGGACCGCCCCCACGCCTCATGAGGACCGCCCCCATGCCTCATGAGGCCAGGGGGGAACGCCTCATGAGGCCCCCTATTCATTTCTATTCATCTCACATCTGACGTATAAATTGTCGCAACTTTGCGCGGTGATTTTTTTGTTACACACACTTGTCCACTATCCATGATGAAAAGAAGAAAAAATCCTATCTGTTTTTTTTTTTAAATCGAGTTTTAATCAACCGATGCAGAGCGCCCATTAAAACACTGTTTTGTTTTGTTTTCGCAAAAATCGAGTTTTAATCAACCGATGCAGAGCGCCCATTAAAACAGATAGGATTTTTTCTTCTTTTCATCATGGATAGTGGACATGTGTGTGTAACAAAAAATCACCGTGCAAACAGGGAAGTGGAAGAACTTCCACCTCCCTGGTGCAAAGTTGCAACAATTTATATGTCAGATGTGAGATGAATAGAAGTGAATAGGGGGCCCCATGAGGCGTTCCCCCCCCCCCCCCCCCCCCCCGATTTGATCTGCTGTTGACGTGTTAAACAATGGAAAAACCTAAGGTTAGTTGGACCTACAACTCTATTTATTTTTATAATTGACGGCAGGACTATCTTAATAATAAGAATAAGATTCCTCAGTTTCACCTTAATCAGCCAAATTTTCTTTTGTACATCAATAGAAATCTGACAACTGTTTGAATAATTACAGCCAGTACTTGGAACTCCATGTATAAAACCTCCTTGGAAGGACTGGAGCTGTGTCTGTTGATTGCATATTGTGGATTACATGTAGTTTGGAAGTTTGGAACAAAAAACTATAAATGATACAAAATACTGTATTTTAAGCTGTTATTTTCGCGTACAGATATTTTTGCAAATTAGAGGGTTACAGACATTTTCGCGAGATGTTGTATTTGCGAATTGACACCAACGGTATCTTACATGCATTGTTACCCTAGTGCATGGCGACATTTTTGCGTGTTGTTAAATTCGCGATCCGACTGTGATTCGCGAAGTTCGCAAAAATAACTGCTTATAAAGTAGGATGGGATAGAACTCTTTGTGAATAAATCAAGAAATTCTGCTTGTATATACCCTAAATTAATAATTAAGCCCACTTCTCATCTCTCTTCAGATGCCTGAAGTACAAACTTGTAGCCATACGCACACTCTAAAGCCTGGGAAATGGACTGTAAAAACATCATGAACATCTACAACTGCAACTACAACAACAACGATGTCTCCCTTCATGAGGGTCCGGAAGGTGGCCATATTTGACAAGGATGGAACGTTAACCTGCATGCATTCATTATGGGGGCCCTGGCTTAGTCAGGTGGCTGAAAGGTAACACAAGAGTTTCTTTCTTTCTTTCTTTCTTTAATTCTAATCTCTCACAATAGTTAGCATATCATATGAAAATCAGATGTGCACCAAGTCATAAAATGAAATCAATTATATGTAGATGGTTACGTAATATAGACATGAATAGTATAGATCAGCCAATTTTTTTTTTTGTTTTCTTGAAAATATCTTGCATTTTGATAACTTTTCGCATTCATGATTTTCCAATTGTAGTGGCAGCTTTGATTCTCCCATCGTCGTAAGCAAAGAACGCGCTAGCGCTGAGCCAGCACGCGCCGTCCGCATGCGCGGAATGGCAGTCGTAAATTACACAACATCCATAGCGACTCCCGCGGCAGCAAACGCGGCAGCAACCCACGTACAGGAAGGCAAAAGTAGTTCAGGTTTGTGATTTGAACACGTTGTTTGCCATGCAGCCATATTACTTTTGAAAAGAATGATATCAATGCACCCCTGTCATAACTGATACAGCTAGCGATCATCGCGAATGGGCTCAGAAGTGTAGCACTGCGTGCGTAGAAAATGATGTACATGCGCGAGAGCACAAATCTAGTGCTGAATGACAAACGCTACAACAGCGCATCTTCTGGACTAAAGATAAAAAAGAAATAAGTGTGTAACATGCTTTGAAGTTCTTCACCGTAGCTAGGGAATGACTTTTCATTCAACTGAATGTAGAATTGGCAAAACTTATAAGCTGTCCAGATGATTCATAAGTTCTTCATAGTCACACAACAGAAAAATTATTTTAAGATTGTTGTCATAGATACAGAGTACTTATCATATAACATGATACACTGAACATAGAAAACTCACAATTGTCCTTTTTGCACTTGATTGCCTATGAAATGTTTTATCTGTTGTGATGTGGTAAAGCTTAGGCCTATGTTGTGATAGTTATCACTCCATGTCATTAAGCCAGATTCTGAGGCTGAAATGCCCAAGAAATTATTGATTGATACCAGGTAACGTAAGTAATCATGTTAAATTCAAATCTGTGCTAATGGATATTACTTTCAGATAAAATCTTGTCACTGGAGGCTTTCATCATATCGTTACGATGCTTTAACGTTGATGGAAGATGTGACCTGGTTTAATTCTCCTGATGTTTTTTGCAACAGACTGGAAAATGTTACTGGCACGAGGCTTCAGGAGGAGATCTTCAAGGCCATGGGATTTGACAGCGCCTCCAAGACCTTCGGGCCAGGCATCCTCATGGAACAGCCCAACCGCGCCTGCTTTGAGTATCTTCATGCTCTTCTCCAGAAGAAAGGGGTCCCAAAGGATCGCGCCCATCGCATCGTGACGAGTTGCTATGACAATGCAAATGCTCTGCTCTCTGGGGAGCTTGTGGAGTTTGGGGACGTGCAAGGCATCTTCACAAGACTTAAAGGTACTGTTTCTAGGGATTTTGTACTAGCTTGAAGTGTGAATGAATGTCTCACATTTTCTTTCCTCAGCGGATCAGGGAAAGAGTGTGCTCATCTTGCCTGTTGAAGACTAGTCCCGAATGTATTCAGGCAGATGTCTTTAGGAAATGTATGTTACAGCAAAATCAGCTTGTCCTCAACGGGCTAACGTATGTAATGTAATATGATAGTAAAATACACATGTGATGTGATGTAGAAAGAGGACTCCTTTGCATTAAAAAAATATTTTAAAAAAGTTTTCTTTTTTTCTAGATATCATAACTTTTTTTTTGATAACTTGTAAAATGTAGTATATGTGACCAATGTACAATTTTGAATTTTTTTTTTTTTGCAACACTAAGATTTACTGTAGGAGAGTATGGATTACTGCAAATTGCTTTCCTCGAGACTGAGCATCATATCCTAAAAATGCTTAGATAACAGTTATACAGACACAATAATTATATGTCACCTTTGCAACATCATTCCAAATTTTGTTCCAACATTTTTGTCTTGTCTGTCTGATTAGATGAGGGATATTACATCGCTGTGGACACAGCCGACTCCCGCATCGTAACAGAGGGGACACTGGACCGCCTTGGTGTGGCCCACCTGGTCGACGTCATTGTCTGCGGCAATGATCCGGGGGTGGTGCCCAAACCCCACGCCTTCACCGCTCTCAAGATCTGCGCCAAGCTCGGGGTGGAGCCAAAGAATGCGGTCTTCATCGGGGACACACCCACAGACGCTATGTGTGGCAGGAATTCAAATTGTGGACTCGTCATCAGTAAGTGAATGGTCATTTTTCAATCCAATCCTCTTTTTCATTTTTGTCATTATCCACTTGACATTGTGGCACACAGGGAGTTTACACCATGGCACATAAAGAGTTAAAATTATGTGAGAGCTTGCTTTTATCTGTGCTGCAAACCATTCGTAAGGAGAGTTGAAAGTGTGCATAAGTAAAACGGGGGAAACTCATTGAAATGAGAACCTAAAAATGATAACAATTACCCTGCTACATCAGGTTTTTCACTATATCAGGGTACAACAAAAAAAAGAAGCACAAACGTTATGAATAGGGATGTGCCAAATCACCTTGTTGTATGAGGGCTTTGCTATATTATCCAACCTTTTTATGACAAGGTTCCCCTATATTTGACCAAAACCATCTTTCACCTGACACTACCATGGGCTTGCATCCTTCCAGTGTACTTGACTACTTCCTGTCATTCGTCCCAACAATGGCAGGAAAGATGACATTAGGCAAATTACCATTCCTTTTCTTCTTTACTTTCTCTCTCCATTAATATTGCGACATTGTACTTGAATAGCAAAATATTATGAATGTTTACTTCCTTTGTACCTGTAGCTAATAGATACCTGTGCCTTGATGGTTTGGTAAAAACAATACATAGTTAGTCCTCAGGGGAAGAATTTATGGGAAATAAGGTGGAAAGACAACAGTCTCATATGAGGCTCATATGCCAGTCACATGTCACTTGTTTTCCTTCAACTTTTCTTTTCTTTTTTTTTCGGGGGGGGGGGGGGGGGGGGGGGTGGGGGAGGGAGGAGTGCTGAGGAAGACATCATAAAATAAAATGAGGTTTACTTAAAAAGACTGTTTGCCCCAAAAGAGGATCTTGTCCAGGCATTGTTTAAATAGAATGGCAACTAGGCATATAACAGTAGGTATTTGTTTATGATTACACAGGAACATCATCACTGTACAAAGTGATTTGATGCTTCTGACGTGTGTGGCTTTTTTCTGTTTGTTGTTGTTGTTGTTGTTGTTGTTTTTTTGCAATTGGTTCCCAGATTTCAAAGCATTTTGTCTGATGCGGCACTGGCATCTCAGAAGTTTGCCCAGACCATGCTGGACTCGCATAATTGACAACTTATTATTTCTTTTCTTTTCTTCTTCTTCTTCTTCTGCCCCCAGGTGTCCTGACCGGTGGTGTTGATAGGAGACTGCTGGAGGACAAAGCTGACTTTGTGGTTGAAAGCATTGAAGAGGCTGCCGATCTCATCCTCAGCAGGGTATGCTGATTGCTCAGGCAGACAGCATCCTCCTTATGTATTCTGATTTCTGTGAAATCAATGATTCCGAGTGCTTTCATCATATCTGCAAGTCGGACATTGCGTCACCATTTCAGTCCATGATTTCATTCTGCAAGTGGAGGTCTGATTTTTCACAGACTTCAGTATTACCTGCGATCAGGTGTAAGATTGAATGTCCTTTTGACCTGAAGAAAAAGAGAAAAAGATATTTTGTCCTATTTGAATTTCAAATCATGAAAAGGTAAAAGTGGTTTATGCAGGTGTGTAAATTTTAAGTGATACATTGTATATTCAGGTGCTATTTGACTCGGTTATAAACTGTAGAGATTATGGATATACAACATGGGTACTTCACATGGCATTTACAAGTAATGTGTTCAATGTCAAACCTAGACATGAAGTATGTGTGTTTGTGTGTATGTTCGTTAGTTTGTGAATGTGCACTATGTGCATGCTTTTGTATACTATGAGTGTGTGCTTTTAGATGAGGCATGTATATATGATAGATTATTTATACTTGTGCAATTAGCCCAGTAAAGTGTAGGTGCATTTGAGAATGCATTGTTTTTTATCCATGTGTGAGAAAGAAAAGAAAAGAAAAAAAGAATCAAATGGATTTTTCCAATATAATCGAGCCTCAATATGCTTAATTCAGATTGAGATTTCCAGAAGTATATTAAAGCATTAGTCATTATCAGAAATAGAGAAAGAAAGATCAGCTATTCAACAGTGGTCAGTGCTGAATTTGTAATACTTGCTATCATGTAAATGTAATTTGTCTGTCAGTTGACAAAGTCTTTTAAAACTCTTCTTGTTCAGAAAACATACAAATTATTCCCAGAATTCAAAGCAAACCTGTTATGGTTTTTGGTCAATTCGGTTTTCAGTGAAAATGACTAGTTTTCACCAGGAAGTTGCATTTGGAAAATGGTGCATTCTAGGTTGATAGCAGTATTGATAAATTTTATGTGTACCTTATCAAGATATGATATAAAAGTGGTAAAGCTATGTATCAACGCAAATCAACATATCAATTTGTGGACTTAAGAATCAACTGGCAGATGTACTTTAATATTTCAGTTAGTGTCTGTGTTTGTAGTTTGTGTAACCATATGTGTGTGTTTCTGTCTGTCTGTATCTGTGTTGGAGAGGGGTGTGGTATTACATTTATAGCTTGTGCTTTTGATATTTTATACACTAAGATCTTCAGCAGTTTACAGTTTCCTTTTTACACTGCTGTGTCACAGGAGGTAGAAAGCAAAGAATTATTTAAAAAGTCACATTGAGAACAAATCTAGGCAGTAGCTGTTCAAATGATACTGTAAGAATGGATCATGGAAATGGGAATCATTGGCAGAGTGACTTCATTCAGTCAAGACAACACAACTTGAACACTGCTATTCCTCTAAGTTGTCCTTTCCATGCTTTGTGACATAGGTTGGCTGACAGCCAACAGCATAAACAGTGATGAAACAAGTGCACAAGACAAGTTATAAGCTATGCAGGGAGATGTTACTATTGGATGTACTGCTAAGTATTGGTTAATGAATCAAGAGTAATGAAAAAGAGAGATATCTTTATACTGCTGTATCAGCATTTGTAAAAGCGTATTCATTATGTATCACAGATGATCTATAATGATTTATATAAGACTGTAAAATCTAGCCATGATAAGTGTTTTATAAACCCATTGCAGACGGGCTGATTTTGCTACAACGCCCATTTCCCATAGACCCCTGCCCGAGTATACTTGTGACTCGTCTTCAACAGGTTAACAATTCCCTTCTGCACCTCGTCTTCAACAGGTTAACAATTCCCTTCTGCACTTTATGTACACACAAGAGTGTACAGTACTTGTCAGATTTTGTCTGTCTTATTAACCCCTGATGAATTTCTGTGAAATTTTATCAGTTGATTTTCAACTGAGCACAAAATACATCTTAAAATTTAAACTAGCATCCTTGTGTTCTGTACATTACCTCCCTTTCCCATGAGGGCTTAGACAATTTCCATTTTCATAATCCAGATTTTACAATTTTCCCCCAAACATGCTGTGCACACTGAGTCCGACTTGTGCAATTACTGCCATCAAGTGAATGGTCCGTCTGTATTGGTAGCATGGGGCTAGTTTTACAGGTGTAGACCCAGCTCCATAAATTGTGGGCCTTGGGTCAAAGAGCACAAATCTCCAGCACAAAATGTTCCTTAGTGCTGTCATTTTGTGTTTTCTTTTGTTTTAAAAGAACAGCCCAGATTTTTCTACATGTTGTGGATATGATGTACTATTTAAGTGAAGAATTTTCCTTAATACTGTGTATGTTTGTCTACTTATTTCCTTATTCTGTCTTTTGCTTGTCTGCTTGTATTTTTCTGTTCAGCAGTTGTGCGAGAACCATGGGGAAGTAATGACTAAATCAATAGAAGACAAATGCATTCTGGAATATATCAATTCTGTGCTATATACACCATTGTATGTCGTATGCATGGGTTTGGTTTTGCCAATTGCTAAGAAAAATGAATGGTAGGATGAAGAATACATTGTGCTGTATTATGTTGCTGGGTCATTGAGGCTGTATTTATTGTGTGTCCCCTTTTCATAAGTTTGTGAGCACTTTCAAACAAGTTTATGAAAATGCAGAGAAACTTTGAAATGCTGTGTTGTACATGTATACCTGTATACATGCTGTATAATATGCTTTCATTTTCGAAAGATATTTGTCCATGCTTGCAGTGATATGCTATCTGTGTTCATATTACAGAAGCAAGGACTTCCAGTAATTGTACATAATGAGATGATATTTTATATAGTGTACCGTTCTGTTCACTATGTTAGTGAACAGCCATTAAACTTACTGCAGAGACCAACAGATGTTGAGACAAACATGTTGATCTTTCTGAGTACAAGTACACTGTACCAGTAGTCTGTTCACACTGGAGCTTGATAGACAGTTCCATGTCACGTTTGTTTGCGTGCGTGTGTGTATGTGTTTCAGGGTTGCTCCTAGAATACAGCAGAAAATACAGCACAATGCAGTGGCCGCAGAATGTTTTTGTAGTGTGGGTGTGTGTGTGTGTGTGTGAGTTTGGGGGGGGGGGGGGGATGTGGCGGCTCCAGCCCTAGGGAGGGTAAAGTGTTTGTGGCTTCTTGGGTCAAGGGTTAACCCCCCCCCCCCACAAGTCTCTCTCTCTCTCTGGCTGGGTGCAAATCTCCAAAGTTATAAGATTTCTTAAAGTGTATACTGGTGGGAGAGGAGGGGTGCAAGATATTATTTCATTCAATTTAGAAAAATGCCTGATTATGGACAGACATTAATTAATGCGCACACGCTTTTCAGATAAGAGCACCAAACACTTACTAGTAAATACACTTGTATTTGAATGAAGCTAATTTACATATGCATAATTTCATGGAGAGAACATTCTTTAAGCGTTATGCAGAAATGCTGTGGGTTTCATTTTGAACACACACGCACACACCCACAAACACACGAAAACAAAATCTGGTCAGTTATTTTAAGTGATATTGATTTATTGTACAACATGTATGAATTCACATGTCTATAGAGGAATCACCCAGTTCAAAGAATGTTGATTGGCTGATGATGAATTTGCAATGTACCGCAAAGTTTCATACTGTGAGGAACGATAACACGACACACACAGGTTAAGTTTGTGGGCATGGTAGGAATATTATTTCCCTGTTGACGCCGAATGAATTATATCTCGTAACGTGTTATAGAATACAGACTGAAAAATTCCAAGCAACAATTTTCGTGCTTTCTTAATCTAAAGCAGGGGCTTTGTTAAATCGTATTCCTTGATCAATCAAGCAGGAACTTCGTCAAAGTTCGATGAGTTGCTGTTTCTCATTTAGCCATTCACGTATCAGGGGCGGATCCAGGAATTCTGTAAAGAGGGGGCGCGTTTACAAAATTAAAGGGGGGCGCACGCACCCCTCCCCCATTTTTTTCTTTTTATTTCTTTTGTTTCAACAAAAAATAAAGGGGGGGGGGGGCGTGCGCCGGTTGCGGTCCTCCCTGGATCTGCCCCTGCGTATGGCCACAGCATACAGATACATGTACGCTGTTCAAAGAGGTGTTCTCAGTAGGCATATAAGAAGTATATCATCCCCGAGGGGCACACAGTCAGTAACCAAGAAAAAGAAGGTTAAAAAACAGAAAGAAACAGTCACGCCCTCGTTCGATCCCCACAAAGGAAGAACTGCCAGTGTATTTATTCAGCACTCTGTCGTTATAATTCGTCGACTCAGTCATCATTGTGTTCGAAAGCAGTGGCCTTGGACATACATGTACAATGTATTATGTTTACCTTTTTTCCCCGTAAAATCCTGCAGCATAGCTCTAAACAGCAGCAATCATGATAGACAATACAGTCGATGCCGTTTTTATGGTTTTTCATACCTTTTCAAACAAACACAAACAAACAATATATGCATAATGTTGATTAGTACTGTTCAAAGTATTCACCCATGAATAACCTATACAATACTATAACCACGATATAGATCTATGAACATTGTAAAACAAAATACAACTAAGGTTTAGTATACTTTTTAGAAAATGAAAAGACCAGCTATAAATACATAATATAGCAGAGCTTGTGCATCGACATCGTAAAATACAGATCATAGAGTTGTCAGGTAGTTGGCCACGCTCTGTGATAGCATATCATAGAAAATGCTAGAAAGTAAATAAGTTCCTGAGTCATTTACGCCCTGTCTTGACCTTGTCTTCGATAGGATGATGCTTCAAACCACATTGACAATATTGATCGACTTGACAAAATGTCATTAGACTGTCATGAAGAGGGAATAGGGACAACGACGTGACGTATGTTATTGTCTGTAGATGTTATAGTCAGCTGAGGGTAATACGACATTTGCTCTGATCTTATTTTCTGTTCAGTTGTTCAGTTGCTCTGGTCTTTCTCCAATTAAAGGACAAGTTCACCTTCATAGACATGTGGGTTGAGTGAATGCAGCAATATTAGTAGAACACAATAAGTGAGAGTTTGAGGAAAATCGGACAATCCGTTCAAAAGTTATAATTTTTTGAAGTTTCTGCTCAGTCACGGCTGGATGAAAAGACTAAGTAAGCTTGTGATGTCACATGAGTACAACGATATAAAGAATGAATAAAGAAAATTCAAAATATTCCCATTTTTTTCGCATAAGAAAACGAACACGCGACTTCTCTCTTTCAGAAGGCAGGGGGAATAATACCCTTAACATACGTCAGTAGCAAGTCGAAGAAAATTAAAATGTGCACTTTATTCAAAAAGTAAAGTTTTTTGAAATTCTCTTTTTATTTTCCTTATATAGGGTACATGCAGGTAATATGAGACTATTAAGCTCATTTGCATAAATGGCATGAAGATGCATACAGAGAAACCCATCAAACTTTGTTTTTGGGAATTAGCAACTATTCATCCTTCCTTTTATATAGCATTTGCACCAATCAAATATTTTCGTTGACAATTAATATGCAAATTATGACATCATCGCAGAAGTCTCATATTACCTGCATGCGCAGGTAATATGAGACTGTGCATGGTAGACATTGTGTCAATGTTAAAATGACAATCTTATGTCTTAAATTCATGAGTTTTTTTCTGTTGGTGTTGTTTGACTATTTGATTTTAATAGATATCATATGAATATTATCTAAAACTGAGACAAATAACACAATTTTAAGCCAAAAATTGATTTTAAGCATGAAACGCCATTTTCCGTGTGTTTGTAAACAAATCTCAGAAATTCTCAAATTTGACGCCGACATGAGATTTCATTACCGACATGAGATTATTACGTAAAGGTCTTTTACTTTTATTTTTACAAAATAGGTATCAAATGTTGCACAAAAGTTCAAAGAAAAATAGATAATCCTGATGGGCATTTTATCATATTTTATTTTTTTTTTTTTTTGCAACTGAGCTAGGCCTGGCCTAGCTCAGTTGCAAAAAGAAAATTGATAAAAAATGATAAAAACCGCGGAAATATCATACAAAACGTTGAGACCCCAGTCTTTTATAGTTAAAACTATGAAAATTGTGAATTCAAATGTTTGAAGTAATCGTGTACAGTATCTAACACATATAAAATAACACTTAAACTGAAGATTATAGCACACCAAATTAATTGTGGCATTAATTTGGAAGCACCCTATCTAAAGTGCACAAATATTAATTTACATACATGTTCATATAGCTGTGTGTTGTACTTTGTGATACATTTTTTATATACTTTGAATATAAAAAACTGTCAGAGAAGAAAATGAGGTATTTTGATGTTGGCTTCTATCTAATTAGGCAAGTCACTTGAAATCAGAGATGTCAATAAAACCTGTCCGCCATATTGACGTCTCATATTACCTGCAGCTTGTTGGGTCTTGTTGGTCCCCTTTGAAGCCATATAACACATATTTAGTACAGTACATAGACCAAAACACACTTTCTTTGGTTAAACCAATCAATGAGCTTATGTAAAATGCAAAGAATTGATTTCATACACAATAACTTTACTTACACCAGTGTAATTGGTGAAATGTCAAATCTTATATCAAGGCTTAAAAATGCTGTAATTTTTACATATCTTTTCAGTATTTGGTGATATTCTCACCAAACTTTCAGTCAGCGAGCAGGAAAATCATCAAGAACTAAGCACAGTGATGATATAAAACTATAGATGGCGCTATATGCATTTTGGAAGTGGTTCAGGTGGAGTAATAAGGGTTTTTAAGTCACGCGTGCCATATTACCTGCAGTCTCACATTACCTGCATGTACCCTAGTTGTACACATGTGACATCATACACTGTAGTAGTCTTTTCATCCAGTAGTGACTGCGCAGATACTTAAAATATTCATAACTTTTGAACGGATTGTCCGATTTTCCTCAAACTTTCACTGATGTGTTCTACTGATATTGCTTCATTCTCTCAATCCTAATGTATATGAAGGTGGACTTGTCCTTTAAGGACTTAGGGTTAAACGGCTGTGATAGAATTTGAAGTCAAATTTGATGTGAGGATTAGGATAAGGGTTAGGGTTGTGGGTAGAATTCATGTTTGGCATATAGCGTGCAGATATTTCATTAGGAGCAACTGTTGCAGGAGCAAATTCAATGTCATGGAACCGAGTCAGATAACTACTATATAGTAGGCCTAATCCGGAAGGAAAACACCCACAGCAGAGCTCACTGTAAGGGTTTTGTCCTCTTCCCATCCCCAAATGCTTTACATATAAGCAAACATGATCATAATATAACGAAGCGATCATAATTATTCTTCAGAGACCTAAAGATGTGGCATCATATTCACTGAACCTCAATCACAAGCAAACATTTACTTTAACATTGATTTTAGAATATAGCATCAACAGATAGATAAGGTGCACGGATATCCACTGAATATCCTTCTCATGATTATACAGATATATTATACCTGTAAATAGCATGATATCGGTGTTTTTCATAGAGTGCAGTAATCACAGCACGCATCATATAAAGCGTGATTAAAAGATGTAATACAAAAATAAATCTGCATATAGTATGTGTAAACATTATACGTACTGTATATCAAATGGAGACGAAACAGCAACAGCATAAAAGCGACATTTTATACGAAAGAGATTAGACAAACATAATTATCTCGCAAAAACCTTCGGTATATAATTATTGTAAAACAGTTTAGGAATAAGCACAAACAAAGAGTACTAAATCACGGACATTGTATTATTTTATTTTGTGCTACCTATGCAAAGTATATACTCTCCAGTACATTATATAAAAATGCTTTGCAAGAGAATTATCAACGGTTTGATATATAACAGTTGAAAACTTGGACCGATTTGATGGAAGTACTGAATAAAGATCGATAACAATATTTTGGTTCATATACCAGAGAAAGACAAAAAGACAATTGGATTTGAGAAACATTCTTCTCAAATCCATTTGTCTAATTGTCTGATATGCTTTTACTGCTGATTGGCGTAGAAAACTCATCCAAAGCGTTATACACCAGGGGCGTCACCAGCTTTTTTTCAAGGGGGGGGGGGGGGGGGGGGTGCGTTTTTACAGTATAATGTAAACTGTGAGATTTTTTTTTAATTGATTTATTGGCTCCTGTGTCATCATGTACATTTACACATACTCTATATATTGTACATATCATACATGTGATTGTATACATACACGAATCTTTCGCTATGAAGGACTATACGGGGGTACATTACTGTATGTGACGGTGTGAGATCCTCGGCGATGATCCATTCCGCTCCTTCAGTGCGGAGGGTGTGGGAGGGGGATACCCCCTCCCACGGTAGGAACTTTTTGTAAAAACAAGAGTGTAAAAGTCGCGTTTACAGAGCATAGTGAAAATAAAAATACTATGAAGGACTATGTACATTATGTGACGGTGCGAGATCCTCGGCGAGGGAGCGAAGCAACCGAGCGGGAGAGGGTGTAGGAGGGGGATACCCCTCCCACGGAGGGACTTTTCGTTAAAAAAAAGGAGAATTGCATAACAATTAAATGCGAGCGAGCGGAGCGAGCGAGCTTGAAAATTTTGATATTTTACAATACCAAACTGCGGTTTGTAGCTATATATTTTCGCTTTGGAAATGAAGGGGGGCGCACCAGGCGCAACTGCTTACAATACTGGCAGCAACATGAGGATAATGGCATAAATGCGAGCAAGCGGAGCGAGCGAGATTGAAAATTTGACATTTTACAGTCCAAAAACTGCCGTTTTTAGCACTATCTTTTCGCTTTGGAGATTAAAGGAGGGGGGGGGGGGGGTGGCGCACCGGGCGCAACTGCTCGCAATTATTGGCAGCAACGTCAGGAGAATGGCACAACGATTAAATGCGAGCGAGCTCGAAAATTTTGGCATTTCACAGTTTAAAAAATGCCGTTTTTAGCTACATTTTTTCGCTTTGAAATTTTAAGGTGGGGGGGGGGCGCACCGGGCGCAACTGTTGGCAATTACTGGCAGTAACATCAGGAAAATGGCAAAGTGATTAAATGCGAGCGAGCTTGAAAATGTTGACATTTTACATTAAAAAAAAATTACCGTTTGTACCTATATTTTTTCGCTTTGGAAATTTAGCAGGGCGCACCGGGCACAACTGCTGGCAATTACTGGCAACAACATCAGGAGAATGGGATAAAGATTCAAATGCGAGCGAGCGGAGCGAGCGACCTTGAAAAATTTGACATTTTACAGTCAAAAAGACTTCCGTTTGTAGCTATATTTCTTCGCTTTGGAAATTAAGGGGGGCGCACAGGGCGCAACTGCTGGCAATTACTGGCAGTAACATGAGGAGAATGGCATAAAATTAAATGCGAGCGAGCAGAACGAGTGAGCTTGAAAATTTTGACACAGTCAAAAAACTGCCGTTTGTAGCTTTATTTTTTCGTTTTCGAAATTAAGGGGGGGGGGGGCGGCGCACCGGGCACCATGCTGGCAATTTATACTGGCAGCAACATCAGGAGAATGGCATAACGATTATATCGTCTGTATCACGTTCAGTCAATCAATTTTCCTTACAACGTTTTTGTTACCCCAAGATTCCGCAATTATGTTTTTTTCAATTTACTTTGTTTTGATTAAATGCAACCTTATTCTATGTTACCAAAGAAAGTGAAATGCTTATGTTCTTTTCGAAAAATGAAATAAAGTTTGAATCGAATTGAATTGATTAAAATGCGAGCGAGCAGAGTGAGCGAGCTTGAAAATGTTGACATTTTACAGTCTAAAAACTGCCGTTTGTAGCTATTCCTTTTCGCTTTGGAAATTAAGGAGGGGTGGCGCACCGGGCGCAACTTCTGGCAATTGAATACTGGCAGCAACAGTTGGGGCCCGCTGCATAAAACTCCAACCGGATTTTTTTTTCCGGTTGAAATCACAAAATTCCGATTGGAAGCTCCCAACCAGAGTTTTTATGCAACAGATTTTACATTCTTAGGTTAGCAACCTTAAAATATTCAGGTTGGGCAAATCCCAACCTGAATTTTTTAAGGTTGCTAAAAAAGTTTTATACAACGGTACCCAGGAGAATGGCATAGCGTTAAAATACGAGCGAGCGGAGCGAGCGAGCGTGAAAATTTTGACATTTCACAGTCCAAAAACTGCCGTTTGTAGCTATGTTTTTTTTTCGCTTTGGAAATTAAGGGGGGGGGGTGCGCCACTGGTAGTCAAAGATGTCGGTTTATGTTCATGATTGGGGGAGGTATGACCAGCGAGGGGGCGTCGAAGTGACCAAGCGGGGGAAGGATGTCCAAAATCTGCACTTTAGAGCATCCCCTAATTCTTTGTGTTTGTGTGTGTGTGTTTATACATGGAAAAGTTGGGAAATGGCCCAGGTCAAGTCTTATTATTGGCAATGCAGGCATTTTTGTATAGACTATAGTATGTAAAGCAACACTCATGTGATCTAGCTTTGATATAACAAAGTGTATAAGGTATACAGAGGTGTACATTCTACATCACATTGCGCAACATTGCAGTGACTCTTTGCCGTTCGGATGTTCTGAGTACACTGCTCCATCCTGCTTATCATTCAGAATGCCAACCAGGAATCACGCTTAATCACAATCTTTTTTTTTTTTTTTCGGCTCCGGGCTTTTTGAACAATGTTTCACACTAATGATGCCTCATTATGGTTAAAAGAAATCTTAGAGAAAAAAAATAATTCTTGCTCACCCTTTCATGTCAATTTCAAAAGCAGTTTACCAACCCTTGAATTACAATTTTGATTTGATTTGATGGTGACGCCCATGTACACACTGTCCAGAGCCCCTAACACACAAAGGGTTACAGGCCTCTGATGTAACTTTAGTATATCCCTGTGATGTATAATGTTTTGTAACAATAACCGAATTGCGGTTTCTGAACTGAAATATTTCCTTCATTCCGAAGTAAAAACAGTAAAACAGTCAACGTATTACAGATAAGAATCTAATAAATTGTATACTGTTGAGAGATTTATGCCTTGTTTCAATAAGATTGTTTTTGTATACGCAATGCAAGTTCATTTCACATCATGGGTGAATTTCTAAGGAATTAATAGCCATAGATGTGAAGACTGTGCCAGCACAAGGTCTTCACACTTTTCACCAACGCTATAACCACAATAACAACCCGTTCCAAACCAGTAACACAACAATACGTGTACTTGATGAAGACCTTGCATCCAAAAGGCGCTAAACCCGTTATTTTCAATGGATAAAGCGCCTTTTGGTTGAAAGCTCTACATTATATAAAACATGCTTATTATAATCATCCGATATGAAAATAAAGCGAGATAATGCGCATATATCGTGATAGAACAATGTTGTCGAAGGCCAGAGGTCTCGACTTGTCGAGACCAAAATAAACGAACAAAAGGCAAAACAAATACGAATAAGGCAATTTAAAAAGAAAGATATAAACAGACCAAACCACCAACTTGTTATGTTGTTGGTTTATCGTTCACACCGACGGGAAAAGAGTCTGCCTGAATACCCCGAGTGATTTTGTCAATTTCGCGCTTGCCCCTGCTATTGTGTGGCGGGACGTGCACGTGGCGTGAGGAATCCCTAAACAGTGAACGAAATTCCAAATACCTTGTAGTTAGCTTTGTTATAAACGAAGAAAAATGAAGTCTGCATGGGTTGCGAGTATGATAATCAGGATAAGCAAGTTTGATCGTAGTTCAAGCGACTTGTAACCTCAGTTCAAACTCTGATTGGTCAGGGGCCCGTTGCATAAAACTTACCATTGAATTCCAATGGTAACTACCGTCAAAATTAGGCGTCACGGCCAATCAGCATCAAGGATTACAAAATTTACCGCTAATTTGAAGACTTACTGCTAGAAAGGAGTGGTAAGTCCAGCGGTAAGGGTTTTATGCAACAGGGCCCTGATACGTAGGGTAAGTATAAATAAATTGATACAGGTATAAGGATCAACTGCACCTCTTCCAGCATGTCTAGTACTGTTCCATCTTTGTCTAACTTGGGTAATTTCATAGTAAGTTTTCATTGTAATCAACTTGTTTTACATACTATGAAATGGTCATAAAACGACGAAGGCGTGTAATTTCACCAATAATGACATCCACATCATCAATTCAAATCAGCACTCGTTAATCACATCCCAAATAATTCTTTCAATTTCTTTAGATGGAAGTATGCATTTAGCTAATATGAATTGGAGGAAATAAGAATGTGTACCATCAAAATTCAAAATCCTTCTAGCCAATGGGGGTATACCATGCAATGTCAAAGACCCGATATAGCGAGATAAGACAATTTTTGGATCCCGATTTGGGCTGAAACCGGAAATTTCCGTAAGCCGCTGGAAAATAATTCGCACCCAAAATACATAACACACGCGAGGTCGAACATCTACGATGTCTGTGAATCTTAGAAAAAAAATATAATAACATACTATTTATAACAGTATTCTTCGCTGACTCACTCCTCAGATTTATCACACAGGCAATAAACGTGCTTTACATAAACGATTGTGGTATATAGGCCTACAGCGGACAGGTATCGACTGTATCACCGAGCCACAATTTCTTACGTATGTGGCCGTCCTCAAACCTTTCTGTGCCAACGGGCCAAAATGCATAACAATTTCACACACAGACATTCTTGACAGGAAATGAACGTGACAAACAAAGGCTTAATGCTACAATATTCAGGGATAGATATTCTTCGGTCTCAACCAAGACTACCAGCTTCGCTCTGATGTCATCTCTTATCGAGTTCATCATCTTGATCGAAGTGTGCTCACACCGGACACCCTCTTTAGGAGGGGTGTGGCCGTCCCCCTCTGACTCGTCTCAAGATCATCATCTCGAAGTGTGCCCCTCCGCCACCGGTGACCGGACACCATCTTTGGGAGGAGTGTGGCCGTCACCCACTGGCTCCTCATTATCAAGATCATCATCTCGACATTCTCTTTGTAGTTCTGAGCATAGATTCTCCTGGATTTTCTCCGTTTCCCTCCTATTCAATGCATAGGAACAAATGATAACAAATCAAAGTGAAAGTGAAAGTGAAAGTGAAATTGAAATAAAAAATTCAATTTAATTCAGTTCAATTCAATTCAATTACACGTTATTTCCACCAATAAAAGGAAGTACATAATACAATATGACACATTATGTAAAACAAAATCAAACTGCAAAATAATTTAAAAAGACAAGTTATTAAGTATGATACAATATAAATGCAGGAATGATAATGTAACCAAAAAAAAAAAAACACTCCACATTTCGAAAAATTATAATTTTTCAAACTGAAATAAAAAATGAATTTAACAATAGACTTAATGATACTGACCACGGGGTGATCAAAGAGGAACTTACATAAAAGTCGTTATTCGTTCAGAGAACGCATCAAGTTGGTTTCTCATGCATTTTTCCTTGTTTTGGTGATTTTTCAGCTCCTCCTCCACGCAATCCTTGACTTGCCTTTGGTAGAACTCACTTGAATTGTTACAGAATCTGATTGCAATATGCGGGGAAAAAGGTCAAATATCTATTAAGAAATCAGTAGAACTGTGCTGTCTACCATTTATGTTTTGATTGTTTTGTATGTTGGGACGTTTATTAAAAAAAAATAAAAGAAATAACTGGAGATTCTGCTTTGTATCACCAGCACCGAAGAGTTGTGGTTCTATAATTGCACGGCCAGAAGTTGTCATCATTATCATCGCGTAGTCTGATGGACAAAGTTCCACTTTGCACTGTGTCCATCTCGAAGCAGGTGTGGTAACAATCATCGGTATATGAATTTGTTGATTTTCATGTTTTTTCACAGAACTGCAAACTTACGCCGCCACAGATTTAGAACAGCTCTTCCTGATCTTGTCAGGACAAATGAAAGCGTCCGTCTGGTTCTGTGTCATCCTTTGCAACTGACTCTCCACCGAAGAGCGCAGCCACTGCCGTACGTGGATAAAGAAGACGGCTGCTGCAGCTGCCAGCGTACGAACCAAGGCGTTCCTCTCCTCATCCGTCTCCACTGAAGTCAAAAATTTAGATTTCAAGATTTCACGATTCAAATTTATTTTCATTTCCATCAAATAAACAGAGAAATTAAAGCAGAAGATATTTGTAATAATGAAAAAAAAACCGTGATTTAACAAAGTACATGTGAAAATGAGTAACAGATAAAGGAAACACTTGTTTAAACATACACATATCCATATAATACAAGTTAATCAAGAATGGGGATGGGAATGGAGGGTCCCAAAAGAAGCAAAGCTTGTACGATATATGGGACCCTCAAAAAATACACAAGACAGCGAAACAAGACAGCGAAAAATTTAGAAATATCCCAATCTCATTTAGCCACTAATTCGGCTTATTTCCTCAAGTCGTGCAAAGACACTATCACTTCAAGTAGATTTGATGATCGACCCTCCGCTCTTATAGATTAATCAATATTCGGAAAGGCAACTGATCAGCAATGATTTCCAAATTACGTCCATCACCAGTTCTCTTTGTACAGTTTACCTAAGAACGACATTTCCTCATGAAGACATATGAAATATGGAACGTCTTAAAAACAATTATTTCTTCTGATAATGTTTGTTAATCGCTAAGAAATATGAAAAGAAAAAAAACAGTGCGCTGTCGAATACACTGTATATTATAAAGTCTTATGAAAATTAATGTTGGAATACCACCGTTGGGGCACTCACTACTACCACTGCTCTCCCAGACTGCAACTTATTCTCCATATCAGTCAGATTGAATACACCGACTATGAGCATAATGAGCAAATCAAATGAAGTACATAGCAGTTTCCCAAGTATTATTTCAAAACCAGAGGACTGTCTCATTCTTACAAATCTAAAGTACAAGAAATCTACTGAGGCATCTACAATGTCTGCTAATGTTCTTGAGAAGCAAAATGCGTTGAAAGCAATGAGGAAGCAACAGACAGGAGCGAAGAACAAAACAAAACAAAAACAAAAAACAACAACAATAGATAGACAAAAGCCAATCAGTGCAGTGAAGTTGTCGTATGACTAAAGAAATTACCCATATTCAGTCGTCGCCTTGTCGATGCAAATGAAGCCCAGAGTGAGCGTTCGCTGATACCAGTCATCAAACACCGAAGGGCGCTGTCTGGTAACGTGCTGCTGTATGACGGCTCTTGGATTTCAAATGGCAGTAAGTATGCCGACGGGATTTCATGCTTGAATGCCTTGAAGTGCTTCTTGTAAGAATCTTACGATTAATGCAAACAAAGGGAAATTGAGCAGAAATGTATAGAGTATACACAAACATAATGAGGAAAGGAAATGACAT
Organism: Diadema antillarum; assembly: GCF_040938485.1. NCBI lineage: Eukaryota > Metazoa > Echinodermata > Echinoidea > Diadematoida > Diadematidae > Diadema > Diadema antillarum. The sequence continues at coordinate 245,226 of NW_027271417.1, forward strand.
TCCATCGGGATTCGAACCCCAGACCTCTGGATTGCTGGACCGTGCTCTAGCCGACTGAGCTTTGAAAGACATCTTGCTCTTGCTGTAAAACTTTCCACGCTGTGGAGTTGGTATGACCACCGGTCTTTTTGAGCAATCCGGAGGTCTCTGGATCGAATCCAGTAAGAATCTTGTGAAAAGAGGGAAAACAGTAAAAAAACATTTTTCTTTTTTCATCGCATTTGAATTCCTCGTGGGGGGGGGGGGGGAGTGACATCAATGCTTTATATTTACAGTAAGTCATCCTGTAGCATTTGCCACATTCACACTTCGCATCTTAATTTAATACAATAGTGGTCAAACAGAATTAAAGAGACTTTCTTCTCCTTATTTGAGAATTTTGATAGATAATACATGTAAAAATATATTTTAAGAGCTCTTCCAAATAAAAAACTGTGTTCATGCCATGAGAAGGTGGTCAATAGTTTGTTAAAACGCATTCTCATTGTCGTAAAGGGTATAGACAGTGGTCATGTTTTCTCAAGACTCGTAACCTACCGAGGACGCTGAAAGAGTAGTTTTCGCAAACTTGCTGCGTGGCGCGGTTCAACTCTCCCAGTATCCTCTGATACCACTTTTTGATTGCTTTCTACAAGGAGATGAAGGAGATTGAGAGAGAAATTTGGATAAGTACTGGGCATCACTAATGTTTAAAAAACAAACAATATCTCTGTCAGCTGGAATCACACCCGTTTATGTTTAATCAAACATCATATGTACAGTGTACTCCCGTTAAAAGAAAGTCCTCGGGTCAGGCGGTCTTAAACTTTAATGTTATAACGAAATTTCGTTATGACCGAACAGTATAGTGTATAGGCACCTACATTATACAATGTCGGGCCTACATGGTAATTTGGGGAAGGTAATCAATTTTTGATCGCGATCGTTTGTAACAAAAATTTTATTATAACCGTGTTCGTCCTTACGGGAGTGCACTGTATTGACTTCAAAATAGATTTTGAATGAACATTTTTGTTTTGTATACTTGTTCTGTTCTAGTTGTCATTCTTATCGTATAGTGATTTGGCACTTTGTACAAACACGCGATGATTTTATCTAAACCTTGGGTATGATAGTCACAAGTCACTCGAATTTCCTAGCTCTTTGAACATCGCGCTGACCACAAAATATCTTTATGTCAGAATGAATAAATTTTCATGTAATACCTCTTGCCCGCTTTCCAGGGGACAAAATAAGCAACAGCAACAACGACGACAACAACAACACACTTTCGACATTACAATTTTGACATTACGTTATACATGTATAAACAATCACGGAGCCTATGTACTTCCTTCCTCAATTTTCGCAAGGAAGGGGTGAATATGCCTTCATTTTTGTTGCTATACGAGGCCTCATCTCGCTCTATTGTATGTCTGTTTGTTTGATCGTTTGTTCTCATTTTTCACCCGACAAAATGACTAGATAGCCCAGAGTCAGCTACACTGTTAGTAGCTGGTCTTCCACGCGGTCTAGTTGTGTATCCTTGTCATAAACCATTAATTCGCCGAGTTATGCACCCAGATCTGCGATGAATGAAATCAATGAAGTCTTTTACGTGTGTGGGTTGTGGCCTTTCACACACGGGACCTCCATTTTATGTGCTATCCGAGGGACGGAGTGTTCTGCCACTATGAAAAAAAAAAGATATAATAGACACAATTATATATCAACAGATGGCCCGGCATTGCTCGCCATAAGACTCTCTCGGGTTCGAAACAGCGCCCGAACCCGAGCCATTCGATTCACGTCGAAAGGCAGATACGCTGCCCAGTGAGCTTCCAGGCTCTAAGCCGTAACCCCATCCAATTAAGGAAGTGTTTAAATCTAATAAATTAATGCCCCTTCAATCGAGCATCTCACCTCTGCGAACATATGAATTCGATCTTCTTCAAAATCGTCAATCAGCGATGACCTTTTCAAAGTCCGGCCCATTGTATTACAGACCTCCTCCAAGCATCGACATACCTGCACCAGGGACGGAAAGATCATGTATCCGATGATTATAGTTATTTATGATACGATGCAATTGAATCTAAGTCAACATCTTAAATGCCTTAAACTACAATTGCACAAATTGTTCAAGTTGCTTGTTCGAGTAAAATGTAGAAGAACATGACTAAAAAGTGATGAACGTTTTGTCAAAATCGGACAAAGACTGTTGAAGCTCACGTAATTTTCACTGAATCTGTCAACACTGGTCAATAATTATTTAATGATATGATGTCGAAAATAAGTATACAAAATAGGGGCTTCGTTTTACACGATAATTCAAAGTTCTTGAAAGCGAATTTGAGCCAAGATAAAAAAGGTGAGGAGAATCGTTCGAAAGTGACAGCTTGTTTTAATTTATTTCTGTTACTTTTTATCAAATAGGCGGCAAAATTTTATAATATAAAGCGACGGGGTGGAGAGAGGTATTATCAACATCCGGGCACTAGCATTGGTATTCTATATTTTTTTCCCAACCAGTGTATCTCAAAATAGTTACATGTATATTGCTATAGAATAGTATATAATTTACTCATTATTTATCTAGCGATCCACGTCCGACAAGCTTTGCTTTTTAGTGGATCACTATTTTCCATAATCGAATATATTTTCCGCTCTCCCACGAAATATTTATATTTAAGTGTTTTTTCCTAAATATTGTACATGTTATATGTTGTTCTATAATTTGTCTCATATATAATATATTACATGAATCTTTTGCAAACGTTTGAACAGTATTTCATCACATGTATACTCTGTACTATGTTTTTTTGATTTTCGATGATTGGAAATAAACTATGATTGAATTGAATTGAACATCAACATGATGTCGATATAACAAGTCGGCAGAATGTGGACCTTCCAATAAAAAAAAAAAATGTGGAATTACCTCACGGTTTTTTTCTATTCTCTTGTGTATTCTTCTCCTATACAGTGACAGCACCTATTGTCATAGTCTTCTTATCATGCAGTGACGTCATAATATGGATTTAATATGTTTAACCGAAACAACACAATATAGCTTTTGAATGGATTACCTATAATTTTCTCAAACTCCGCTGAGTTGCACTGCTACATTTACTGGAAATAAATATGTCACATGCAAATGTGAATTCATCGTCACCTCTTTCTCGATGTCTTCGAATGCCTTGATCTTCAGCTTTTCACCCTCTTGGACAAACTCATTGTACTCCTGTGAAAAGGCAGACAGTTTTTCCTCCACGTCACATATGTTGTCCGTGGTCTGCTTCCTGCAATCAGGTTTATTGACAAATTTTAAAAAAAAATCAAGCAAATGAATTAAACAATTCAAAGCAACACCACCTACTCCCTGGGATAGTTTATATCAATTCATTTTGATTTCACTTGCTCTAATTGCTTATCACATTTATCGTACATGATTATATATAGACATGTCATGTTTACACGCAGATAGCTTACATAAAAACAAACGCGGACAGAGAAAAGTAAGTAGGGCCTACATGAGCTAAAAAAAAAAGATATATTCTTGGGGATGGCACAAGAGTTAAATATAGTATACACGGTACACTTAAGAATATGATAGTTATAATGTGTTGATATCCGATAAGTTTAATCGTATGTGTGATTGGGTTAATCTAAACTGATCCAAAGTGTTAACTTCGATAGGTGGAGGAGAAGTAAGATATAAATTTTTGTTCAAACAATAGGAGTTTTGAATCTCAATACTGCAGAAATAGATCGACTTTTCATATCTGGAAAATATCGTATTTAAAGGACAAGTCCACCTTCATATGCATGTGGATTGAGTGAATGCAGCAATATTTGTAGAACGCATCAGTGAAAGTTTGGGAAAAATCGGACAATCCGTTCAAAAGTTATGATTTTTTAAAGTATCTGCACAGTCACAGCTGGATGAGAAGACTACGAGAGTGTATGATGTCACATGCGTACAACGTTATAAGGAAAATATAAAGAGAATTTCATAAAATGTTACTTTTTGAAAAAAAAATGCACATTTCCTCGACTCGTCACATACGTATGTTAAGGGTAATATTATCCCCCTTGCCTTCTGAAAGAGGGAAGTCAAGTGTTCTTTTAAAAGTGAAAATATCTTGAATTTTCCTTATACTTTCTTTATATAGTTGTACACATGTGACATCACATGCTGTAGTAGTTTCCTCATCCAGCAGTGTTCGACTAAGCAGAAACTTCAAAAATTCATAACTTTTACACAAATTGTCCAATTTTCCTCAAACTCTTGCTGGTGTGTTATCAATATTGCTGCATTCACTCAATCCACATGTCTATGATGGTGAACTTGTCCTTTAATACAGAGCAGTGTGAAATGAATGGTCTATGTTAATTTTCATACAAACATATTGGGCATACTGTTGATTTGCATAATTATATAGACCATCTACAAAAAGGAAGAAGCAGTTCTTGATGGATTACTTGTATTGATAGTCAGGTTAGAAAAAAATAACAGCCAGAAAGCAAGGAACAGAGCCTGAAAGGAATATTTTACTGATAGTATTTTTTTTTTTTTTTTTGCGATCTTGGGATCAAAGATTCGAAGAAATCTGAATTGGATGGGGATGTTCTAATTGGACATTACAGAAACTTCACAAAAAGGATGTGAGATTATTTAAAGTTCAAGTGACCAGAAATGTTATGGTTCTATTGTGTCTGACTACAGAATCTAGTATTAATGGCAACACCACTTACGTCTTGTGCTTCACTTCTTCATCGAGACTGTGCAGGAGGCGTGCACATTCCGACAAAACCTCACCACACGTTCGGCGACCGTTCGCGAGCTTCGCCCGCATTCCTGTCAGTGTTACCTGCTCCTATGCGTCAAAGAGTAGGTTTAGAAGAGTGCATATTATATACAATATATAGATAGACGTCTAACTCCATCCCTCATTTTCAATCTTAAGTCTTTAAATTAATACGTTCTCGTGCCGTCAAAAACCGTACACTGCGATGAGGGCCCACTATCACATTGTCAAATGTCATGTACATATTAGCATTATATAATTTGCTGATCATACTTTATCATACATGGTGATTGTCATCGTCATATCAGTATTCATACAGTAAAAGTCTGATTGTCGTTCGTCATTGCATCTTTTCAATACTTCCTATATACTTATATCCATTCATTCTACTCATCAATATCTGTGAGTACCGGAAAAACCATGCCAGACTGCCTATACCCCTCTCTTACAAACAACATCACCACCACCATCACCAACAACAACAACAACAACAACAAACGAAGAATATGTTATTTCGTGATTGTTTCAAAAAATAAAGATTATAAGGAGATATAACAGATACTGCCCAAAATATATTTTATTCATCTCTGATAGACGTAGACTGAAATGATAATTTTTGCGTGCCCCCGCCCCACCCTTTAAAAAAAATCAGATAATCATATAGTCAAACCTATTGGTTGGTGATAAATGAGCTTCACAGACCTGCTCTTTGATGAGAATTTGAGATGTATACGTGATTCTTATACAGTTATTCATAATCTAAATACTACATTGGCAACTCATTCTGTAAACTGAAGCAGGTCGAAATTACATATAATATGATAGTGACCTTTTCCCAGATTCCATTTTAAGTTTCGAGGTTGTCATGCATGTAAACGTTTCAAGATGGAATTGTCAAACTCATAAACTCATAAGCTCAAAGCTCCTTAAATATGTACTCATGTAAGCTTTATGTATATAACTTTGTATTACTTTATATGGAAATAAAGTCATTTTGAATTGAATTGAATTATCTCTATACGTTTACCTTGATTTTGAATACGAAGTTCTGGAACGCAGCATGTCTACCTTCCCATCCTCTCAGAAGATAATCTAAGTATGACAATCACAAGGATATTATCACGAATTCAGGACAATAACAATGGAAATAATGATGAGGGCAGGCATGCGAATTGGATTCATCTCATAATTGAAGAGCTTGCTTCCAAAAGGTGCTAAACCCATCATTTTTCAATGGATTTAGCGCCTTTTGGAAGCAAGCTCTTCAATTATCTAATGAGCAAGTGATAAGGGCGGTGAGTTGGCTCAGTCGGTAGCGCGTCTGCCTCACGATCCTATAAGGGCCCGGGTTCGAACCCGAGTCTGGACTGAGCAATGTTGTGTGTAATCATACCGTCCCCTCTAGCAAGAGGTAAAACACTCTGTCCCTCAGATAGGGCATAAAATGGAGGTACCGTTTATGAGAGAGTCAAAACTCATGCATGTAAAAGATCCCGCTTCATTCATTCATCGCAAAGAGCAGGGTATTTAACCCGGTGAAGTGTTCCCACCTCACATCCAATTGGACCCCATGGAAGACCTGCTTAGCGTAGGTGAATATGGGCTATCCAGCCATCTTGGAAATGAACAAACAAACAAAATAAACAAACAATAAATTGATTTGTCTGGCTATGATATCGACACATTGTTGTACAATAATTATGGACAATTAACATGTTCAGGTGCGAGTTTCTTCAAATTGCAAGTTAATCTGTAAATTTACAAATTGAAGAAACTCACACCGTCCAGAACCTTCATCCCTCTGAATGATATCTTTCTTCCAATAGTCCAATACTTATTAACATAGTAATTTATCGTACAGAATGACAATGTGTTATTAAACAAAAAGAAAAGTAGTTGTACATCCGAACATTGGAAATTCGCTAATTCGCAGGGATAAACTTATTTGAAATATAACTCTCTGAAAAAAAATCGAGTGAAAATTTTCACTCTAAAAAGAGTGAATACAAAAAAGAGTGAATTTCGAGTGAAATTGGAGTGAATTTTGAGTGAAAATGCTCATTTTCACTCATTTTGGAGTGACGTCAGGGATCACTCGAAGATTTTGGAGTGATCCATGACGTCACTCCAAAATGAGTGAAAATGAGCATTATCACTCAAAATTCACTCCAATTTCACTCGAAATTCACTCTTTTTTGTATTCACTCTTTTTAGAGTGAAAATTTTCACTCGATTTTTTTTAGAGAGTACATTCCAACAGTTCCGTAAAACTATCTGTATCAAGTGCCATCTAACAGAAACGTTTTCAATTATTAATGTAAAAATGCTTATGACGGTAAAGATAACACAGTCAATAAAACTTTAGTTTCACGAACACCACGGCAAAATACTACCAATGAATGCGCTTGATGTCACGCATGAATCTAATAAACAAGGCAATAGCTGACATTGTTAATATTAATAGTACTAAAACATAATAAAAAGAAACAACCATCATCGCTGTGTCCCACCTCTCTCTCCCGATGCGATATCCAGGGCTTCTGAACCAGAGAAAAAGAAACATCTTTCCTCCGCCTCCTCTCGTGTCGTGACCGTGCCCAAGTCGACCAGGAGTCCGTATACGGCATCGATGTGGCGTGCTTTCACCTGTCTCAGATATTATGATAGAAAGCAGTAGATTCGATGATACTAGTATTCGATGATAGCAAAGTACACTCCTTTCCTACTCGTCATTGCAATGGTACTTATCTAAATAACCCGAAGCTACTTGTCGCTCATAGATCTATCCGACACCATGGACCGGATATGTGGAATTCTCTGCCCGAACAAATTAAAGCATGCACATCACTTTTTCCTTTTAAAGCAACATGAAAAAGTACATTATATCAAGTTATGGGAATTAGTTGATATCTGACCTTTGTAAACAAAAACTAAATAGATAAATTTTTAATGCTTTGATACCTTCCCCCCTGTCTCCTCTAACAGCAAACTATTCAATAAATATTTTAAAGATTTCCTATCTTAAAAGTCACCTAGTATCACACGCCTGCTGGGCTCTTTCACTTGCACCAGCACTCACCTCACTCACCTCATTCTCTGTATATATAGTGTCTATGCAATTTTTGTTGTCGCAATGTGATGGCAGAATGTCTCTGTTTGTTTTCTTTCTTTTTCTTTTCTTGTCGATAAGTATACAAGATGTATTGCCCATTTTTTTCTTCTCTTTCAAGGCTGTTGTATCTTCAAGCTATAGACTTTATGCTTATTTTGACGACAGTCTTCTGCATTCACACTCTCACTACATGTGCCATAATCAAGTCAGATCATTATTGATTCACTTTATCAGTATACCCTGAGTGGTTCCCAATTGACGTGTTCTCTTATTCTTTTCTTTAATCTATACACGTATATCTCAGTTTTATATTTGGATGTACACACTGTATGTTCCATTGTCTTGAAAACAAAAAGAAATGACTATTCGATGTAGAAAATTCCTAATAAATTCATTTGAATTGTATATTGTGGCTCATTGACAATTCATGAATAACGATATATACTTTCTTTCTGTCTGTGGTTTTTTTCTTTTGCCATCCTTTATATTCTTCTTATAAGTTTTTATGTCGAATAAGATGTATGACGTCATCCTATTACCCTTTCTGGGTGTCTTTCTCGAGCTGATAAATCCCATTGGCTGAAACCAACGATGACGTCAGGTCGGGGTAGGCGTCGCCCAACCTCAAGAAAGTGGTACTTCTCCTATGCAACACATTAAAAAAGAAAAGAAAATGAAAACCCCCAATGCATAGGCCTACGGGACGTAAAAAGCACTAGATCTGCCTGTTGAGACTGTTGTCGAAAGGAGCATGTAATTTACACGAAAGAATTCTTACAACAGGAGGTACTATTTTTATTCTAATATAATTGTTGTTCACATTTTCTATATTTAACAATGCTTAACATTGATTATGCTGATTGGCAATTTGACATTGGTTTTTCTATCCCTAACTCACACTTTAGAATCATTTTGAAGCCCTAAAGCTGAGTTTTTTTGTTTCATCTGCAAATGGTAAATATTGCCTTTGAATACCCTAATTCATAGTGTCCATGAATCATTTGTATTTTTCATCCTTCAGTGTGATAATAGCCCCTTCGATAAACGTGTATTCCTCATCGTCGCAGCAAGGACAAAGGAAAAATAATTTGAACCGCCCAGCAGGTATCAGGGTACGGCTATGCGGACTCAATACTAAACAGAACAAAGTACAATGCTTTACCATGAGTTGAAATGATTTACTGGAGGGGTTAGAAACTTTTTTTTTTTAATGTAGTCATACCTCCGGAGAAATGATGGTCTTCGGATTGATGATGAACACGTGGACATCTGAATCTTCACAAAAGCTGCTAACTTGTTCCTTCAGTTCTCGGCACTTCGTTATTCCTGGGCTGAGGATGTAACAAAAAAAAAAAGAGAAAAATATCAACAACAACAACAACAGCAACCGCACACACACACACACTCACACTTTATATATCTAATTACTATTTCAAGCACAGACGCCGCAGTTGCTCTTATTATAGTAATACAGATCAAAAGAATTACTCTTGATAGAGATGAGGGACCAAGAGGTTTTTTGTTTGTTTGTTTTATTTTCAGGTTTGCTTCCAAGCAATGCCAAGACGAACGCCAGGATACAAAATAAATTCGTCAGGTGCGCTTGCTAAGATTTGAAGTAACAGGTAGGTTGTACTGACAGAAAACGACCTCTGCATGTTAACAAAATACAGTTGTTGTTGTTGTTGTTGTCGTTGTTGTTGTTGTTGTTGTTGTTGTTGTTGTTGATGATGTTGTTGTTCAGCTTCGCGATGAAACAAACTGTCCTTTATTTGACTATACAGTAAAATCAATCGTTCATAGGTACAAACTGGCAAACCATTCATCGAGTACAGTACATTATACATACACGTGTACATAATTTTTGTTCATCCGAAAGCAACAACAAACATGCAACAGGTTACATTATTATGTAACTCAGTTATTTTTGCTTTTTTGTGTGTGAATACAAAGTGGAAATAAATTCAAATCAGCCAACCAATCAATTAATCAACTAATCAATAATCATGCATTCATTCAGTGCCTTTTGGAACAGTACAGCGCCATCAAGAAATCTACAACAGGACCATTTATGATGTAACTGCAAAAAATTTTGTGTTCTACACGGTTTTGTACAGTGTTTTCGACAATCTCTTTCTTAGTATACCAATGAATCGCTCAAGAGTCATAATTTTGGCCAGCTTTGCAATGAGTGCTGCATAGAATTTTTGAAGCAAGACAATCGAAAATCGATTAGGATTGATTGATTTAATACCTGATTGATTGATTGATTGATTGATTGAGTGATTGATTGATTGATTATTGATGGATTGACTGATTTTGACTGATTTCTACTTTGTGTTCTATAAAACAAAGGAACTAACGACAACTGAATTGCAATGATTATTACAATACATTAATGAATAAAATTATGTTTTTCAGGAGGTCAAAGGTTATGTTGTCAAGAGGAGAAAAGAAACTGACCAGTCCATGAGTTGCAGGTCATGCTGGAGTAGAGTACAGGTGGTTTCATTATCATGGAGGTAGATCTTTAGGATGTAACTGGGATCCAGAGATGTTCTTGAGCTCACATCTACCAACCTGTTCAAGCTCTGAAGAGCGATAGATAGGGAGAGAATAAGGAAGGAAACACAGAATGACAATTTTCATCAGTCACTATCTATTTCTTTCGAGTGCCACTTACGCACTTCCGGAGTAAAAAAAAAAAGTGGAGTGGGGGGGGGGGGGCAAAGTGGTGACACCTTATGTATTCCTTTGTATGTTGCAAAAAGAGTGGGGGCCCCGAGGGCCCCCCCCCCCCCCGAGTATACATCTATATCTAAGAATAATCAACGAAGCTACGAATTCACGGTTACTGCAAAATAATGTCGTTTAAAATTTAAATTGCATGATCGCTCCCTCTTTTAAGTAAAAGGATAAAATGATTGGGCATATGAATCATCGACATGTCTGGGAATAATTCCAGATTTATGATAGTCATAGACACCTTTTTATTTACTCTTTTTTATTTAAAAGGTAGAAGAAATACATGATTATAGTCGTTATATCTCGATGTTATATCAATGCAACATGCAGGTAGAACAGCAAAGTGAAAGTTAAGAAAAAAAAGCATTGCAAATTCGTCATCAATATCACCAACCTCCTCATCTAAAGGTTGCTTCTGGTCCTCATGCAACCCTAATCTCGCTTCTGGTTCTCCCCGCTCTATTTTCTGGAAGCAAAAATACGATTTCACTTTCGTCTCATCTCCGTCACATCCTGTCTCTTTCTGTTGCACCTTGGAGTCTTTCACACCCGTCGATTTGCTCTGACTTAGCCCGCCCTCTACGTTGACTGTCGGCCCAATATGTTCATGCAGCCTCTCCACCTGCACAAAGCAGCCCGTGGTATCACCCATGCCGGACGGAAGGAGCTCCCGGCCCAATAAGGCGTTGACGGTGGTTGTTTTACCGCTACTTGTCCTGCAGAAAATCGGTCCAAGAAGGAGCTCTTTTGTTTTTTCTTTCTTCTTTTTTTGTGTCTTCTACAATATCATTGTTATCTGTTTACACGTTTTCAGGAAATGATACTCTTCTTTTAAGCTACATAATGAATTCTTGTTTAATCTTCTATAGTGTGTGTGAAATTTGTGTGCAATATTTTGACCCATTAGCACAGAAAGGGCTTACCAGAATTTATAATGCAATACCCTTATACTACAACACTTGACATCATTTCCAATGTCATCATGGGGAAAAAAAAAGAAAAAAAAATGAGAACGCGGAGAAGATCCATCTATCATATTCGATCCAACTTTTCAATAGGTGTGCAATATTTATAATATCCTGAATTCCAAGGACTCGTTAACACAGTCTCAGTAACGTATTCTCATTGCAAAATTCGATCTCAAGCATATCCTGCAATCGGAAATAAACCTGATACAGTCAACAATGTAAGTTAAAGTTCCATATTATCTAGAAACACACACGAGCACATACAAAGACGTCAAAATCTTAATGATTGAAATGTCGCCTATTATTGCTTGTATATGGTGCATGGATAGTTGTGTAGAATACCTTTTTAAGACGGAAAAATGTCATTCTGCTATCTCCTCATCGGACTTGAATTGTCATACGATTCAATTTGATTTGATATAATTTGTTTCTGCAATATCTTCATCCTATTTTAACATGTGTTTAACAATCAAACTACACATTCTCATCACAATGTGATCACAAGAAAAAAAAAGTATTCAGTTTACTCAAATTAATGATCGTTTCATAAGTCAACTTTTTACACCCAATTACACAGAAGCTTGTATACCGTACATTTTTTTATCATGCCAATTTCTTTAAGTATTGAATAATTGGTGTCCATTTACGTCGAAGAGTGGCAAATTGTCTATCACTTACAATAACATTAGATTTGTAATCAAAACAAATGGTATCACGATACGTAATACAATAAGTTTAATAAAGAGTAAGCAGGGTTCATTGTTCCTGTACATCCCCCAAACAAAACCAAAACACAAAACCAGATTTAAATAAAAAAAACATGGTTGTTTGTGGCTGGCTTGCCAAATAGAAGATGAAAAGAGAAAATTTGTGAAGCCCAAGGGGACAAGAAAAAGGAAAAAGCATTAATCGCTTCTATGATTTTTATTATCACCTGACATTTGGTCATGATGGTCGGTGTACGAGTTTGATGACTCCTGACCAAGCAGCTGAAGGACTGACAATTAGTTACACGTTTACTCACTATTTGAATTGTATAACACCGGAACTTCGATTGATTCGCGTTTGTATCAAGGATGACCGGATATAGGACATTTTTCCCAGCAGTATCCTTTTCACCACCTTCTTGATAATTCAAAGTTTACCACAGATGAGTTGTCATCAGTTGCGTGTGTGTGTGTATGTGTGTGTGTGTATGTGTGTGTGTGTATGGGTGTGTGTAGGTGTGTGTGTGTGTGTATGTGTGTGTGTGTATGGGTGTGTGTATGTGTGTGTGTGTGTGTGTGTGTGTGTGTGTGTGTGTGTGTGTGTGTGGAAGGAGGGGGATATACTATAGTGGAGTGTATGGGCCGGTGAATGGGAAAAACAGGTTTATGAGCCTATGAGCCAAGACCACAAAAAACAAACAAACAAACAAACAAACAAACAAACAAAGATATAATCCTATTTTTACGGCAGTCAATTCAAGATAAATCATTACGAAAATTGCATATAATCCCTGGATCCCCCCTCCCCAAACCTTTACGTGTAGGCCTATCAATACAGGATGAAAGTGTAGAATACCGGGACATTTCTTGCGCGAGCTGATCTCTCGTTTTACAGTATTAAGCTTGATTATCACCGAATAAAACAAGTGAGCAAAGTGTTGCCATAATATCTTTTCAATACCTTTAAATACTTCTCATAGCAACCTTATCAAATACTTTATCTATCAGCAGCGGCCGTTTGCTTGATCCCAAACTCAAGGAAAATAAATCGAACCAGTTATACTGCGGGAGCTTCGCGTTCGGGCTGGTCGCAGTTAGGTACAAGGTAGGCTACACTCTTTGTATATCTCTCTGTGTTATTCTTCCTCTATTCACCGTTGTATTTTAGCTGATGTGTACTAATGCACGGTTTTTATGCATCTGACATAAAGTCCCTACCTTCACAAGGTCAACATCTGATAAGTTTGCACTGTAGGTATAATTCCTTTACAATTGAGATACTAGCTGGCAAACATTCGCCCCTGCTTTCATTTTTTTTTTTTCATTTTGTGCCGCTTCTTGGAAGATTAGGTGATGTGTGAAATTTATCAGTCAGAGAAAATTCCCTACTGCTTAGATATTGCGAAATGGCATACCATGCGGGGAGGGGGGGGGGTGTTTAACCAATATTCTTTTACGTGGTCCTCTATTTTTCAGTAACACGATAATTTTGTTCAAACAGCTTATGAATACGGGTTACGCAATTACCTTTTTTTTTCTTTTCGCTTTTAATGCCTGCCAATATTTTTGTATTACATCGACGTCTTTTCATCATTAAATTTGAAAGAATTAATGTGCTATTGGAAATAACATTTGAATTCAATCTGAATCTGGGAAGTGAATTCTTTGTAAAGCGCTGCTCATGTATAAGGGATAATACCGGTTCTACGGCGATTACCCCCTGGACAATTATTATACTGTATTACCCCAGACCCTTCCCCTGACCTTAACCATTATACGGATGATAGGTGAAGTGTGAAATACTTAATATTTTCAGGACTATCATGACTATCTCAAACGCCATCAGTAGATTACGCCACTGGAAGGGTTGTAATCCCCCCCCCCCCCTCTCTCTCTCTCTCTCACTCTTCCTCTCTACCTGTGTGTGTGTGTGTGTGTGTGTGTGTGTGTGTGTGTGTGTGTGTGTGTGTGTGCCTGTATGTGTTTTTTATTATAGATATTATTTACACATACTTGTCATTAGTATTATCCTGCATTCTGGGGAATGGCGCTGAAACGGTTTTCATACATCCCAACTATCTTATGCAAGGCTGAATGAGGAACTGACTACCATTAATGTTTATGGCCACTTATATTCTTGAGTTATTGTTTTGTTCTTTGAAAGAGTATAATATTCTTATGATACGCTATAGCTATACGCTTGTTCAGGAACATAGTATTGTATGTCTGACGTTTCATTAAAAGAAAAAACAAACAAAACAAAACATGTTAACCATCTCGGTTGCATGGAACTGGATACTGCCCTATGAAATGCGATTTTGTTAAAGACATTTTGCAAGAGTCAGTATACCCCCGGAAAAGTGATCAATGCCATAGAGTGTCAGCTTTTTGTTTTCGTTTTCATTTTACGTCAAATTTCGACAAGACTTCGACTATTTTGATTGTGCATGATCCACCTCACTCTATCGAAGCCAAGTGGAGAATAGAAGCGCACTTCAACAAGACTCCATGTCGGACTGAACCCCATTTGCTTATGCACTGTCACCGTCTAGTGTATATATTTTGTGGACAGATTACTGATTCAAATCATGATGATACAAATACCATGTCGGATGTGTTCAGAGAAAAAATGAGTGATAAGTCACTACAGCTATATAAAAGGCATTGCATATGCATTTTGTGTCACGTGGATCTGAATATTTTATAGCTATGAATCTACAAAGGGTAATTGTCAAAATAATTACAATCGTTATTTGCATTACTTGCCACTGATATCAGAATCCTTTTTTAACCATATTATAGAACTTTTCTTTTGCATGATGACGGCTATAGATCAGAATACACTGTTATTTGGATCGCTAATTTCAAATTATTCGATGTCAACTTCATGATATTATAGAGAGTGACAAGTCAGTTTAAAACGTCAGTCAGAAATATTGCTCCACGTTTAAACAAAAACTCACCCATAACAGAAAGGAAAATATCAAAAGCCAATCGAGAATACATTATGGTCTCTATTTAACTTGCCTTTTGAAAGAAGCTTTAATTACGTCTTTCGTTGCGCTTAATCAATGTTAATGAAGTCATGCGTATCAGTGATTCCATTGTTTAAAGAATTAAAAGAATTATTACGGTTACAGAAACGTATTCACAAATTATTACACTTAATTATCACAGTTACACTGAAATCATATAACAACGTCTCTCATTCCCATAGCAATACGCCATAAGATGATTTCTATGGTTGCTGTTGTGTCTTAACCCCCTATACATCGATATTGTCAAACGAACATTCGGCATGATATGATCGTTATTATATCTGTTACTGGAAATATGACATACCCTCCAAAAAATGAAACTTTCATTTTCTTTCGCATGTTGTCCAGCTTCAGCGATTCGATGATTCCTCTTTGCAAGGCGATGTTCTCATCAAAAGATTCCTTCTTGATACCTTGTGAAAATAGGCAATAGATGACAAAAATTATTATTACAACAAAACATAAAAAACAGCATTTACTGACGTGGTTGCCAAAGAGTAAAGGCCGTCTTTCTCTCTCTCTCTCTCTCTCTCTCTCTCTCTCTCACACACACACACACACACACACACACACATGCACACCCCCACACACATAAACTTGTAAAGAAAGGTGTACTGTAATGTTCATATATGATTACGAAATCTCAAATACCTGTTCCTGACCACCAAAAGCGTACTAAATAAGGATACTATATGTATACCTCCTTGCATATGGCAAAAAGGTGATAACAAGCACCATTTGAAAAGGTTCCCACTAGCACCAAAAAAAGGTGTCGCTTTTGTGACACACAGTGCAGAAAACAGACACTCGTCCGAGCGTTGCACCGAGGCATTAATGCAATTAAGTGCTACACTCTAAGAAAAACAAATTAAGTGCCGTTAAATGGTTCTCTGCACTTGTCACATAATAAGCGATACCTTTTTTGGTGCTCGTGGGAACCTTTTCAAATGGTGCCTGTCATCAGCTTTTTACCATAGGTGCTCATTAGAATCTATTCCAACGAAATGGTGCTCAGGAGCACTGTTCGAATGGTGCGGATTAGAACCATTTATTGCAAGACACTGGTAAGAGGTGGTCGGGAGTACACTTTAAAACACAGGATGTGAGCATCTTTTTTTTTTCAGTCAAAAAGGTACCTACAGGCACCTTTCCAATGGTACACACGAGCACCATTATTGGAAAAGGTATTCATGGGCACCTTTTGCAAAAGGTGCTTACGTATATGACTAGCTAACAGGCACTTTTTGCGAAAGGTTTTCACGAGCCCCAAAAATGTGTCGCCATTGTGACAGTATCAATACTGAGAATCATTTCATGGTGCTCAAACGAACTGTTTTTTTTCCTTCTAATGCTGCGTTTACACCATGTTCTCGGCGGCCACGGCAGTCCCGTTTCAGGCCATCCCCCTTGGACAAAACGTAATGGACGTGAGAAAACGTGGTTGGACGGGATGGGGCAAACGTGACGGACTATGATTGTCGTGAATGCCCTGTCAGATTAGTTTATAAACTGTCAAAAAAAAATCCACGGCAGTATCGGTGCTATTTAAAAGCAATTTATTGCAATTAATAGGCCGTAACAATATTTGGCTGCGGTTCGTAGTGGGTCACGACGGCAGAATTCCATCTGCCTTTAACTAGAACTATGTTTACACAATCTATATTTACATTTGCTGGACCTAAATATTGGAACAACCTTTCTAACAGTTTAAGGACATCTCCAAGTTTAAGTTCTTTTAAGGGTAATCTGAAGAAAAATATTTTGAATAGTTATAAGAATTGTTGATTCTTTATTGGTTGCAAAGAAGTGTAAAATCCAACCTTATATTCTATTGAAATTACAGCTAAGCGGCTCCATCCATCCACTACCTCTCGTGTCCTTATTTTTTTTTTGTCTTTTATCTTCACTCCACGCATTAAGCTGCTTTCTCCCCCCCCCCCCTCTCTCTCTCTCATACACACACACACACACACACACACACTCACACTCACACACACATACTACTTTGTTTCTCTCCTCTCTTTTCCGGCATGACAGCGACTTAGTGTAGGGATTTGTTCAGGGTTTTTGTTTCGGATAAGTTAGGTTATAGGTCTTTTTGTCTTAGTTTCTTTGTTTCATCCATTTTCAATGTTTATCAGCCTATCGATCATATAATTTCTTGTATTACGTGTGGGGGGAATGCAGCCTACAAGCTCAGCTTTTTAGCATTCCTCCCCATTTCCAACATTTTCCTATACCTACAAGTTTTCTGTAAATCTATCCTTTACTTTGTATGATGAAATTTATGCACTGTATTCAATTTTTGTAATATATTATATGTTTCTGTTGGAAATGAAAAATAAATGAATGAATGAAAATAATTGTGTTGTCTATCCTGACCAGACGCCGTGAGAACGGCGTCTGATAGCTCACATGTTCATCGGAGAGAGGATTGGAACGAACAAGACAAGAATATTGAGGGGGAAGAAACGGAAGGATGTCCTATCTACCCCAGCACATTACGTTTTTGGGCAAACGGGGATGCCGAGGCCGCCGGAAACATGATGTAAACGAAGCATTTGATGTTTGATCTTCCCGCCTTGGGGTCACTGCAAACACGTTTCAGGACAAAAGGGATGGGCGCGCCATCACAGCGCGGGGAAGATTATAGGCAAACTAACGTGACAAGCCGTGCTGATCTTCTTGGCACGACGACTTACCGTGCAGGTGAGAAACTATATGCAAGGAGGATACACCTCGCAGGCCGTAGGAAAACGGGGTGAACGCAGCAAAACGTGATAGTATTCTATCATGGTTATTGGTCGTAACAAAATTTTAGTGGCGGTCTTTTGATAGGAACAAAAAGCATATGCATTTACTAGCACAACTCACATTCCTTTCCCCTTTTGTCACTTTTTCTCTTATCCGGGCAGTAAAGAAACATTTAGCATTTTTAAACAGAGTTGAGCAATCTGGTGCATGCTAAAATAATGTAATATATTGGTTTATACAGTAAAAAAAAAGTGTTGTCTCCAAACATGACTTTGCACATACACAATATGTTGACATGTTGAATTCAGAACCAAAGGAATTTTTTGTTAAGAATGAATAATTGAGAAAATTCGCGGAAGTTTCGCGTAATTTTGATGTATTGCAAAAAAAAGTTACATGATTCGATTTCTACATTTTTAAAACAAACAAAATGATCATATTTTGAACATGGCATCATACGAAGTACAAACAGTAGACCAGTATGATTTTGAGACACACTATTTCATGGTAATACATAGAGGGTCCTTATATGCAAAAAAGAGAAAGAAATGTATACCATGCAGATCTCCAGCTTCAGCTTTTGCTATATAGATCAGGGGCGGAGATCACATTATTATAATCCTTGCAGTGTTGTCAGGTTTAATGTCGGATCCTTGTTGTGTCATGTTGGTAGGTTGGACATGAATGTGTCCTCTGAATATTTTCAAAGTAATTGACTAAT
Organism: Diadema antillarum; assembly: GCF_040938485.1. Taxonomy (NCBI): domain Eukaryota; kingdom Metazoa; phylum Echinodermata; class Echinoidea; order Diadematoida; family Diadematidae; genus Diadema; species Diadema antillarum. The sequence goes on from NW_027271417.1 coordinate 264,061, forward strand.
ATTGATTGATGTGAATTCTATAGCGTTGAATGTTTGAACGACTTTCGAGAGGTGTTGTAACAAGGTTTCTTCGATTCATTTCGCCCCTCTCAGACAATATACGTACAATGTAGTATTGTCTGACCCACTTTCCTTCGATTTACAATTCATCTATACGAGACAACTAGCGTGGCTGATATGCAAGTTGATAATTGCCAAGAGGAGGCAAACTGTGGTTTGGCCTACCGCCATGCTTTTGTGTGTTGGGGTAAACAGGAAGTGAACTTCAGACTGTCTTATACGAAACTCGCTATGGGCAGGAACATTGTTCTTTCAATGCGTGTATATGTTTCCAACATGATGGTCAGAATAGCTTTTAAACGTGAACATAAAATATAAGTAACATAGCACATTTATTAACGAACATGTCATTAAAGTTAATCATGTTTGTATCTTGAATGGTATTCAAGATGTGGTGCGATTTGGTTTCAAATGGATATACTAACTAGTAACCACACACACACACAAAAACCCAACTTATATGGGGTATGATTTGGATTCAAATGGATATAGCCACAAAAGTTATGTCGTCATGCACCATTATTTGATAAGATAGTAAATCAGGATTAATCAGTGGTTGCCTATTTTATTCTGTTGAAAGAATGTACAACTTTCATTATACAGGCTTTTGTCCTTTTAAGCTTGTATTCCAAGGCCTTGCCTGACTTAGCAAGCATCGAAAATACCAATAGGGAAAATTGTTTACAAATTACGGCAGCTTTTAATAAGCTTTTGTCCTTATGTGTTATGTGTGAGCTTGTGATTCAAAGACTTGCCTGACATGGCAGGCATCACATAAGCACTGAATAGGGCAAACATGGCGTGTCCTAGGTTACCCACACCAGCAATCTTTCTCTAGGGGCAGAAAGTGAACGGGGTGTCAAGGCGACTTGACAGAGATCTTGAGATATCTCCGATGATGACATTCAAAAGACGTCATTTTCCCCGGTAGGCGGACTGTTTATCATAACAAGCTTGGTAAGTAAGCATATATGCCGCCGAACGGCGCGAATGGAAACAAGCTGGGCCCCATTTCATAAAAGTTGATATGACAGCAACTCTGGCTAGAATGACAATTGTCATGGTAACAACAAGAATCCAGCTTCCTGGTGAGTTGCTATCCTTAACATCTAAAACATCTAACATTATGAAATGGGGCCCTGATCAGCTATAGGAGTGAGCGTACTTTAGTATATGGTGTATATATATATATATATATATACAACTGTGTATATATATATATATATATATATATATATATATATATGTGTGTGTGTGTGTGTGTGTGTGTGTGTGTGTGTGTGTGTATGTATTCAAAGAGAGAGTCTTACTGACTGAGACTGTGCATGTTTGATATGCGTGGCATGATTAATTTTGTTAGGGATGTTGTGTGGATCTGTACAAACCAAAACTAATACCGAAAGAGATATCCCAACTGCTTTATACAAACATCAACATGAGTACACCATACAAACGGTGCATACACAGGGAAATTTTTGCTCGCTCTTCAAAAATGACATGAATGACGTGAGGTGAGTGTGTATCTGCCTGTATAGTGTGTGTGAGTCTTACGCGTGTGTGTGTGTGTGTGTGTGTGTGTGTGTGTGTGTGTGTGTGTGCGTGTGTGTGTGTGTGTTAGCGCATGTGAGCCTTTTGTGCATGTACACGACTTTGCTTTGCAATGCAACTCTTGCTTTGCAATGCAACTCATATACATAATATTATTATTCATTCTCTCACATTTGCGGAAGTCGATTTTTGCATTCTCACAAACAATGCCTATCACAGTGCTCATCCAAGCGCGAACACATACCGCCCGCCCCCCCCCCACACACACACAATAAAATAAATCAACAACAACAACACACCCAAAACAAACAAACAAAAATGTGATACCGAGTGATTCGGGATAAAACACTCTTTTAGACCATGTACCGTATGATAATTTATGATATAGAGAAAGAATAAAGGTACCAATTAATGAAGAGAGAACCTGATGGCAGTACGTCAGATTGATTCAAAGAAAATGTGCACAGTCATTCAAAGTGGCATACTATAATACAATCCAAGCTTGTGCCTCACCGTTAGGTATATTAGTCACGTAGTCCCTGACCCCGGGTCACGGAATAACTCCCTTTAAGGTCTTCCACGTCTCTCTTGTAGATTGAGAAATATTTGATGGCAAGGGAATTCCCCTTTTAAACATAAGGGCTTTTTACACTTGTGTTTCTTAACCCCGGACTTTCTCTGACCCAGGACTATCGTTAGTCCCGTACCAATTTTTTCAGCTTTTTACACTCGCCAATTAGTCCCGTACTATCTCTTGTCCGGGGCTAAGGAGAAAACTGACCTTTTTACACTCGTATTTCTTAGCCCCGGACTTTCCAAACCACATGAATATTCATAATTACGCTGTGTACTGTACACGTACACGCACGCACCGGCAGCACTTGATTACCTCGTTTCTGATTGGCCAGTGAGGGTCGGACTTCGTCTCCGTCGCTTAGCCCAGGATTATTTTTTCGTTCTGTTTACACTCACTTGCTTGGCACCGCAATTGCGGTGCTAACCCCTGCTTTTTTGCAGGGCCAGATAGTACCGTACTATCGGTGGGGCTAGCCCACTTTGGCAAAAACGAGTGTAAACAGAAAGTGGGCTAAGGATAGTCCCGTACCAACGGTGGGGCTAAGGCCCCCCCCTTAGCCCCACCGTTGGTCCGGGGCTAAGCAAAATTTTACAAGTGTAAAAAGCCCTATAGATTGGTCAGAATCATTGTATCTGTCTGACAAATAGGGTCTTCTGGTTGGGAAATACAACCCGAAAAAACAAACAAACAAACAAAACAAAACATGCACTATGGAATGGGAGATCAACACATGACATTGCCTTATACATGTTTCTTGTAATTTCTTGCATTACGTGTGGGGGGGGGGGAATGCAGCCTACAAGCTCAGCTTTTTAGCATTCCTCCCAATTTCCAACATTTTCCTATACCTACAAGTTTTCTGTAAATTTATCCTTTACTTTGTATGATGAAATTTATGCACTGTATTCAATTTTTGTAATATATTTATATGTTTTCGTTGGAAATGAAAAATAAATGAATGAAAATGAATGAATGTTAGAGGAGGATTATTCCTCTGAAGTGGCTCTTTACATAGCTATCGTTTATCGGAAATGTACCTTTCCCATTAATTGGTACTAGGGACTATATCGAATACAATTACAACTTTTGTAAAATGATTTATCAAAGACATCGAAAAAGTTATATAGGCCTAATCCTTACTTTCTGAAGGCCTACACAATGAGCTCATAAGATACCCGGAGAGAATTTTGAACAAAGAAATCAAAACAGGAGGTTCTAACTACGATTGTCTGTAATTTGCTTCACTGGTAGATGAGAAGCAAAGAGCAATAAAAAAAAACCTTCCTGATGCTGACAATGAAACTTTACAATTCTCTTTGTCTCTTCAAGAAATGATCACGTTAATTCTTTATTTATCTCCATCATGCAGGTTGCCTCATCGGGACCCTGTTGCACTTTTTTTTTCGAAGTCAAACATAAGAATAAAACCTCGTTTTGCATGTTTGATTTATTATAAACACGCACACACACACCCACACACACACACACACACACACACACATATATATATATATATATATATATATATATAGGCCTATATAGGCGTATACTATAATACTGTCTTACGCCTATAAAGTCTCCTCGACCTGGAAGTTTAAACGTTGGCACAATATTTCCTGTATCTATAGTTATATATTCATTTTACATATTATTACATTGTAACAGCTAGTAATGATCGAGGCACATTATATAACCCCACATTATACATGTACACTGCTGCTCTCAAAAGTTGTACTTCTACCATGTACAGTACTACCAGTACACGTACAATATTTATTCCCCTTTAGTGTACTGTTACTATACAGGGCCTTGTGTATACAATGTCTCACCCTTCCCTAGTATACTCACAGGGAAGGGCAGAACGTTTTATAGTTCTTTGTTAGATGTAATCCTTACCCTTCCCTATATATTCATTGCAAGGCAGGGCAGGTAGTTTATAGGTGCAAACTTGACCGTGAAACAAAAGGGTGAGTCATGACTCAGATGGCCAGCCTTGGCTTGGACCGTGAGAAACATTCTCATTCTTAAAAATTGCTGCTATGAAGAGAAGTTGGTAGTGGACAAGCCTGCCGGTGACGTCTTCGTCACGCAGCTTGTCATACGACTTGGTAGGAGTCTGGCGCATCTTGTTACTTGTTATAATGGTACCATGCTCACCTTCTAGGGGTAAGTCTATTCTGTTACGCTTTGGTAACATTCCTCAAGTAGAAAACGATAAGTTACTGTCTAGGTAAAGTTCAGGAGAGTTTTATGAAAGTTCACAAGTTAAGGTAAGTCTCTGTTTCCATAAAGAATGTCCTATCATGACTGTGTACGCCTGATTGTAATTCAACCATGTGGTTGATAGATGTTTTATTTGATAATATGTATAATGTAAGTGTTCGATGTACAGGAGTTGATGTGATCCGACAGGCTTGTGTAATTGATTAAGCTGATGTTTGGTGATATTTTACCTGGTGTAGAGCTGATGACCATGCATCAATACATTTTCCTTTGTTGAGATCAGTGAAAGCCCTCATGGTCGATGTTTACATAAATCCGCCGGTTTTATGTTGAAGGTAGTGTTGTTATACCTGTTGCCAGAACTAAGGTAGAATAGTAAATGTATGATGTTGGTTTTGTAGTGTGAATGCAAGGAGTACCTTGCAATGATGTATCTGTATGATTCTATTCTATTCTATTCTATTCTATTTTATTCTATTCTATTTTATTCTATTTTATTCTGTTCTATTCTATGTCATTTCTACTCTATTCTGAGCTAGTATGTTTCTCTATTTTATCGCAACCTCTGTTGGTGTGATACATACCAAGTGCTCTGTTGTGTTAGGCATATCATGCTAATGTAAATTATAGGTATGGTCATACCCGACAAGCGTTCGGTCATTACGTGTACTTTGTAGCTTAAAACTAGTTTATTGGACATTGCGTTTTGTGAAGGGGATTGATGGTTTACCCTTGAAGCAGATGTACAACGCACTGCTTGTCATGAGCGCCATGATTATTTATCAAGGAAACAATAAGACTGTTCGTTGGGCAACAGTTAGTAATGCAACTATGTAGTGACGGGTTGTCTGAGCTACTTGCTCGATACTTACATTCAGTGCTGTATTGCTTGGAGGTTGACAAGTTGTATGATGATTATTGTATTTGATAATTCATGGAATGTGTGTTTTTCTGTCTGTTTGTATTTCAGGGTTTTGGGTATTTTTGGTTTTTGTTCGAGATTTGCTTTCGCAAATAAAGGTCTAATGCATAATAGCAATCAAAACAACTTGAGTTTCGTGCAGTTTGTCACGTTACAACATATTTATATGTTTTATGTTAAAGTTCTATTCAACAGGGCCCAGATAGATGCAGTCCAAAAAAAAAGCAGCAAAGTTTTAGTATACCAGCTTTTTTTTTTTTTTTTACATATCATTGAATCATGCAGAAACACTGAAAATATATAATATATATTTTTTTCGTACAAGGTCATGCTATACATTATCCGTAGCTCGCACAATGTCAAAAAGGGAAAACAAAGATTGTATAAAGTGCTCACCTGTCTTTGAATAGCTGCTTAGTGCATCGCTGATGCGTTCGAGCAATCGACCAGTACTGTCGTAGATCAATTGCTGTTCTTCCTTGGCCTGGCCAAAGCGTATCAGATGCTCGCTGGCGCCGTCCATTTCAAGTCGAGAGGAACTTTGTGGTACTGATTATAGAGCAAAGAACAAATCAGTGAAGTTTTAATAGCAATTTGAATAACTGGTTGCTAATCGCAGGCTTCGCCACTCCATGGTATCGCTGTCAACTGCTAAAGTGGTGTATGACTCTGCCATGGGTAGTAGACAGTAGTTTGTGAAGTGATTTCTTTTTGTTTGTCCCATGATCAGCAAAACATAGAATCAGCAGACCGATGTAAATTTTGACAATGCTATGACAACTGTTATTGGTTAAAGGAGGTCGTTGCGTTGCTATTATAATACCACGTCCATACGAATCACAAGCTCGCGGGAATTTCCTTTCGTTTTTTGTATACAAAGAAACGGGAATTCCCCTTGCCATCCCTGCGCGCTGCGGTGCGCGGTGGCTCGCGCTCTCGCTCGTCTCACCTCCCTGATCCGAGTGTGCATGTTCTGCCGCGTACCCTTCAATAAACGCACTATAGTATCTCTAGCTAGCTTGCTGGGAAAAACTAAATGTGCACGTCTTGCGCTGGTGGATGGTGTAGCGGTGCGTGGCGCCGGTGGCATTTATCTATCTGACCATGGACCTGATTGAACACTATAATATACTAGATAGTAGTAGTACAATCACTAGCATCAGTGCAAGAAAAAAAGTACATGTGGCCTATAATGTTTGTTTTGTAAGGGTTACGGGCTACGTCAGGTATTGTTCATGGTGGTATACAAGTGTTTATGTGAACTAATTTATATAGAAGTACATCATCACGCCCCAGCCAGCCATCGATGTCTTGCAGCAGAATACGCACACTTAACTACATTGTACAAAGACTTCCTTGACGCAGGACGGTGCTTGTGAAATTGTGTTGTCGCGTTTGGTGGTAGGTACAACCATCCTTCTAAACTCCGTCTAGATTCTAGCTCATAAAGCCAATTAGAATTCACCTAAGTTTCATACTCAGCACAGCGTAGCCCGACCAGACGCCGTGCGATTGTCGCTTATTACTTTGGCATGATTAGCATGGCGTCTGGGATCTACTTTTACTTCTACTAGCTTCGATACTCGACAGGATCCATCACTCTGAATGTAGCTTCTTCTTTTGTTGACTCCCTCTAGTCTAGTCCTGGAAAACTGCATTGGATTCGCAGAAATTTTAGCGATACACTATTGTACTAATCCTGTGGCCAGGGGTCAAGCCAGAGACAACAGATAAAACAACATCGACACTCAACAAACAACAACAAAGAGCAGAAGAGCAGGAGAGATGAGGAAGACAAGATCAAAGAAACAGATCAAGCAGCAGATATGAAGAGGTTACAATGTCATAGATAAGCGAATCACATGCATATCAGCAAGGAATCAAAGGGAGTTGATGTGGAGAAATGCAGATTCTTCTTGGGAAATAGTATGTAGGCTGGCAGTGCATAGTGTATTAGTGAGTGTGGCTTGCTTGTCTAAGAAGGGCATCTGGGAGAGCAGTTCCTGACTTCTTTCTGGCAGGTGTGAGAATCTGAGATGTATGTCTTTGTGTAGACAGAAAGATCCGTCTGTCCGGAGGACTCTTTTGTATTTTGCCATTAACGCCGTCCTCCGTAGACAGACGGAAGGTTGTAGTACCCATTGCTGTGTGGATGTTCTTAACCACTGTCTCTATGGAAAATTGGGTGAGGTACCTTACCCTTCTCGATTGCGTCTAATTCACGGCCCTAGGTCGGCAAATTTAAGCTTGAATAGTTAAATCAACTATTCAAGAATAGACTACACTCACCAGATTAATGAATAATCGAATATTTCGGTCGAATTTTCAACGCAAAACACACATCAACCAGCCCGTCGCGTCGTCACGTTCAAACTGCAGAAACATACAGTATGAATCTATTAGCCAATCACATGCGAGGTAGTTTCTACGTGTTTTTTTTACTTGATAAATTACCTCGCATGCGATTGGTTTACAGATTCAAAATGGCGACCTACAGCTAGCGAACGGCGATGTTGCGATATGGATAAAATTTCTGCATTATAACCGCGTTACTGTGAGTATTTCGATTGCAAAATGTGAGAAATTAACCCCAAATATTGCTGCATAATGTGTCATGTCATGTCTAACTTGTTTGAATGTAAAAAAGCTGTCTGAAATTTGGTTTATCGTAACGTTTGATCTGTGCGCTACTGCCACACAGGAGCTGGCATCATTGACTTCGGTCTGTATACGGAGGGGATCCGTGAAGCCAGACGCAGTCTCCGCGGAACATTCCCCGACGGACAGATACAGACCGATCTTTCGGTCAAGTCTTTGTGTGGCTTGCTTGTCTAAGGGCATCTGGGAGAGCAGTTCCTGAATTCTTTCTGGCAGGTGTGAGAATCTGAGATGTATGTCTTCCTCTCGGCCTCTCCTAGGCATACAGCACACATTCCCCAAGGAGATGTGTGATGGCAGAGACTCCAACCCAAAGCACCTTCTGATCTGGAGATTCTCCGCCTGAAACCCCTAGCAAACGGGAGACTCCAACTTGATGTGTGCGAAGCGCGAAGTTCCTATAGGGTTCTAGATGCTCTCTTGTGCTATCTAAGGCTTATTTTTTCAACACACGATAGAAATAAGTAAGAAATCCTTTCCAACGGGAGACAAAGAGCCAGGGCGGGAGAAATTAAATCTCAAACGGGAGAACGGGAGATTTTGCAAAAATGAGTTTTTGGCGGGAGATCTCCCGTCGAAAACGGGAGAGTTGGAGTCTCTGTGATGGTCTCATCTTTGGAATGACACTGGCATCTGGTATTCTGTTAGTGGTTCTTCCCAGCCAAGGTTAGACGGATGTGTTTAGTGGGATAGACTCCACAGAGCAGCTGACGCCTGTTGAAGTGAATATGAGTCAAGTCGGGCGGGGAGGAGGATGATCGAGGGGGGTCCGAGGAACTGAGGAGGTGAAATGTGGACTTGGTGGCCATTGCCTCTTTGGATTTGTCTTCTCTGTGACCCAGGAATGCTGCGCTGGTGATCCTCTTCCATTGCTAAGTGGTGGGCATATTCGTGACATCTTCTAAGGGTGGAAGATTGTACTGGTGAAGAAAGGTCTTGAAGGCTTTGGCTGTTTTGGAGTCTGGATGATGACACAGCATGTGCTGGAACAGATGGTACTCAACCCTGTTGGGTGTATACTGTTATGAGTGTTAGTGTGATCAGTTTCCCGAGCAGCCTGAGCCGAAGTATGGGCATCGAATTAGCATTGAGGGGACCTGTGAGTGTCCTGTGCAGTGCAGGCAGATGGTGCTTATTATAGTACAAGGTGCAAGTAAAAAAACAGCCATGTTCATCATTTAGTGGTTGAGTGATGTTGAGCAGTGCACTCTTAAAGGCTACTATTGATGTGGAAGCCAGGATGCTGACTGGTAGCGCATTCAATGCCAGTATAGTCCTCGGGGGGAAAAATAAAAAAGAGTTCTGGTATGGTAGAGCCGGGTCCGTGCAGGTATAGATTTGAACTTGTTTGGATGATAATTTCTAACACGTTAGTGAACAAGTGTTTGTGTAGAGCATGGGTGTAAAGAGATTGTCTGCGTTGACGGCTACCTTGTTGTCCTTTATTTTGTAGAGAAGAATGAGGCAGTAGTGAAGCCTGCAGGGCTCTAGTGTGTCCCAATTAAGTTGTTGCTAGATCATATCGGACACACTGTCCCTGTGGTGGTACCTCTGCTGGACAAATCGAGCAGCTCGTCGCTGTACTTCCTCAATTCTGGATACATCCTTGTTGGCAAATGGATTCCAGACGGTGGCACAGTATTCCAGTCATGGCCTCACGAGAGAGAAGTAGGCCTTCTGTCGTATCTTCTGCGAAGAACTTCTTAAATTCCTGTTTATTAAACCTAGCATTTGATTGGATTAGGAGACAATGTCATTGACATGGGTTTGCCACGGTGAAAGATTGTGGGCGAGGGTACAATTGTAAGTCCTAGGTATTTATAACTGCACGGCTGTGAGTTGGGAGTTACCCAGTGAGTAATTTCCTTCTAGGATGTTATGACGCAGGGTGAATCGGAGGAGATAATACTTCTCTGTGTTGAATTTCATCTGCCATATGCTTGACCAGTGGTGGAAGCGGTCTAGGTCTTGTTGAAAGGCATGGTCAGACTACATTGTAGAGCCCTTTAACGTTAGGTTGTAGGTGGTGAGCGTGAGATCAATCTGTATTCTGTCGTCGGGTATACATGTAAACCCATGGCCCATGCTTATATTGTATGGGATGAATATCTAGGTGGGTCCTAGCCTGGATGATGCTCATTCCGGTGTAGTAGGGTGATGAGGACCTTGTTTCTGTTTCTGTTCCGGTTCCATTGGTATACTCAGAATTAACTGTACTCCACCAACGTTGTAACGTTGTAATTAGTATGGTCGTGTATGGGCAGGGCAGGAGGGGTGTTTCACATTTGGAGTCTCTGTTCGAAGATTGTATTGGATGTAGATGTGACTGTTTCCTCGTCAAGTAGATTCCAATCCACTGCTGTCCAGTGGAAGAATGAGTACAAGGTTGTGTACGTCTTTCTTGGTCAGTGTCCTTTGGATTCTTTTGCTGTTCCCTCTGGTTGTTCTTCCGCCTCTGTTATTAACTTTAATGTAGGCATCGGCCTCAATTCCCACTTCCCCATTCATGATTTTGTACAGTAGTTGAAGCCTCAAAATTCTCTTGTTCTCCTGAGTGTCCCATTCCAGATCCTTTAACATTTGGTAGACACTGCTCTGTTGTTTACCCTATTAAAGTATAGTCATTCATACAGAATCTAGCCGCCTTACATTGACCAGATTCTATGAGGTGAATATCCCCTTTACGATATGGATCCCAGTGTGCTTTTGTTGTCCTAGTCCTAGTGCATTCTTTAGAATGTCCCCCCCCCCCCAAAGAAAAATAAATAAATAAATAAATAGATAAATAAATAAATAAATAAATAAGAAATATAAAAGTAAAAAAAAATAAAAAAAATGAAATAAAATAAAAAATAAGATAAAATTAAAAAAACCACCCTCGAGTACAGTATGTATGTTGGCTAGAGGAGAGCTAATGGATATCAATTCTATGTCATAGGTGGCTGTTGCAAAAAGGAGTCTTTCCCAAATTTTGCTGCACTATCAGTTATCACCTATGTTGCACTGAGCACAGGTCAAATTTACTCTTAAAGGGGAAGGCTAGTAACTGATCAGTGGGAATCAGTGGAAATGCTGGGAGATGACTGTTCCAATCCTTATGGGATTCATTCAAGAGTTCATTGTATATCTATTGTTGTGTGAAAATGATTTGCTTCTGAACGGTCTGATGTTCAAGTAATGTGCAGATTAATGCTCCGTCACTGACCAGGGACGCTAACCTGGAAGCATTAAACTGCACATTACTTGAATATGAGACCATTCTGAAGCAAATCATTTTCACACAACAATAGATATACAATGAACTCTTGAATGAATCCCATAAGGATTGGAACAATCATCTCCCAGCATTTCCACTGGTTTAGCCTTCCCCTTTAAGTCTCAGTCTCGCATGTTAAGCTTATCTCTACATCATTGTGCTGTAAGTTGTGTTTAATTTAGTGATGTGATTGACCAAAAGATTGGATGAGTGCACTGACCTGTATTTTATCGTCTGGGATATTTTCTGCAGAGACTATGTCTGGCTTCATGGAATTCCCTCCTATGTCTGAGCACCATAAAAGTTTAAGAAAGAAAAAAAAAATGTTATAAAAATCCTCCAGACAGACAGATTTTTCTGTATATTTGTATGACTGCCATTGCTCATTAACTTAGCTACACGTACATGATCCTGAAGTGAAATTGTAACAAACTAACATGTGCATCACAGGTTTCTCTCGTACCAGTTGCCCAATACGGCAATGACAGATTGACAATTTCTGCGGATAGAAGTTAGACGCCAATAAAAATAGCAAACTCCCTCATTCGAGATGCTAGTAGTAGTAATCTCCATTATGATGTGCATTTTGCTGTCATTGACAGAATGGATCGATGTATGCTTGGTCACCTGCTGCCCTGTGATCTGTGGCTCAGCCGAAATGAAGCAACATGCTTTGTCTATCCTGTTCATTAAGGTATGGTATAATCCTATTTAAATTAAATGCTTTTTTAGAATACTCTTTAGAGTATTATATTAGACCGATAAATCTACCTCTTGTTGGGTAACAACTTGTTACCATTATGCATTGCCACAAAACATACAGTGTAAGTCTTCTCATCCAGCATTAGCTGCACCAAACCTGGAAAAAAAACCTTTTAAACAGATTGTTCCAATTTTCTCCAAACTTTCACTGGTATGTTCTTCTGATATTAAATTGCTGCATTCCTATATTTTGGTTTTTATTCCCCTTTGTTACTCCTTAAATTGTTGTTACAGGTTTTGGCGTGAATTTGCAGGGCAGTATTGAACTAAAATGTTATTATCTAAAGGCTCCATTTTTTTTTTAAAGCTTGTTTGCAAGCACAAATTCACTGATGCCATTCCTAATGCTGCACAGGTCAGTTGTAGATAAAAATGTAGTGCATATTTCCTTTAATGATAGCAAGTTCTCATGATGGTAACTTACAAATTGTAATAGTTTTACTGCCTGTCATGGCCGCCCTCGCAATCATAATGTATGCAATGGGGGGGGGGGGGGATACCTTAGGACATACATAAATTCTTGGACTTACTCTCGAAATTATTAATTTGTATTCACTACATGTGTATGGATTTAAAAAAATAGAAAAAAAAAATCTTCAAATGAATTTCAAATTGTCATTAAGAAAACATGTGCACATACACAAAAGGCAAAAAAACCCAAACACAAACAAAAACAAAAACAAAAACTGGAACAATTATCTTGATGAAAGAATGCTAATATTCTGGCAAACTTTTGTGAACAAAATGCTGATGGCCGGTCCAACATGTTTTGTTTGGCATAAGAAATTATTGTATTCCTTCGTGTGTGTGTGTGTGTGTGTGTGTGTGTGTGTGTGTATTGTTTGTCTATTTGATTTGATACATAATGTATATAATGTAAAAAAAAAAATTGAGATTCTCTCAATGTGAGCCTTAATCATTCAAAGAAGTATAAAAAAAAGGACATGAAGATGAACGAATAAATGTTCTAGTCACGAGTGCTACTGTAAGATATTCTGTTCTCATCTTCCATGCTTTGTGTATCTCTGTGTTTGCAGATTGTGTTGGGTTACCTGTGCCAAGCTGTTCAACCATACTGCACAAAAAATGAAAACTGCCAGTCAGAGTAAGCCACATCTTTGAAAAGCTAACCATGAAATATCGTTGAGTTAGAAGGAGGGTATAAACTTTTCTATATTTATGTATACTTTATTAACTCTTTATGTGCAACGTTCGCATGCCCGACTCAGTAGACAGTGTGCCAACTTCGCATAGTCTGCTCAAATGCACAAAGCCGCCCAAACCGATAAATCGCCAAATGCATCAGTACAGTACAATAAAAGTGTTCTCACGATTCCGTTCCCCCAATGTTTAGCTTGCATTTTATGTGGTGCTTTACAGTAATGTAGCTATGGGTCATTTGAAAGAAAAAAAACAATCCTAGATTTGACAGACAATTTACATCAAAGCAAAGCTTGGTATTTTCTCCACAACCTTATTCAATATGAATATGCAAAAGTTATGTAGATTTGAAAAACAATTATACCTCATTGGTATGATTACGTTGGTGTCTCAGAATAATGTGGCACACAGGGGTTTCTACAATGGGTATACATACCTGCACACTGTCATATATTAATAGACTTTCTTGAGATGCACTGACTTTAAGTTTTGCAAGTAATCATACATTGTAGATACTAATGTATTCCTTTCTGAATTTGTCAATTTCTTTAAATGCATTGTACCCATCCATTAGTGCTTTGCATTTTTATCTCTTTGAAAACAGAACAAACCAAACACTAATTTCAACAGTACGTGACAAATCCTTCTTTACTTTTAATAGGCGAGACAAAGTTGTCCAATTGGTCAAATGGCCCCTGTATTTGGGGGGGGGGGGGGATTAAACTCAAAGGGCCAATTTTGAAGTTACAATATATTTTTAATTTTGTTTTGATTATTCTCGGTATGACATTTCTTTACAATTATGTGTACACCATTTTTCAGCAATTTCGACTTTTTGCATTACACTGTACATATAGGGGCTACATCTAATAAACACAATCATGCATTACATCTTCATTTTCATACATATTGATTACCAAGGATAAGCACGTGTATAGCTTTACTATTTGGCGACAGATAACGCATAACATTAATTAAATGATAAAACAAGGGGTTCCAGATACACTGAAAGAAGGGTGCAGATGTGCAAATAAATGAATAATAAGAATGTGCACGATAGCAGTAATGGATAGATTTGGTACATATCACAGTTTTGTAAGATAGTTGTAATTACAAATAATGTAGTATGACATCTAATGTAAAGAATCCTTGATCAATTTCATTATCCTCTTCAAAACACAGTTTTCATCGAACTCCTCAGGAATTATACTTATCTACAGCTGGCTAGGGTTACTTCAAGGCCCGATTATACGAAGGTGGTACAGTTGAAACTGTGGTTTAACCAAGGACAATTTGTATGGAACACCAAGTGTCGCATCAGTCATCATTCATTTCATCAATGAAATATTGTCATTTTGTTATGAAATGACCATGTCATCAAAGAAATGACTGATTTGGTAACAAAATAGGCCATGCGACACTTGGCGCTCCATACAAATTGCCCATGGTTCAAACCATGGTCTCAATTGTGCCACCTTCATGAATGTGGGCCATTATGTTTGCATTTTCACCAGTGATTCTAATGAGATCCAGGAAAAGGGCCACAGACCCAAACTTTGTGAATTTCCACTTGATGTCATCCTTTCCAGATCCAAAAGTTAATTGGTATATGTACATTGAAGGTACACAATATTTCTATTCTTTTGGAGTCACCGAAAAACAAACAAACAAACAAACAAACAAACAAACAAACAAACAAACACAGAAACAAACATCACAACGTGGACCAGTTGAAGAGCAGCCATTTGCTGACACAGGTCCTGTGCAGAACTGAACTGAATTGGACATTCTACCTACCCAAGGACTGAATGGGGAGGGCATTAGATGTTCACTCTGGGATGAAAGTTGTGTGCTATGATCAAAACTACCAGTACTTCACACTTTTGATCTTAAGACACATTTTGAAAGGACTCTAAATTGTGATTATCCTGGCAATTCAAGTCAGTCAGGCAAATTTCCTGGTAGATCCTTTCGATATAGTGCAAGCAAGTTCCAAATGGTGGATGGTGAATTTTGAGCCCTCCACCTTTAAACTTTAAACTTTAAGTCTCAATTATGAAACGAGACTGAAATCTTATGTTTATTCATAATGCCTTTTGTCTTGTCATCGTGTTCCTGTCCCTGCAGCGAGTACTGCGAAGGAGGGATATGTGAGAAGTGTGCGAAGTGTCCACGAGATGTCATAGACGGAATTCCTAATAGCTTCGGTTCCTACTACCTCGTTACTTGCGCCAGAAGAAACACGGGTCATTGTCCCTTCTGGTGTGGTCGTCGATCAGGTGCAACACCTCCATCAGGTGAAACACCAAGAAGTAGACACCAAGCATGTCGCAGGTATTGGTCAGAGCTTACACCGCCCTACTCCAGTCCAAGTAAGTATGCATATTAACAGGTGCCATAAGCCATGAAGCAGAACAAAGAATATGTCAGTAGTGTTAGTTAGCAATGTTGCTAGGCATTGAGATAAGTCAGTGCACAGTTAAGTGTTTTTCTTTTCATACATCCTCCAGGAAATTGTAATCTCCCCCCCAACCCAGATATACACATCAGGGGCAGATCCAGAGAAGGGGGGGGGGGGGGGGGGGGGGGGGCGCACCGGGCACATGGCCCCCCTATTTTTTTGTTAAAACAAAAGAAATAACAAGAAAAATGGGGATGTATAGCACCCCCTTAATTTTGTAAAGGTACCTCCATTTACAGAATTCCTGGATCGGCTCCTGTACAGAGAGTATCTTGGCTGCAGAGTGTGTTACTGAATTTTTTGTGGTTTCCATAGTTTCTTATTCAGATGTGTAAAGGGTAACAAGTGTTTTATATGTGAAATAGTGCAGTTGACAGATATATTGCAAACTCAAAGCAGAAGTCTTGCTCTCTGACTTTCCCCATTTTTTTCTCGTCTTTCTCACAACCCTGAATATTTACCTATGATCCGACGAATCATCTCCACAGACTTCTCCTTAAGTCTCATTTGTGACGATTTCTTCTCTCTTTTCCCCATGTTTGTGATTTAGTTGTGAATATAGCAGCAGATTTCATAGAGTCCACAAAGACATACAACCTTACCTGCTCTGTTCAGTCTGTGCCGCTCATCCCCTATATAAAGTGGTACGATCCAAGTGGAGCTGTCGTCAAGGAGTTTGCCGTAGAAGAGGTGGCAACGGATACTTTGAAAATCACCAACTTTGTTGAAGAGGAGGAAGGGATTTATAGGTGTGAAGCAGTCTGGGAAGAGGGTATCTCTGCTGGGAATGCATCTGTTCAATTAAACTACACATATGGTACGTGCAGTGTGCAAGCACGACATACAACTGTTGCTGAAGTGTGAGGATTTTATCGAGATCATTATTATGTTTGTATTGTTTGAAGCGTTTGCATGTTAAAGGGATCATATAGTTTTGGTTGAGACCTAATCCCTCAGGTTTCTAACATTTTGTGGCTTGATAATGAGAAAGCTCTTATGAAATATGAAAGAGCATGTAATTCCATGAGGAATTCAATGTTTTATTTGATGAAAATTGGTTTTGAAATGGCTGAGATATCCAAAACAGAGCGATCCTAATAAAGTGTGGGACCAACCTTTTATTACTATCGCTTTGTTTTACTCTGTTTTTGGATGTTTCAGTCATTCCAAACCTGATTTTCATCAAATTAACTTTAATTCCTCCTAAAATGGTATGCTCTGTACTATTTCATAAGTGTTTTCTTGGTATCTCGGAAAAAGTTAAAAGCCCATTTCTCATCTCCACCAATACTGTACCATCCCTTTAAAGTAAATGAGGAAGAGAGGCTTGTAGTAACACCATGTGTTTGTAGTCCTTGCAGGGACCGTTGCTTGGTAGAAGAAGACCCTCGAAAGAGGACAGCTTAGTAGGGAAGCTACCCAGAGGTAGTGTAAGGAGGGCATAGAATGAAGCAGTCAAAGGGCAGCGGTGAGCTGGAAGTTGAAGTTTCACTATTAGAGATAGAGAATAGGGGACAGAGAGAGTTGTAAGGGAGAATAGAGTGAAAATCAGGTCAAGGGTTCAGAAATCATTAGGAGGAGAAAGGTAAGTTTTCTTCCATTGATTCCCAAACCCATAACCTGATTAACCCGCTGAGGATGGGCCGATTTTGCTACAACATGCATTTCCCATAATCATCTGCTTGAGTATACTCAGGACTAATCTTCAATGGGTTTTTTCACTTCAGAAGAGCAACCAAGGAATATCAGAAATTTCACTATTGCAGACACATCTGAACATGTTTTATAACTTACAAATGGGGTTTTATGGGATATGAATCAGTGAAAGATAATTTGGGTTTGTTTGAATTTATTGGTAAGATGCAGTTTAATATAAAGTGAAAGGAATTAATGCAGTAATATGATATGATCCTTGACAAGCTAACCATGTGTCTTGTTTATTTCATTGCAATGTCCTGTTTTTCACCAGTTCCCCCAGTGACCACTCTCCAGCCTGCTCAGACTTCATCAGAATGGTCAGTAACGTCCAAGGAAAGTGGTGCAAGCCCTTCACCAGGGAAGACCCCTTCTTCCCCTGACAGTTCAAAGGTCTCTCAGCCACGTGAGTGAATTAAGGCCACTGTTTACCACTGGGAGCAGTGATTAAAAAAAAAAAGAAGATGTTTGATTTATCACATTTGATGCATATGTATCATAGGTCCATTGTATCACAAAAAATCCTACCATATAAGAATTTCACAATAAAGCCTAAAATGTTGTGAGATATCCTTATTTTTGTTAATAAACCATTACCGTAAATTATTTATTTTAGAAACAATTTTTACGAACGCAAACAGAAGAAAACTGACCAGAAATTCTTTGCTCATTTTTCCATTCAAAACAATTTTAGTAAAATTATTGTTCACATTTTCTGTATTTAACAATATGTAACGTCATTGAACGAGATGCTTTTACCCATGATGTCCATCTAGACCCAGTTATATTAGAATGGGTACCTGGTAATGCTAGGGTAACCCTAAAAAGACTGGGGGGCTTTTTGGGCCCCCTTCGACATTTTCACGATAAATCTGTAACATAAAAATCTCGCACCACAACGTTTTATGACTTTTTTCTTTTATTAAAAGTCTTGCGCAACTTTTGAGACTGAATTCGTGATGCCCGGGTATGCGGTTCTGAAGTTATGCAATATTTTGTAAGTGCATGTCAGACCCGAAATTGCTCAAAAACGTGATTTCATGTACAAATCCAATGCAAATTCCGTTTCTGACCAAAATTCATATATGTATCATTGTTTTTACTTTTACTGATCAAAATCAATTAATTTCATGTTGTTTATGATCAGAAAAGTGTCGCCAACGATTTCCATAAAAAATAATGATAAACAACAAAAAGTTAAAAAAAATGAAATACATACGAAAAAAAAAATTGATACCGTTTTTTGATGTACATTCAATAAGAATGCTACAAAGAGTACCTAGACCAAAAATTAGCAGTATTGGACCTTTAATTACAGATTTACAGCCATTTTTTTTTTTATTTCATGCATAAATTAGCATAATTGATTAATTGAAAAATAAAGATCTGGGGGGGGGGGCAATGAGCACCCCCCCCCCCCCCCCCCCCCCCCCCAGTCCTGGGAGGCATCAAAATAGCCCAGTCTTTTTAGGGTTAATGGGAATAACAGCAGGTGCAGCACTGGAAGAACAGTGCTAATGCTCTAATACTAAGACCATAGTAAATAAGGCTACATTATTATCAGGTTTTGCCATCATTATATTGTGTCACCTTGTGTCATCAGAAAGGTGTTCTATGATTTAATGTCCAGACAAATGTGTATGTTGATGCCAATAAGTGGAGACTAATAACTATTGTTGCTTCTTGTGATATACTATAATTGCTTTTGATACTATAGAAGCACACTTTGTGTGTGTGTGTGTGTTTCACTAATTCCCATGGTTTGATGTAGTGGAAAAAGTGACCTACATATAGTCATCATATCTTTTGAATAAAGAAATGTCTATTCTGACCTGTTCATTAGGCAGTTAGAGAACATCCATCAAAAATTGACTGTAAGGTAGGTTTTAATAGACTAACTCAGTCAGATGGAAACATTCTATTTAAAAAGTTTACAAAAGACCACAATAAAGTAGGTTACTTTTTCCCAATGTATCAGCACAGTTTTGAATATTTGTGCTGGTGAGCAAAGAAAGCATGCAAAGGGGTTTGCAGAGTGTCCCCCCCCCCCCCCCAATAAAAAGAAAAAAGGAATGGTGATAATTATAATAAGGGCTAAGGGGGTAGTGCAGAGATACATGACCTCTTGCTGTTATAGAATTGTTGCCAGAATTTTCTTGGAACAAAAATCGCCTGATTTCATTCTGATGTAACTTTGGAATGTGCTCTGAGGCCATGCTTTTCAATCGTGGGCCTCAAAGCTTTCGCAGGTGGACCATGATGTCAGCCAAAAATTTAAAAAGAAAAGAAGAAAGATTACTATTATGTGATCTAACTGGGCCTCAAAAACAAACAAACAACAAAGCAAAATAAAACAAAACAAAATTATGGGAGCCAAAATGGTCCTCAGTTTGAAAAAGAATGAGTAGCAAGGCTCTAAGGAGTCTCAGATGTCTTATGATTGGTATTTTGGAAAGCATCCATGTCAGTGATTGGTTCTGTTCCTTCTTACCATTTGCAGTTCAACCTGTGGTCATAGCTGTTCTGGTCCTTGCTCCACTTCCTGTTGTGTTTGGTATCATACTGGGCATATGTTGGATCTGCAGAAAGCGTTGTAAGGACAGATACCAACATGCCCAGCATGCAGAAGAGAAGATTGGTTTGTATGGTATGTTTGCATGTTCATTGGAGTAACTGGAATAACATTTTATTTTTTATACCTAATTGTCCAATGAATGCTTACAATACATGTAAATAGGATCGCTTCAAAATATTGAGTGACCCACCATGCATTTGTGACCATGACAGGATTCTATTCCCATGGTAATGAAGATGTTAGATACGACAGAATGAGGGAAAAGCATTATGTGATGTCCCTTTGATGTCATAATGTCATCATGATATCATGTAGAAGGCAGATATGTGTACATGTAGCACAATGCATTATACTTTAAGAACAAGAATTCTGCAATTGAGAAAGAGGAAGACAGCAGAGAATACAATGTAGTAACATGTAAGATCATACAGCACACAAGGGCATTGACCACTAGAACATAATTCATCTCAAGATTACAAAAAGTGTTCCTTAAATATTTAAAGCCTTTCATGAGAGATCACATATAATAGATGTAGACAGTGAGTGATTATTATTAATTGTACATGTTTATAAAGCTGTACTATCAAAGGTGTATGATGTTTAATACCAGCTAGCATGTTATCTATTTGATGAGCCGAGGGATATACTGCAATGATATCTACATGTTATAATGTTGCAAGAGCAGTTGCTATGAAAAAATTGCTTTTCTTCTTTCCTTTATTTTTTTTTTTTCAGCAGATTCCATCCATTTGGAAACCTCAGATTTTGAAAGTGGGGTTATTCACGGCCTGAGCTCCTTGTGGAATAGCAACTGTGAGGCAGTTATCGTGGAGAGGGTACCAGCAGTGAAAAAATGTAGAGTGGGAAGATGCTGGGGAAATTCAAACAAGAGATGGAAGGGTGAGTAGTGAGTACTGTATACGCCGAATATTTTGCAAGGTTTTTATTTTTGGGAATTTCGTGAGTCGGATGCTATTCGCAAAATTAAAGACATGCAAAAATATTGACTCTGTACGTGTGTGCATTTTTCCGTTCAGCGTAGGACTCCGCAATCGCGAAATTAACCACTCTTGAAATCGTCGGGAATTCCCGATTCGCAAAAATTTAGACTCGCTAAATATATAGCGTAAATAGTATTAGACCCCTACAGCAGGCAGCAGAGGCACGCTGTATAGGATTGAGCTGTACAGCACGTGCGTTCCCACTATATAAATAGATGTGATAATAACGAAATTCTCATTACAAAAGGAGGAAAAAACTTAGATCCCAGAATTTATATCTTTACACACTGTATTTCAGTGTTATAAAAATAAAGTGCCGGTCCTGAGGACTTTGTTATAATGGAAATTGCGGGTACTTGTCATGAGGTCCTGGTACTATACAGGTAAAGACCTGGGGCCCGTTTCATAGTACTTGTCATCAGTGACAATTTGTCATAGATGTGACAAGCTACAGAAATCCTTGCATCTGATTGGCTGAGAGCAAATTTGTCATAGAAGTGTGGCAGTTGTCACTGATGACAAATTTGATGAAACGGGCCCCTGGTAGTGTGGGGGATATCATGCAATGAGAGGTTTGGCCAGAATCGGATATATTCAGGAATCCTGAAACATTATCACTGATCTCTACGGTTATATGTACAAAGTAAGTAGGCACACAGCCAAAGAAACTCAACCTGGGTCAAATGATACTGACAAGTGCGGGCTTTGATGCACGTACTGAAGTGTATTCCTATCTTAGCAGGACTGTGCTCTTTGTTGTTTTAGAGTGAGCCTTGGAAGGCAGTGCATGTAGATTGATTCAACTGGGCCACCATCCTCTTCCCATGTCACTGTGTCTTTGATATGTGACCCGCTACATCAAAAGGATCTAAAAGTTGGGGGTAGTCAATTTTTTCGGAAATGTCATGATTGTAATTCCCTTACTCGTCCACTTTAACCGGTTCCGTACGGGAACCTGGTATACCAGTTTCCCAAGATGAAGACAAGAGCGCCTGCTTTCGTGGCCTAAATTCATGCTTC
Source organism: Diadema antillarum (assembly GCF_040938485.1). Taxonomy (NCBI): domain Eukaryota; kingdom Metazoa; phylum Echinodermata; class Echinoidea; order Diadematoida; family Diadematidae; genus Diadema; species Diadema antillarum. The sequence goes on from NW_027271417.1 coordinate 285,980, forward strand.
TTTGCGTTATAAAGTCCCCCAATATGGGTTTGATAGGAAGATTAGAGATTATTCTATCAGCACTTGTTTTCTTTCTGTTGGAAGAATTCGTATATCATAGTGTTTTTATGCCTCCGCCACGAAGTGGTGCCAGAGGCATTATGTTTTCGGGTTGTCCGTCCGACCGTCCTTCCATCCGTCCGTCCGTCTGTTCGTCCTTCCATCCGTCCTTCCGTCCTTCCGTCCGTCTGTAATGAATTTTGTGGACAGCGTAACTAAAAAACCTTTTTAGGTATCCTAATGAAACTTGGCATGTATGTATATTAGGGGGTAAAGTTGTGCCTATCAACTCTTGGGTGCACATGCTCAAGGTCAAAGGTCAAAAGGTCAAGGTCAAATACATAAAATTTCACTATTTCCACCATATCTATGCAATGCCTGAAGATATTTTCTTGAAACTAAGTGTATGTACACGTATCACCCAATTAAAATTCTGGTGAAAGTTTAGGGTCATGAGGTCAAAGGTCAAAGGTCAAAAGGTCAAGTAAAAATATTAAAACTTCACTTTTTTCTCTGTACCTTCGAAATTGTTCAAGTTATCTTCATGGAATGTAGTATACATGAACTGACTGGCAGTGATTATCGAGATAATTTTGATAGGGTTCATGGGATCAAAGGTCAGGGGTCAAAGGTCAAATGCAACACTTCAAAATTTTACTATTTCCCTCATGTTTATGCAATGCCAGCCAGATTATTTTTATTTACACTTGATGTATGCATGTATAACCTCATAGAGATTTTCTGGAAAGTTTTTTTTTTTTGTTCATTGAGGTTGAGGGGGTCAATATCCTGAATAGCGAAATAGTATGGGCAGAGGGTTTGGAAGCCAGACTAAAATTGACCACGCGTTTGGCCCAGTTTGCGTTTACACCGAGAAAAGGCCGGGCTTGGCCATGGCCCGGCTGCCGTCTAGACCACCTCCAGAGCGTGGCCAAATGCGCGGCCAATTTTGGCCCCGCATTTGGCCTTTTGCGCGTTTACACTGAAATGAAGGCGAGCTTGGGTGCTGCCGAGCCTCGCACTGTAGACGGGTTGTAAATGGAGGAAGGCTGTAAATTGATCACCACCTTCTTTGTTGAACCAAATTTATTTGTATTTCTTGTTGCTTACAAAAACATGTGTGAGTGCACTATGATTGGGTTTATGTTTATCACTACCAGGTACTCATGGAATAATTCCAATATTGTGCTCAACTAACAGTGCAGAATTCTTGTTGTATTCAACAATGTGCCTTTTAAACAATAAGAAACAACAAGAAGTTGTATATACTGTATAAGTTTATATTTTTACATGCTTGGCCAGGTAAGAAGAGTTTTGGGTGTTTTTGATTCCGCAGAATCAAGATATTTGGCATGCCAAGATATCATGTGCTTTTATTTTCTTGCTAGCTTCTGGTCTTCAACACTGTGAAAATTTTCACTTTTACAGTATGATATAAAGATTACATTGCAATCACAATGTTGTGCAATTTCTGTTGTCAAGGCATCAGGGAAATGTAATAATAAATTAATATCAAAAGAAATCAATCACTTGTAATGTCTTGCAGTCCCCAGAGATGTTAATGAGTGGGAGATCGCACAGCTGTACTGGAGTGATGTCATCGAGATTTGGAGGAAGCTATCTTCCCCAGGACTGAAAAAGGATCAGCTGGTCAAGACACTGACCATGGACTGTAAGTTGACCAGTGATGACTAATGATCAAAGTACAAATGTGACCCTGCATCACAATACCAGCAAAAAGTAGCCAGTCTTGGATTTTTAGTTAAAGGCAGATTCTGAAAGAGCAGACTTTAAGCTTTAAAATGATGTATAACTCAATTGAAATGGACTCTCCTATTAACCTATCTAAATATTGGAAAGAAGGCACACAGTTCTGAAAAGTGTGAACTGAGAAAAAAGTCTTTGAAGTATATAGGGTCTACACACACTAATCTATACCAAGCTGTGTAATGAATGGACCCCCCCCCAAAAAAAAAACAAAAAAAACAAAAAAAAAAACACAAACACAAACACAAACATAAACAAACAAACAAACAAAAACAAAACAAAACAAAACAAAAAACAAAAAAACAGGATGGAAACCACAGGAGCTACAACAATAAAGGGATTTTTAGATTGAGCTGAAATTAAAGATGCTCTATTGACACATTCTGTCCATGATTAATGCCAAGTTTCAAAGCAGTCGCATCATCCTTTCTATCTGAGTTATTAGAGTTGAAAATGAAGAGTGTTGACAGGGTAAAAGGGGATTTTATATTAAGACACTCCTAATCACACTGTAGGGTTTGAGAAAAACTGCCAAAAACACAACTTCCTGCTTGTTTATGATTTCAAACCATATCATAATGTAGAAGAAGACATTTCTTTTAGAAAATATAAAAAACTCAAGATTGGCTTAGGCTGATCCATTTCACCTATTTTCAGTTGTCATACAAAATCAGCACGTGCAACTTTTTTGTTGGTTTTGTGGTGCATGGTTACTAATGATGCGCATGCAGGTCTGAATTTATCAGTAGGAATTGTGTGTGCGTATATAGGTACATGATTGTGTACCTATGAAATTATCATGGATTCCATACTTTGCTGCATGCACAATTCATGTATTTCTTCTGATGCATGCAAGACATGTGCATCATCTGTTTGATAGAACATTAAAACTTTTAGCTCTCTGCGAGGTGCATTTATGTTTCACGTTTGGTGTGATCAGCGTACCTCTTTTCAGGCAAAACTGTTGGGTGGTGCATGCTCTTGTGTCATAGCCAAAGTGAGTGATGATCATGGAAAAAGCTTTTGATAGCAGAAACAAATGGAGTGTATTTGGTATTGCCATCTTGTGTCTGCTTGTGTAATTCTTTGATTTGATCATAAAAATGGTAAAATTCCAGTTGATGCTAGTGGAGAACAATTTTGGCTAGTAAAGCATTATAATACATGTATATGACTAAAATGCTATGACACACAAGAGGGCATACACTCACACAACACACACTTTAATATATTATGGGCTCATTTGTTCTAGCTTTTTTGTGTGAAATATATACAATGTACAATATATCTTCATTGATTTGCCATCAATATAGCAAAAGTGGAAGTGTATTAAGAATTCACTGACCAATTCCATGCTTAGCATTAATGTACAGTAGGCACTGTTAACATGCAAATAAAGAAATATTACCTCAGCATGAGCAAGTCAAAAATTGACTGCCACAAGATAGAAATGATTAAAGATATTGCACAGGAGAAATTAAAACCTTCCTATATACAGACAATGTTCACGCAACCCCACAGTGGCACGTGTCATACAGGTTGTGACTTCTGTGGTGACGTAGAGCATTACCCTTGCCAAGAGAGAACGATTGTTTATCTTTTCCAAACTTTACACAATAATGTTTTTTTTTTTTGTTTACATAATGTTTTGTGCGCTTTTGTTAATTTTAGCTCTCATCAGTTGTTCTAGATGAGTGCCTTTGAGTTGCATCTCATATGCCGAGAGATTGCATGGGAATCATTATACTGTAAAATGAGGAATGAGCAGATTTCGTGAGCACCAAGATTCGCAAAATTTTAATGCATGCAAAAGTTCTTGTCTACACTATATGCATTGAATGCCACTGGCAATTCGCGAAAAATTTAATGCTGCAAAAAAGTTTGTCAGCTCCTATTCACAAAAATTTCATTACGTGAATATACCATGTTTTACAGTACCTTGTAGAGGAGCACTGGAGGAATGTCGACATAACAAATGAGTTGATAGTGACGTTTATCACAGATCTCATGGGAAAGAGTAGGCTGGAGTGGTATGGTCATTTATGCAGCTGATGAGAGAGTGATGAAAATATCAGAAGTGGTCTGACACTATAAACTCTGACCTATGCTGGCTTGATCTGGACAGGAGAGCTGTAAATTATAGATTAACCCGTTTAGGATGAGTCCCGAGTATACTGGGACAGGTGTCCATGGGAAATGCGTATTGTAGCAAAATCAAACCATCCTAAAGCAGATGGCATAGTCTGATAAAACTGGGAATCAGTTAAAAACCTGCCACCCGGACAGGACCACATGGTTAAAGGTGTGTAGTCGTTGAAGATGTAATCTGTCCTGATGAAGGAGTTATTTAAATAACCGTTTAACACACACTTAATTTTTCCATTAATTCCATCAGGCTTGCAGGTTTCTAGGTCCTCCACATCTCTTACAGTGCGGTGCCCAATGGTCCCGAATACGTTTTACGTAAGGATTGGTGAGTGGAAGGATGAAAAAACTCATTGGCTCAGACCAGCAGAACTCATGATGTCCGGTAAAAAGGAGTTCTTTGACCTACGGCCCCAAGTCACATATAAGATCATCCTTGGCACAAGATGTGACAGTGCTAACCAAGGGACCGACTGGCAATGGTCAACTACCGTGCAGACAGAGTGTGAGTTGGAAAAAAGTTACCTACATTGCAATCAGTTTGAAATATCGTTTGCAAGTCTCTTGATATTTTTCCATCTTTATGGAAAGTTATCCTTTTTGAGTGCTGTGAGTGCTGATTGGTTCATAAATCCTGTATAATTGTACACAGTGACCAAAGTCCCTGACAGTGAAAGGGTTAAATCTGGATGCAGACTGAGAGAAGAGCCTTCAAAGGTTTATATCCATTGCATGCTAAGGAGAGTCTCTTACCCCAATGTATTTGTGTGTTTGATATCTTGCGCCTGGACAGGCCACATCTCACCATGCCTACTTTCATAGGGCTAAAGCTTTGAAATGAAAGTATTATTGTGTGACATAAAAAGCTGGTGTAAAAGTTTAAGATTTGTAAAGCCTTATGTTTTAATCATTCATACAAGAGGACAAAATGTCTGCCAAATATTTCTGGAAGTAATTACTTAACTGAGGGCTGTATGGAGATACATATTTATGAATGAATTCATTTCAAATATATTTGTTTGTGCAATGTTTAGTTCATAGTTCAGAATAAAAAAAAAAAGTCAGTTTGTAGCAGCGCAGTGTATATAGGCAGATAATCTCTCGTTCATTCATGTACCAGATGAGAGGGAGGGGATGCAGTGGAGTGTTGCTAATGTCATTGATACGAATTTCAAAACAGAGTTTGAAGTACATGTATGCACTAGGTGGGTAATTTGTCTGAATGGTTGATGAAGGTTCCCTTCCCATTTTGGAAAATAATTGAAAAAACTAAAAACAAACATTTGATATCTAGTTCACAGTTGTTCTTGTTTCTACATTGAGCTACCGATTCTGCTTTAAGTTGCCTGACCCTGGGACTGTCTTTTTTTTTTCATACATTTCCAGAGTTTTTGTGAATAATGTCAAGATTAACCCGTTGAGGACGAGTCCCGAGTATACTCGGGCAGGTGTCTATGGGAAATGCTTGTTGTTGATAGCAAAATCAGTCCGTCCTCAATGGGTTAAAGAAGTCATCTGCAATTACAAGTGTATCAGTCACTCTTTCGGAATTCCCTGTCTGTATTTTTCTTTCTTTATTTCTTCAGCACCATCGTTTCTTCCAATTGAACCTGGAGAAACAACAGCAACACTTCAGCTCAAACACCGCGTGCCAGAATCTTACCATCTCTTCATCACTGTCAATAATTCATCGATCAAGGAGGAGCTCCAAGGTGGCAGGTACACATGTCAGAAACTCATCCCAGGCATGTTACAGGTTGTCCAGCTGAAGATCCAAGAAGAGGACACCTTCAGGCTCCTTCAAGAGGTGACCTTTGATACCACAGGTGAGGTTCAGGCAAGAAGCTGTGATCAAATGATAATTTGAAGTGTGGGCAGGTGGGAGCAGGCTGATTCAGAATCCTTTAACCCATTGACGATGGACTGATTTTTACTACAATACGCATTTCCCATAGATGCTTGCCTGAGTATACTTGGGACTAGTCCTCAATGGTTAAAGTACAGGCTGCTCACAGTTAAAGAATATATCAGCAGGCCCAGACAATAGTACAGTGCACTAGTCCTTGGAACCAGCAGGTTAATTGAAATTTCAACAAAGCTGAACAGTATAGTGTATTCAAAAATATATGGATGATAATTGGTGGACCTAAATTTCGATTTTATTGTAATGAGAATGTCGTTGTAACCATTTTCATTATGTATGAAATGAAGTGCCTTTATTGCATGTGAACAAAGAGCACAATATTGATGTGATGTAAACACATTAGGCGTTTTCACATCAGTCCGATGTTTCGAAGTAGCGTGCTATTTTCTGACTTGGGAAATTTTCCCGATAGCGAAATAGCGCGCTATTTGATAATGTGAACACAAACTGACACGCTGATTGTATCGATCTGATCGAGAAAATTTCTCTAGTCCAACTCGGGAAATTTCGGAAATAGCGGGATAGTAGCGCGCTATTTGATAATGTGAAAACGACTCGAGAAATTAGCACGATGCATCCGATTATGCCTAGCGTGTGTGACCCGATCGATCAAGGCAAACTGCACACAAATCACGAGGAATTTTTGAGAAGGCACACACATTACTTATGCTGTCTGCACACACTCAGCTGTCGAATTAGCTCGAAAAAAATTTGGGCTAGTTCTCTTCGGGCTGATGTGAATAAGAAATGAAATAGCACGCTAATTCGCAATCGCGAAAAATATTTCGAGCTTGGATTTTTATCGGGCTGATGTAAAAACGCCTACTATGAGATGGTGCGTGGGTCTAGCATGTGATTATAGCAGTTTGATTCAGTTTCAGCAGGTTACAATGGAATCCTGTTATAACGAAGTCCTCAGGGCCGACACTTTTATTTCGTTATACAATGTGTTAAAATGTTGTTTAACCACACGAATAAACAATAAAAATACATAGAGGGGATAATGTTGCGGCCTGAATTTTTACTTCATTGTAATCGGAATTTTGTTATAGCCGTGTTCGTTGTGACAGGAGTGAACTGTATGTTCGTCTCCTCCCAACGTGTGTTATGGAATGATTAAAGGTGAGATGCAGAGAACCTATAATGCAGTCTTTAAGGCATTATCTAGATGATTCTGTTGCAGTTCAGAAAACCTCAACATAATTGTGTCAATGTTGACCTGGTACATGCAGATTTTTTAACAAAGATGACTACACAATTATGTCCGTAGGCTTTGACATTTTCTCATTTTGAAACAATCCTTTGTGTGCTAATACTTCTTCATTGTAAGATATAAAAAGAATGCTGTAGAATTTGATGATGAAAATGAGATACTCAGAAAATACTGAAGATAATGACAATTAATATCAAAGTATTAAGACCTTATTGTTATTAGTTACATTCTGATTATGAAAAGCAATGAATGATTATCACAACTTTTTTCCTCATTGCTTGTAGTATAATCATCATTCCTCTTGTAGCTATCGTTATCAGTTTGGAATAGTCTTTTAGTCTGCAGAGTAATTGATGCGCAATGTCATCACTATTAACTTCTCTCTCTATCATCTTCACAAGGCTCTATACCTGATGGTGGTGATTATGAGGGAGATGTTACTACTGCCTTGGAGGACTATGATTGTCGGCCGACCAGGAAAAGGAGAAATAAAGCAAGGGTCACACCTCCTGACAGATGCTCTACTTCGCTGCAAGAAGGCCTGAATAGTATTGCAGGCGGAGGACCAATGTCAGGATCTGTAAATGAAACTACATTTCAAACAATCGTCACATGTTTGCAACATTTGTTTAAGCTGGCTCACGAAGATGATCCGCCTGCTGTACAAATGCGTGCACCCAGAAAATGGACAACAGTGTCAGAGCTGTTAGTTGCGTGGGACCTGCAAAGACTGTGCAGCATTTTTGATGTCATGCGCAGACTTGCCGCTGATACAAACTTCAGCTCTCTAAGGCAGATTGAGGATGCCCGGGAGCTCCATGGAGGTCACAGCGTGAACTGCCGGCTGTGTAACCATGCCTTGTTCCTCATAGAGAGGCGAGAGAGTTCTCAAAGATAGTCCTCAGGTTCCTACCTCTGGAATTGCTTCCATTGAGATATGCATAATATGTATATTCTGCTTCCATTGAGATCTCTGCACTATATGCATATTCTTACTAGTTACATTGACATGACATTTGTGAACTTAAAGAGTAGCCCAAACTTTCAGTCTTCAATGATTAGCTTGTAGTAAAGCCCAGTGCAGACACACTCAAAAGTAAAAGGACAAGTTCACCTTCATAGACATGTGGGTTGAGTGAAAGCAGCAATATTAGTAGAACATATCAGAGTTTGAGGAATTCGGACAATCCGTTCAAAAGTTATGAATTTTTGAAGTTTCTGCTCAATCACGGCTAGATGAGAAGACTACTATAGCTTGTGATGTCACATGTGTACCATGATGTAAAGAAAGTATAAAGAAAATTCAATATATTTTCACTTTTCTTGCATAACAAAAGAACACTCAATTCCTCTCTTTCAGAAGGCAAGGGGAATAGTTTATCCCTTAACATACGTCAGTAACAAGTCGAAGAAATGTGCACTTTATTCAAAAAGTAAAGTTTTGTGGAATTCTCCTTTTATTTTCCTGATATTGTTCTACGCATGTGACATCATATACTGTAGTAGTCTTCTCATCCAGCAGTTATTCGAGGATACTTTAAAATTTCATAACTTTTGAATGGATTGTTAGATTTTCCTCAAACTTTCACTGATGTGTTATACTAATATTGTTGCATTCACTCAATGCACATGTCAATGCTTCAAGTCCAAACTCAATGATCACTGGAAGCAGAAGCATAACAAATTTCATCCAGATTGCATTAACTGATAATTCCGTGGATACAGTACAACACATGGATCTCCTCAGGCTCAGGATTAAATCCTTTGAATGGCCCTCTACAAGTTTTCAACTTACTGGGCATCATCATAGGTAATTCAGGTAATGTCTATGAAGGTGAACTTGTCTTTTAAGATTCTTATAGTTGATTTGATCTGAGTTTTTTTATTCCATTTTATTTATTTATTCTCTGTATGGCATCATTTACAATTCTTTTTTCTAAGCGATATAATCAAACATAATACATACACGTATACGATACTCACAGTTTCTACAATAGTGAATTTCTTATCTGGGTTTATATTCCCACCAGACATGATAGAGTTCTATAGCTTTTGTACGATCAAACGAGATGTCAAGTCCTATATAAAGTTTGACTTTGTATGATTGGAAATGGTCATGTGATGTCTACTATAGGGCCAAAGCAAATCCATTATGTATATTTCAAAAAGTTTTTCTTGAATAACGGTTATGGAATTTTAAAAAAAAAAAAAAAGATTCTTATAGATGAGTCGATGATATGAACCACAAAAAGGTTTCTGTCCTATGTATGAGCCATGGGGGATCCCCACTTGTGGTGTGGCGTCATGTGGACATGATAATCAAAGAACTTGAAAATTAGTAGGACATCTCCGTGAACCCTATTCCGCCTCAGCTTCCGGATCAACCTCTATTGCATGTTGTACACTACTGTATCGTCATATATGGTATTACGAAGTTTATCACCAATGCTGCATGTATACATTGTATATTTCTTCTGTGGCTTTGTGGTTTAATCGTTAGGTGGGACTTGCTCAAAAATGAAATCTTTGAATTTAGATGTTGTGTTCACGGATGTCATATTGTTGTTTAAAACTACAAGCTACTCATCAAGTCAATCAGGTATCAAACATTGTGTGAATGTAACTACTCTCTCGGGTGTAAGCTTGTGAAATGACTATTTGCCTTATAAATTACCTTTCTACTGCAGGAAATGGGAAACTTCTTGTTGCCGTGGTAATTATAATATATTGTCTCAAAGCTGCAGCTGGAGCCTACAACTGTGTGATGATCTACAATCTCATGCCTTGTTTGCACAAACTTTTGAGATGTGTGTTTAAATTACTACTTTATAGATCTATGGTATTTTTAAAAGAACTGTGCAACTCCTTTACCTACTGGGTGTCTTAGAATACATGTTATTGGGAAATGAGGGTTTAGAATGGTCTAAATTGTTCTGTGTTTGTGGAGATTTTGTGTTTTGTCTTTTAGTGTGTTTATTTCTAAAGGATTATTTGTTCACACCCCTTTGACTGGCATCAACTCTTTAGCCCATTCTCTGTCAGTGAGTCAACTGTGCACAAATTTCTAACACATACCTGGGGACAAGAAATTAATCTGGCTCACAGAGGGTTTCAATACCAACTTTTGTCCCCTTTTGAGAATTAGAACCAAAACCTGTGTGTGTGTGTGTGTGTGTGTGTGTGTGTGTGTGTGTGTATGTGTGTGTGTGTGTATGTGTGTGACAGTGTATTTATATGTGTGGTTGTTCAATTTTGATTATATCCAAGAGCAATTTTAAGGGATTGTATAGTTTTGGTTGAGACCTAATTTCAGGTTTCTAAAATTTTTTGGTGAGATAATGAGAAACCTCTTCTGAAATATGAAAGAGCATGTAATTCCATGAGGAATTTAACGTTTATTTGATGAAAATTGGTTTTGAAATGGCTGAGATATCCAAAGCAGAGCGATTCTAATAAAGTGTGGGACCCACATTTTATTACGATCGCTTTGTTTTACTTTGTTTTTGAATGTTTCAGTTATTCTAAACCCAATTTTCATCAAACAAACTTTGAATTCCTCTTGAAATGGTATGCTCTGTACTATTTCATAAGTGTTTTCTTGGTATCTCACAAAAAGTTAAAAGCCCAATTCTCATCTCCACCAATACTGTACCATCCCTTTAATGTATGGTAACCTATTTTACCAATGTACATATTGAGCAAAGAAAGGATTTTCGTGATGTATAAAGTTGACCGAAGAATAATTGACAAAAATAGGATGTGGACCTCTCTTCTGCATCAAAATGGAAGCAGTCATTGCGAGAATCATGCAGGACATGTTGCATGAGAGCTTGTCACTTTTGGTCGAGGAAGACAGAGGAATACAAGTACATGTAGAAGAAAGAAGGGAATCGTGAAGGAAAAGGAAAGAAGAAAATGAGAACTGTGAAAGAAAAGGAAGTAGAAGTGTAAGAGGAGAAAAACAAGGTGAATTTATAAAAAATGTAGCAAATAAAGAGAAGATGACAAAGGAAAGAAGAAGAAAAAGTGAAAGGTGGAAGGGGAGATGGAAGTTTTCAACACATAGTTATATCAGTTTCCCCCACCTGATGCTGAGAAGGGTAATGTAATACATTGTACACTCTACCTTTCTCTACAAAGACAAATACCATTAGTGTTTTAAAGACCTTCATGCTGTATTCTGTTTTGGTATGAAAGATGGAGTCTGTAGATAGCATCATTTCCCTGAAATGTCAGTACTTACAATTTCCTATTACGTGTATATTGTATAAATATGTGTACTAGAATGTCTTTCATAACTTGTAAGAAGAGTAAAAATAGAAATGAATAATTTAGTATGTTGGCAAGACAGAAAATACATTCCACACACGAGTCTCCCATGGAAATTACCAAATGCAGTGCACCAAAGCTGAAAACACTCTTGCACAAGATTAACTTTAACTTCTCAGACCACAATCATAAGTCCAAATTGTCACACCCTAGCTAATTCCCCACACAACAAACTGAATGAACAAACACAGGAGACCCAAAACCGTATGTTCACTCCTTCCCATTTGTTTTTTTATTTACTTTTATGAATCTAGAGTTACCCTTTATTTTGAGCTGATATCTTTATGTACATTACAGTTGTCTGTGTGTTTTCATTATGACTTAAATCATAATGATACTTTTCAGATCTACATGTATTTGGCTTATTGTGCCATATGTATCATTTTAATCTGTTAGTACAGTACAGTGTATATGTAGAGTTCCATCCCAATATTAGTTAGTTGCATTCTTTTCAGTTTTTGATATGTGCGATAAGATGTTAGAAATAGAGAAAACTAGAGAAGCTCTCCGAGAGCGTAAAACTCTGCCAAGAAAATAACTTCTACCAATGATCATGTTCTTCCACAGAGATCAGTGATTTTCATATATAATTATGCATGGTGAAAATCGCCCAATTTCCTAATATAGAGGCCTAATGTTACGTCATCAACTTCCAGTTGTGCGGGGTGCCTTAACCTAGCAAAAAAACTAGAGCATGCATTATATAAGAGCGCATATGAAAGCCTCAAAAATGTGCAGATTGAACTCCCAAGTTCATTGACCCTACCTGCCAAAATATTGAAAACAGAGACTCCAACTCTCCCGTTTTCGACGGGAGATCTCCCGCTGAAAGCCCATTTTTGCAAAATCTCCCGTTCTCCCGTTTGAGATTTGATTTCTCCCGCCCTGGCTCTGTGTCTCCCGGTGGAAAGGATTTCCTACTTAATGCTATCGTATGTTGAAAAAATAAGCCTTTATAGATAGCACCAGAGAACATCTAGAACCCTAGGAACTTCGCGCTTCTCACACATCAACTTGGAGTCTCCCGTTTGCTAGGGGTTTCGGGCGGGAGAATCTCCAGATCAGAAGGTGCTTGGGGTTGGAGCCTCTGTGAAAATCCTTCATAAAATCCACGAAAATTTCCGAATCACTACCAAAATTTAATCATCTGTTCCTTGTGTCATGCTCAACCTTTCCTGCAACTTTTTTGAGTTATTTTGCACACAGACAAACAAACAAACCAACCGTAATGAAAATTGGCTGATGTAATAATAGAATATAGGATATATTAGTCTTAACTTCAGGAATACAGTCTTCCTTGTTATGCCACAAATAGGTATCATTGGGGAGGTTTTATTTTGCTTTTATGATGCTAAACTTCAAAGTGTTTCAAATGGCACTCCACCTATTTTGTGATCAAACTCTTCATATTAGAAATTATGCATTTTGCCTGTTCATTCCTGTTTGTAATGTAAATAATTTTGATGATTGTACATTCTACCTGTGCAATCTCTTTATACTGTATGTAAGTGTATGTTAGTTAAGAGAGATTGTATTCACCAGTACAAATATGTGTAGTACACAGATATCTTGGCAAATGCCAAGGTGACCAAGAGCTTTACAGAAAAATAAAAGATCAAAAGATCATAATCAGAACCTTTCAATTTCTTCTATGTAGCCTTACATGATGTTGCCATCTACTGGAGCTATCAATTGCAAACAGTATATATATATATATATATATATATATATATATATATATATATATATATATATATATCTATATATTACACGCAAACATGACATACTTAATGGCATAATTAAATAGACATCGCCCTGACCTAATCAATACCATATTTGGAATTTGAAGATAAGTTCTATTTGAAACTTTGATAATGTTTTTTATTGTTATGTGTGTGTATTTTTGTTTGTTTGTCTGTTTGTGTGGGTGTGTGTGTGTGTGTAAGTATGTGATTAGTACCTGGTCTGCACATTACAGAGCTACACACCCAAAGCACACACACCCAGGAACCGACATCACTGACAGCACCCAACCCCCACAACACCAGCGCACCACCACGATGAAAAATATCATATTTACGATAAAACACTGATAATGTAGGCAAACATACATGAATATAAACAAACACAAAGATACGTATAGCCACATACCCGACCCCTGCACACGCAGTTTTCACAAACCTAAGTGAATACACAAACATCCAACACAATGTTAAATTTGTAACCAGTAATAATGTCATTCTTCCTATTTCGGTAACACCAAGAAAGGAATATTTATACAGTATATAAAATAAAATTTATTCAAAGTTATCTGATGATTTTAAAACATTTCCATTTCAAAATAATTCTGTAACATGCAAGATATACATACTTTATCATAATCCTTTGGCATAAAAATATTTCATTCCAGAAACAGGCACAACCGAAAGACTAAAAAGCAGGTACATGTAGTGTAAATTCTGTGTATTACACACATGCAGTACACTCTGACATAACACATACATTTACTACATTTTACACCATGATCAATGTACTGTCAGTGTAAACTTTGTAAGATATCAAGAGCACACTACTTGCTACAAAATATTTCAGTAAACTCTGTACAGCTGTACTACATAAAAACATGTTAATATTACACACATTACAGCTGTACATTATACATTTTGACCAACAAACTGTAAAACCAGAAACATTTGTAGCATGAAAATTTTGTGAGTTGGAGCCAACATACCTTTTTGCGGCATGAAACTTTCGCAAGAATCACTACTCAACTGGCATTCAGTGCGTTGTGTAGTCAAACGCATTTGCATGCATTGTAATTTAGCGAATCTTGGGTCTAGCATAATTTGCAGAAGTTTCATGCACGCAAAAATTTCTGGTGTTACAGTTGTGTAAACTTTGTAACTTTGATATATTTTTGTTATGGACATGTAATGCGCAAAATTGTAGAGAAACTGCCAAGTTTTTCTTAGATGTGTAATGTGTGACAAATCTATGATTCTTTTTTTTTCTTTCAAGTGACCAATAGCTACATATTGTAGCACCATGACTTTTGTGCACAAAACAGTGAAAGAAACTTAGAATTTGCAAGCAAATCCACAAGGGAATACTGCTTGACAGTCAATCACCACAAAAAAAAAAATGCAAGCTACATGTGACAGGATTGGAATCGCGAGAAACGCTCTCATTGTACTGTGGCATTTGGCGATTTATTGATCAATTTGGGCGGGTTTGTGCGTTTGAGCAGAATATGCAAATTTGACACGCAGTTAACTGAGCTGGGCGTGCGAACATGGCACATAAAGACTTAATCTGTTCACATCATTGGCAAATGATAAGGAGGGTACAGTACAAAACATACAGGCCGATATTAACCAAGTCAATACCCACTTGCCCAAGGCTAATAAAATGCATTGTTGGAAAAGTAAAATGAATAGGCACTGGACTGCCAAAGTTTTATGCTGGCAAGGACAAATATCATTACTTTGTAATACCCTGAGTATACACTTTTACATGAACATACTGAAAACTGAAAACTAAAAACTGAAAACTAAAAACTACTTGAAAACTACACACATCTTGAACAACAGTAGTACTATTATCAGTGAAGTAATGCCTACAAGTCGCAGGAGGAGGTAATGTGATCTTGAGCATAATATCAGTGGTCATCACATGTTGAACTAAACTTCAGCCTGAGAGTCTTATGTTTCTATTACACCAGAGTTAAATGGCATAGAGGCTGTCTGGGTAGAATTATGACAGCAGCGCCCAAGTCATATCTGGCCACATCAAATTTCACACGCAAAATAAATGCAACTCATTTCGTTGATAGGTCGAGTTTTACTTCATGTCAGTGAGATTTCCTTCTTCCTTTATATTGTATTAATGATTACCCCAAAAATTATGGCAAAAAATCGTCTGATGGGCATAACATTGAATTCCATCAGTTCATTTTAAACACAGTTCTAATCATCATCTCCACTACTGGTACTTTTACATATTTCTTAAAGAAAAAAACAAACAAACAAACAAACAAACAAGAGTCATCATATTGAACTCGATAACACAATTCATCCCATTTGTTTGTGCCTATGATAATAATGACATACTGCAGTCATTTCACATTTTCCCTAAAAACCGTTTTATCCATCTGCCTCTCTTTATCGATCACTCTATTTTTCTCTCTGTCTCTCTCCCTCTCTCCATAAGATTGTTCTAATGTAGATATTTGCATGCGTCTATACAGAGTTTATATACATATTTAATTTCAGCAACTTTATAATATAGATTGCCTAAGCATTTCAGCCTACATTTATCATTACAATTTTGTATTCAAAAACAGAAAGTATTTGTATATATTACATACATAATATGTAAAAAAATAAATCCACATGGTAAGAACTCTAAATCTACACACACTTTGACATTGCAAGACATAGGCAGGAAAGTCTACATAAGTTTTCTTAACCCTGATATGAAAAGGCAGACCTAAAGCTAGACATTTTTTCCCTAAAGCAATATTCTTTTGATTGATCTTCTAAGCTTGACCTTACAAAAGATCAGACAGCCTGTTCAGCACAGCGATGTGTCAGTCCAACAGAAATATCATGGTGACACAAGAGGGAAAAAAATCTGTTTTTAGTCTCAATTCACTGACAAAATACAGTTTGCAGATATCTGTGTTACCTCGTGAAGAAAACACTAGTATGGATGTGCCAATCAGCAAGTGAAGCATGGTAAGGTATAAAAAAATACAGTTTTATCTGCTAATCCTCTCATATGTGGTATTATTACCTCTTTCCGGAAGGTTATGTCTTTTGCTGGCATTGGTTTGTTTGTCTGTCTGTCTGATGGTTTGCAAATAACTCAAAAAAGTTGTGAATAAAGTTGGTTGAAACTTACAGGAAAAGTTGATAATGACACAAGAAACTGATTATCAAAAGTTTGGTAGGCACAGCAGCAGGAAGCTGAGGTAGGCCCTGAGACACTAAAAAGGCTTCTTTGTTACTGGGAAATATGCAGGGCAAATTTCAGCATGTGTGTATGGGTAAAACTGAGTTGCTTTGGAAGAGATCTGTGCTCTCTGAGTGCTTTTCTAGTTATTTCAGTCATATAATATAAAAATTAAAAAAATGAGGAAGTGATGGAGTGGTAGAGTTGTTTTTAGGATGAGCCTGTCTCTTCATACTTCTGCCTGGATATGCTCATACCTAGGAAGGCATCGTTGCAGGCGAAGATTGATCCCCCAATCCAGGCCGAGGTGGCTCTGTGCTCAGGAGCTCTGATCTTGAACGTCACTGAAGTTATCTGCTTGATCTCCTTCTCCAGTCTCTCTTTGATCCCCGGGAACAGGGTGGATCCTCCCGCAAGCACGACGCTAGAGAAGACGGCACTCCGGATGCTCTCATCGCACCTCAGAACGGTGTCCCAGATCGCCTGGTGGAGTCCCGGATGCTCCTTCTTAATCAAAGATGGCTGGAAGAGTGGCTCAGCAGCTCGGAATCGCTCCTTGCCAACAGTGACTGTTTTCCCATCGGGTAGCTCGTAGATCTTCTCAACCTCGGCCTCATCAGACTGCAGTTCTCTGTCATAGTCCAAAGCGACATAGCCTAGCTGCTCCTTGATTGCACGAGTAGTTTTCCAGTCACCTATGAAGTTAGGAAAGAAGGTATTCCATATAGTCATGTAGACATAAATCATTTACCAACTGGCTCATCAGCTGGCACTTTTCATCTGTATTACAAAGTGTATTTTATAACCATGCACCACAAATCACAAAGCTCTGCAAATAGTTCCCATAAGATCTATTTATCCTGGAAATTTTGGGTGAACAAGATTGCTTGTGGTTTTGTTATGATCTGCAAGAGGCAATTATCTAAGAACTGGAAATCAAGAAATCAAAAGCTAAGTAGAGAAAGTGTTTCAGCATTTTGGTTGTGAAGTTGTGTTGTTATTTATCTTTTTTTATATTCAAGTTGGTTTCTTTATTTTCCCTCAATGACGCAGGTAAAGGTGTGAGAGAGAAACCTACAACATTGTACATAAACAGAGAAAGAAACACAGAAACACAAACACAAAACATTATCATTAATTCCTTCAAATGATCACAATTACAATGTGCACACAAAGCATGTCCAGGTTCTGGCTAACCTTACAATCCCTTCAAAGCATGTTACTACTGCACATGATTTTAAATTCTCATGTATTCCATACAGAATAGGGAGTAAGTCAGGATGCTTTTAGAGACAGTTTAACATATTTTTTTCCCCTCTCTCAAAGGTAATCTTCCTCTATGCTGAATTCTCCATTAGATTTTTGTTGTTGTTGCTGTTGGGTAGATACAGCCATTCTTGACAGCTAATAGGCACGGTCAGCCTGGCAAAAGATCGAGAAGTTTAAGGTCGCGATCTTTAAGATCTCGAAGTTTTGCTAATGTGACGGCAAACTTCCCACGAAACCCCCACAAAACTTCTCGCGAAACTTCCCACATCAACTAGGGATTTTTCCCCCACCCCCTCCAAAATTCTTGATCTTTTACCAGTGTGACTGCGAGAAACTGAACCTTTGCGATCTTTGTCACGTGACCAGTCCATCATCTGCTTGCAGGAAGTGTCATGTACAGGCGTGCATTGTTACGTCACAATCACAAGCCATCAGAAAGCGTGCTCTTTCTTCTTTCTTGCACGTGCGTACTGACGACCCAAACTTCTCGATCCAGGATAGAGAAGTTTGGCTGCCATTGTGACAGCACAACAAAAGATTGCAAAGACCTCGCGATATTAAACTTCTCAATCTTTTGCCAGTCTGACCGCGCCTTATACATATGAAAATTTCAGGCTGTTTAACTGCCCTTTCTAAATCTCAACTGAATTCAAAACCTGATCTGGTGACTATCATGGGTTCTGTGACGATGTGAATGGTTGAGAAAGGGCCAGACAGGAAGAGGGCCAAAAATCCCAATTTTCATCCGGATCTACAATATTCTTTCAGCCAAAATGTACATTTGAGAATATCTCAACATAAATAGCTCTAGATATAATGGGAAAACTTCAGTCAAACAATGCAACATGTAGGTTGGCAAGATATGTTTTGTTTGCATATGAAGAAAGGAAGCACACCTGCAACATAAAACTGGAAGTCCCCTCGATCTGTAAGTATTTTCATCATGTAGTCTGTGAGATCCCTGCCACACACATCAAAACGCTGAGTAGCATCTGACACTGCATATCCTTTATGGACTGGTACGATGTGAGCTGCACCCGCGCCGATATCAACAACGAGACCACTGGTTTGGCCGGAGGCATACAGGGACATAACAGCAGGATTTGCCATGAAGACTGATGGTATGTTAAACTTTTCAAACATGATCTGGATAAAGAGAGAATAACAAATAGCATGTACCAAGGATTCATTAATTTGTAAGTAAAATAAATCATTTAAATCATTGAGGCTATCTGTCATGCACACATGACTTCCATTATAGAGAAGTCTTTGGGACTAGCAATTTTCTCATACATATTGAAATTTTGTTTTAACTGAAAGAAAATTTTGCATCACAGACTATAATGAAAATAAATTTGGGACCTGAATCTTTACTTTGTTGTGTCAGAATTTTGCTATAATCCTGTTCTTAAAGTCCTGCAAGAAGACAAACTATAGACCCCTAATCATTAATTTT
Organism: Diadema antillarum; assembly: GCF_040938485.1. Classification (NCBI taxonomy): domain Eukaryota; kingdom Metazoa; phylum Echinodermata; class Echinoidea; order Diadematoida; family Diadematidae; genus Diadema; species Diadema antillarum. The sequence continues at coordinate 305,075 of NW_027271417.1, forward strand.
GCTGTTATCATGCATTTGTTGTGGGATGTTAAAAAAAAATCCAAGCTGCTGAGCATTCACAAACATTACTACTTTTTACATTCAGACTTCTTGAAAAAAAAGGCAGAAACTTCATATCAGTTAGTCCAAATTAAATTAAAGACATTTAACTCAAATTAAATTAAAGACATTTAACTCAAATTAAATTGACATTTAACTTGTTAAAAGGCTACTTCACATCTAACTGCATCCATTGGGAGACCAGCTAGTGTAGCTGAGTTTGGACTCTCAAGCCACCTTCTCGCATGGAAATGAAACAAAATGATGACAACCACCTCGTCCAGGCATAACACTCATAACAATCAAGCTTTATGAGTCAATGCTACAAATAATGGAGGGATTAATTGCACCTCTAAGATCTTGGTCCTATTTTCCTTGGTGTTCATTGGAGACTCCGTGAGCAGGATGGGGTGTTCCTCAGGCTTGACTTGCAGCTCATTGTCAAAGACATGCTGCCACAGCGCCTCCATTTCTTCCCACTGATTGATAACACCGCCCTCTATGGGGTACCTCAGGTAGAGAACTCCCCTCTTCTGCACTGCTTCATGGCCAACATAGTTCTTCTTCATGTTGGCAAGCATCTCCTGAAAGGCCATACATAACACACATTGGTTAAAGTGAATTCTGAATAAACCATTGTGGATGATAACTAGCAGCCATTTTACTTAATGTACTCATCAGATTAGCCATCAATCAATTCACACAATTCTTATCACCAAACCTGACCTTATAAATGCAGGGAAAATTCACAAATATATGATGGGTCTGCATGGAAACATGATACCAAGAGATCAGATGGAAGAAACTTTTCCTTCAGGTACATGAAATAGATGTCTTTGTAACTTTTCTTTATGTGTGTGGTTACTAATGTTCCAAAAAAAAAAATGAATGAAATTCAGTGGTCTCATAGATAAATTTAAAGTGAGTTATCACATCAATCATTTTTCAAACTGAATAGAACAGAACAGATTACATTTCTGCACTTCTTTCTTTTTTCACTTATTTTTGCAAATTTTGTGAGTCCAGTGCAACTAAAAAAGAATCTAATAAACAACACATGAAACTATTAACTCTGATCCAAACATAAATGTGACATTCACGTTTTTCCATTCATTACTGTACTATATATACATAACTGCAAATTTAACCATTGACAAAATTGTTGGGAAGTCCAGATTTGAAAAAAAAAAATGAATAAATAAATAAAATATAATGAAATAAAATAAACTTGCTAAATGTATGGCATATACAGTAATCATGCCACCTGCATAGAAGGGCTTTGGAGATCTGTCTGGAATTCTCAACTCAGGTCTTTGTTTGCTTGCTTGATCGATTGTTTTCGTTGTTGGGGGGGGGGGGTGGGGGTGGTTACCAGCATTGCCATTTGGTAGCAAAAATTAATCACAACCAAGCAGTAAAGCTCTGCCCAAAGTAGCTTGAATGCAGTTAAAATTTTATAATTACAGCTCAATGGAGAATCTAGCAATTTCATTGGTCCAAGTGACTACAAAAACTATGGACAAATTGGTGTTAGTCGATTTCACATGAAAGTCATATAATCGGCCAAGTCCTTGAAAATAAAAAGTCCCAATTTTACATTCATAGACTCATATGAGTTATTCTTCTGTACACTGTACACGCACAAGTTAAATTAAATCCCCAAAGTCAATGCGTTTTCTCATTCTGATCAATATCCACTAAAACAGAGCTGACTGTATTCTGTGCTCACTAGATTCTTCAGGAGTGGTGTGCAGGCTAGGATTTCTATCTTGAAGTACATGGATCCTAGCAACATTTGTATTTCACAATGCCCTGTATTGCTGTGCTCAGCTTTTGATCTCTTTGCTCAGGACTGTCAGTACAATATTAAATGAGTGAAGGCCTTTGACAGAGGCTAACAAGGTACAAATTTGGTTGCAGCAATTATTATCATTCTTTTTTTTTTTCACCTCAAATGCATGGCGGAGTTTTCCCACGATGGATGGAAAGATGATCTTTGGCTTCTCCTCACCAGCGAAGCCTGCCTTGAACAGTGCACTGCCATTGTCAAACACTAGAGGAATTTAAGTTTCTGGTTTTGGGCAGCCATTGTCATCCCTTGTAGATTACTGCAATAGAAGAAAGGTTGAGTTTGCTACAGCTACATAATGCAACATTTGGTATAATATTAAAGTTCAACATTCATTCTTTTTACTTGCAGCCCGGGAAAGCCAAGTTTATGTTTCGTACCATAGAGTAAAAGTGCAGAAGGCTAACTCTCTTTCAAGATGGACTACAACCTTTATCCAGATGCTATTGATAACAGCAGACTAGACCTATAGATCCATATTCTAGACCTATATTGGCCATGAATGACTGTGATGGCCGCTATAGGTGGCCACTGTAGAAGTATTTCATTGAATCATTGACATTTTTCACTTGTTTGTCTATAGATTTAAATGGCTAGGCTAACTAGCCTAGCTTAAGTCAGTTTTGCTGTTCATAAATTAGAAACTAAATTTACAGTACTAGGTTTCATAATAAATTTGGTACTTTGGTACTGGACAAATAGGAGTATGGGCACTGGCTGAAAAGGGCAGGGGAGAGGGGTCTACTGTAGCAATGTCGAATGCAGCGTCTGTAGGTGAAGATTTTTCGAATTCATTGATGTGTAATCTTCCGAAAAAAGATGCCACAAAACTTCAATGGTTGCAAAATTCTGCTGCCCAATTGTTGACTTTTACTAATATAAGTTTGATTTCATATCACAAGTTCTCCGTTCCTTACATTGGTTACCTGTAGAAAAAAGGATTATTTCCACATTTCTGTTTTCACTGGTACATCATTCAGTTCATTCTTTTTCCACCGTTTACGCAATTCTGTTCAAAAATACAATCTGACACAAAGTCTACATTCATCATCAGATGTATTGTTATCCAAACACCCAAAGTAATTAAAACATGGATGGGGTGATCATGCTTTCTCTGTTATGCCATGGGACCAAAATTGTGGAATCAGGTTACAGCGACATTCAAATCCGAACTTAAAACTTATCTGTTCCTCTCACACTGAGGACTGTAATTGCTGTATGTCATTAATGTTCGGAACAATATTGTATTTTTAATTGTATTCTTTATTGGTAATGGTATAATATAGTCTATTTGGTTTTTGTTTGCCATTTTCTTCTCTGTTGACATGTTTGAAAATGTAAATTATAACAATGTAATTTTATATTGCTGATATCGGCTAAATTTATCATCTTTTCATTTTTGAAGCGCCATGGCTTGAGCACTAAAAAGTGGACCTACCTGTGCGCTATACAAGTAGCCACTATCATTATTACCTCCGCCAAGGGAGGAGGTTATGTTTTCGTTGCCGTTGGTTTGTTCGTTAGTTCGTTTGTTAGTTTGTTTGTCTGTGTGCAAAATAACTCAAAAAGTAGTGAACGGATTGGGATGAAACTTGCAGGAAAGGTTGAGAATGACACAAGTACCAAACGATTAACTTTTGGCAGTGATCCAAGAATTTGGGGGAATTTATGAAGGATTTTTGACATTTTGGCAGGTAGGGTCAATGAACTTGGGAGTTCAGGCTGCGCGTATTTGAGGTTTGACTGCACGCACTAAAGACCAAAGTGCGTGCTCTAGTTTCTGCTGGGGTGAGGCGCGCCGTGCAGCTGAGGGTTTATGACGTAAAAAAGGCTTCTATATTGGGAAATCTGGCAACTTTTAGCACACAATGCTATAAGTCCGTACCAATGGGTATGGGTGGAAATCACTGATATCTCTACGGGGTGACACGACATTTGCTCCCGCGACAATTGCTCCAATCTTATATTCTCCAGAGACTTAGGGTTAGGGTTAGAGTTGTGATAGGGATTTAAGTTTAGTTTGATGAGATGATTAGGATTAAGGTAAGGATTATGCTTGGGGGTAGAATTTATGTTTGGCTTAGTGTATAAATATTTCATGGGAGCAATTGGTCGCAGGAGCAAATGTCATGGAACCCTCTACTACGTAAGAACAAGATCAGTGGTGAAACTGATTTGCATGCTTGGCGGAGGTCTGCGCGCTCTCAGGCAGAGTGCTTTTCTAGTTATTATTATTAATATTATTATTATTATTATTCTTATTACTTGAGTACCGGTATGTACCAGGTACTAAGTTTACTGAAGACAGAAAGATCCGTCTGTCCGGAGAAGTCTTTTATTTTTTTGACGTTATCGCTCTCCTCCCGTGAAGCCAGACGCAGCCTCCGCGGAACATTTCCCCGACGACCAGATACAGACCGATCTTTCGGTGAAGTAAATTTACTACTAACGCCTAGCACTCTAACGTTACACTGAGTACTAGACTCGAGTCTAGTACTAGGGTCTAGTCTAGTAGATCTCTAGTAAATCTTAGCACTCGGCAGTTATTAGACTAGGTATAAAAACCACACTGGAAATTGAATATACGGGACTGTATTTCTCCTGTCGGTCATTCATTGCTCAGATGAATTCTGGATAGCCCCGGAGACCGCGCCGCCAGGCGCGGTCCTGGCGGCTTCCCCGCAGTTTCGCTTATGTTAGTTCCTAAGTATTCTGTGCGCTTGTGCAAGTGATTGTGAATTCTGTGAACATCGGTGAGCTGCATATAAGACATCATTTTGTGCATCACAAGCAATGAAATGCATCAAACAGTCGCCGATGATAGTCATTTAGGTTTCATCGACCCATGTAAGTATTCCTAGTAGTTTCTGTTGAAAAATTAAGGAAATATAGCGCCGCAAAGGCACCCGTTTGTTCAACATGAAGATCTTTTATGGGAGCACGGCGCAGCCGCCACACGCAGTGGCGGCTGTCGCAGTTAAATTCTGGAGTGATTGACCTATGTTAAATGGCAGAAACGGTATCATTGTAAGGCTAATAACGAAAAGTCAAAAGTACTGTACATTTCACCTGCTTCTCAGGAAAATCAGATGGATTACATGGAATTAAAGAAAAAAAACCTTTGATGTCCCCTTCAATCACGCCCATATCCGCCGAAGTGACAGCAGACTCTAGCTGTATGACGTCATAGGTCTATTTATAGACTTTGATGATGGATGATCCGCGCCGCTGGATGAGAGGGGTACACTTACGGACTTGATTATTGAAGAGTACACAATTCTAAGAGGAATTCAAAGTTTGTTTGCCGAGAATCGGTTTTTAAATGGCTGAGATATCATCAGTAAATCAAAACTACAATATTTGTAGCTGTTACGGTACACACACACACACACACACACACACACACAAATCACTTGTAAAGTTGCCAATGTATTATCATAATCCAAACATCCATCGACAGTAACTGCGACCAGCCCCAACACGCACAGTGTGTAACTGTGTATACGGAGCGTCCCGGGGTTACATCGACAGTAACAATTAAGACCAAAACTTTTACACAAAATGAATTACATGACTGCCATTGTTATGAATCTTAAACGTATTATCAACTATTTGCAGGTGAAACAAAAACCCAGTTTTAATTTTCAAAATAGTTCTAAAATTTGAGTTAGGGATAGAAACAACCAGTGTAAAAATTGTAATCATTATAATCAATGTAGTATTGATAAAAATACAAAATGTGAACAATAGGTATGATGAAATTATTTATAGACTAAACCATCTTCAGTTATGATTCAGTGGGAAAAATCGTGATATCTCCTTATATTTTAGGCTTTATTGCAAATGTTTATACAGTATGTAACGGTATAATGTTTTGTGCTACAACTGACCTACACATAATAATGATAATAATGATAATGATAATAATAACAACAATAATAATAATAATGATAATGATAATGATAATAATAATAATAATAATAATAATAATAATATTAATCAATCAATCAATTAATTTTAAAAAATGATTTAATGCTATCAGAGCAACTCGTTGCTGCAATGGCGAGTGTCATGGCAATGATCGGCAAGAGTACCTGATTGGCTGTTGCTACAAGAAGATGCCATTCTAGCAACACTTGCTATCTGAACATCTTTCATGAATGAAATGAGACTCAGGACCCTTTGAAGGAAAAGGCAAGGGCATAATAAAATTGTGCATTAAGAAACTCCCTTCTTCAGCCATTACCTGCTGTGCACTTCTTTTTATCAACAGTGTATACATTGTAGGCCTACTAAGATGTGCTGAGTGCAGAGATCCCTAGTATGGGAAATGGAAAAAAAAAGTCTTGACTTGGATGAAAACTTTGCATTTTAACACTCCCTGCGGACTGGGCAACACTGGAAAACAAAAGAGAGAATACACCCGATTTACCCTATGCCGTGCTCAGATACTCCTATCTATTATTTCTTGCTGAGTAGTGAAATATTATGTAGCATAAGTTCTACAAATAAACATGAACTAATGGCTCACACACCACAGCAGGGCTCATAGAAACAGCATGAGATGCATATGACAAGTCAATATCTTAGAAACAAATGAGGTGTTGTTCATTGTTCAACAATGACGAAAGATGAAGTTTGCACATCTTCGTGCTATAACGGTCACATGTGCCAAATGTTGAAATTCGAAGCCAAGTGCTCAAAGACTGACTGAGTTACCTGAATCTATAGTATTTTTGTATGATTTTCATTCAAAATATACTGTTACCATGGCAACACATTGTTCAACAATGACAAAAGATTAAGTTTGCACATCTACGTACCATAGCCGTCACATTGCATTTGCCAAATTTCAAGCCAAGTGCTCAAAGACTGACGAAGTTAACTGAATCGATAGTATTTTTGTATTCTTCTTAGTGAAAAAATGTTGTTACCATGGCAACAGAATGTTCAACAAGGATGAAAGGTTAAGCTTGCACATCTATGTATAGTGGTCACTTGTATCAAATTTCAAGCCAAGTGCTCAAAGAGCAACATTTTGTAATATTTCTTAAGAATTTGCCGTTGCCATGGCAACGCATTATGCAATACTAACGAAAAAGGTGTCATGCAAATCAATCAGTCAGAAAGATGAATGAAATCCAATGAACCATAATGTTTATGTATTGTACCATATACAGAATAGGAAATGAATCAGTTAGAAAGATGAAATCTAATACATATATGCACCATGTGTTGCTATACTCTTTTACAAATCCCACTGAAAAATAAAGATATAACAAACTTAATGCATATGTATTCACAGTTAGAGCGGGAAATACCATTTTTACAAATCATATTGGAAAACATGTTAACGGGATGGTACAGTATTGGTGGAGATGAGAATTGGACTTTTAACTTTTTGCGAGATACCAAGAAAACACTTTACAGAACGTACCATTTTAAGAGGAATTCAAAGTTTATTTGAAGAAAATCAGGTTTGGAATGACAAAAACATCCAAAAACAGAGTAAAACAAAGCGATCGTAACCAAGTGTGGGTCCCACACTTTTTTAGAATCGTCTTTTTTGGATATCTCAGCCATTTCAAAACCAATTTTCATCCAATGAACGTTGAATTCCCCATAGAATTACATGCTCTTTCATATTTCATAAGAAGTTTCTCATTATCTCACCAAAAATGTTAGAAACCTGAAATCAGGTCTCAACCAAAACACCACTCATAATGTCCAACATCATTATGAAATGAAAAAAAAAACCTGAAATAAAAAAAGAGAAAGCTGAAAAAAATCCCTGCCTCCTCATAATCATCGAGATATGAAGATTTTCTTTCTTTTTTTAATAGAAAAGTGTCCAAATATTTCACCATGTCATGAGGAATAGAGCTGTAACCAAATTATCAAAATATATGTATGAAAATAATACGAGAAACTTCATAGAATTGCAAGCCTAAGCAAGAAAACTGAATTGAAAGAGTGGATATAATAGAAAGCTGTTGAAAAAGCTATAAAAAAAAAGAATATGGAGAAAATTAAAGGGAGGCAGAATTCACTCACAGGTCACGTATGCATAATTTTATGCTCGCGATAATCCAGCGGTTTGCTTCCTAAAATGGCCGCTGCTGGGCTCCATGGCTTTAGACCCTCTTGGCACACTACTACGCTCTTTGGTCGTCGCAGTGGACCCACAGAACTCTGCACTGTGAGTGGAACGCACTCGCGCGGGCGCGTTACACGGCACGGCGCGTACGCGTGATATACTTATCACACGTAGGTAGACGTAGACGTACAATGTTGAATGTACTGTACTAGTATACTCAGATCTTTGGTACATTGTACATGTACGTCGAGCCATTGATGGGAAAGAGATCCTGACCAAGGCCAAGATGGGTGTCGAAGTTCAAACAATTAAGCCTGGTGACGGTGAGTATCTTAAGACATGTGTCTGTAAAATTTGTAAGGCCGTCTTTTGTGACAAGTACCGTCCATTATCGTCCACTTTCTTGAGGGAAACTGCCCTATAATATAATAGAATACAAAAAAACCTCCCCATCGTGTATGGGGATGAGCTCAGTCCTACACACGCACTTTCCTGTAAGTACAGGTCGCTATCAGTCATTACGCACTGATTGGTCTATCTAACGTTTGTAATAATAATAATAATAATAATAATAATACATACAATTTCTATAGCGCCGTTCTCCACTTTGATTAAATGCTCAAGGCGCTTTACAATTGTACATCAAAGCAAACAGATTGAAAATACAAGTAGAGTAACTGCGTCAGTAAGCGGCCGTGCAGCCGTTCGCGGCAGGTACAACATACACAGTAATATACAGCTAAACACAGCATTGCACTGTTACATGCACACTACACATATACTAACACACTAGCAATCAACAAAAATCAACCGATAAAATGGGCACGATCTCTGACGAAAGTGAAATTTTCTCACCTACAGTAAATGACAACATATCGCATCCAAATTGAAATTTTCGGTACTTCTTAACATAACAGTTAAGAAACAATGGTCCAAGAAACTGGATTTTTTGTCGTTTTCTCGATGTTCATGGATTTTGAAAACATATCCTCACGTAAAATAGAACTTTCGCGAGCCGATGTGGGCCGCCATTTTTTTCGGAAAGTGGATGTTACCATCGAAAAAAGATGAGAAAAACACGAGAAAGACAACAACACCGCCAGAATTGCGAACTTGTTTGCGGCCAATGCATGTGCGCACGCTATTTTCACGTGCTTTCGCAATGGGAATTGGCGCTTACGCAATGTTCGCGAGACATGTGAAGGCGTTCAGCTAAAGATCGCGGAGCACGCACGTATTGCATAAGGATTGTACATCGTGCCGCAAGCAGAAATATTACGTCGCATATCGCCCTTATCGGCGAAAATTGTGCCGGGTTTTGCCCTGGTAAATCATGAAAACTGCATTGGTCAATGGTAAATTTCTTTCATGAAAACAATTGCGTTAATGAATAATCTTGTCTATGATATATGAAATGGTTGAAAATAATTTGCCTGATTTGTTTACAAGTTGGAAAAACCCTGAACAATGCTTAAACTGCCGCAAACGGGATATTTTACTCTACATCACAGTAATAGAAGAAGGATGAAGAAGCAGAAAAAAAAGACATGAAAGTCTGTCTTCAAAAGACACTGGTCTTCAAAATGCACTGCTAAACAGATAGGATTTTAAATTACTCCTGAAAGATGTTATAGAGCTCGAGTCTTTCAGCTCACGAGGAAGTGAATTCCACAGTGTTGGTCCAGCGTGAGCGAAAGCTCGTTCCCCCCAAGATTTCCTAGAAAACGGAATATGTAAGAGACCTGAAGTTGAGGATCGAAGAGTTCGTGAAGGTTGGTATTGACGAAACAAACAAACATTGTAATCAGGAGCTGTTCCCTCAATAACATGATAAACCAAAAGAAGTATCTTAAACCGAATACGCTCCTGTACAGGCAACCAATGAAGACTCTTCAGGATAGGTGTGATATGACTGCGTTTACTTGACAAAGAAACAATACGTGCAGCGGCATTTTAATAGACCTAGGTCTAGTCTATCTACCGTAGGTTTCTACAGTGATAATCATTGAGTGTGCGAAAAGTGCAGTGTTATTAAATAAGGCTGTAAATACCTGTAGCATTTCGCCAATGCCCAAAGACAAAGTGCCACGCCACGCAAATAAAGGTCGCATCAAAAGAGAAAGAATGAACGGGAGGTATGGAGATGAATTCAAACTAAAGAAAAACATCTTTTCAAGACCATGGTTCAATTTGAAAATTAGCAAGTCCACAAATGGTACAAATACATGAATTAGATATCTTGGTACAGAATGCATACTAGGTCTAGTATGTGTACTTTAAAAGTAAGACATTTGCCGGTAAAATAGGACACTTTTAGAGGTGCTTGAATTTGTGTTTCTTTTTTCCTCGTAGAGTCGTACACGCATACCACTCTAGCTCTGTTGACTCAGGGCGCTCCCATGACAGTGTAACTATAGACATAGTGTAAAGGAGCACCCCCGGGTGAGGTTAGGGGCTGTGCTGAAGTTAAAGGGATCGTATAGTTTTGGTTGAGACCTAATTTAGGTTTCTAACATTTTTTGGTGAGATAATGAGAAACCTCTTATGAAATATGAAAGGGCATGTAATTTTATGAGGAATTCAACGTTTATTTGATGAAAATTGGTTTTGAAATGGCTGAGATATCCCAAAACGAGTGATTCTAGTATTTAAGTGTGGGACCCACACTTTATTACGATCGCTTTATTTTACTTTGTTTTTGGACGTTTCAGCCATTCCAAACCCGATTTTCATCAAATAAACTTTAAATTCCTCTTAAAACGGTATGCTCTGTACTATATCATATATGTGTTTTCTTGGTATCTCGCAAAAAGTTAAAAGCCCCAATTCTCATCTCCACCAATACTGTACCATCCCTTTAAGCCTATAAAATAATTTAGTCCCCTAAAACCCAGGATAGCCACATATTGACACAGTTTTGTATTTATGTAATTATATCTGTGTTTGTGCATTTACAGGGGACAGACATCCAAAGAAGGGGCAGTTATGTGTTGTTCATTATGTTGGTAAGTTGTAATATGTCAATTTTTTAATAATAAACATCATTTTTCAAGTGCTCTTGAGTTTCCAAAGGATTGAGTGGATGCAGCAACCCCTCATTAGTCATGTTAGTAGAACACATCAATGAAGTTTGAAGAAAATCTGACCATAGCAGTGTATAGAAAAGTTATCAATTATTAAAGTTTCAATGCTGCCAACATTGTACGAGAAGACAACTACAGTTCTTAATGTCACTGAAAAAAAAAAGAACAAGTCATACAACATCTACAATGTACATGTATAACTAGAGAGGATAGTGGGATATACATTGTACATGCAGTTAATTTTAAATCTGACTTTCCACAAATAGTATTGTTACGGTTGTTGATTCCAAAGGTTTACATGCATCATACACTCAAACCAATTCAGTTTCTTATAAAATGAAATGCATGTGATGTTATTGTATGTAGAACATGCATATTCAACCAAATTTTGTCTGACATGTGCATTCACAGATTGTGGAAGAGATGTGTTTTCATCCTGCAAAGGTCAAAGAGAATATTACAATATTTGCAATAATAAGATGATCATATTCACATAAATTTACTGTTTACATACTTTTAGTTGAAATCATTTATCCCCCCCCCCCCCCCCACCAACTTTGCCATACCCCTCTGCGCTACCCTATCCTTTGCTATTAAACTTATGCAGGGATGCATGCATCAAATGTGGGTACAATGTATGCATGATGCATGCACATGCACATTTGGCAAGTGGTGCCAGGGAACTATTCCATGCATTAGCCAACAGGGGCGTGGTAAGTGTAGAGTGGTGTGACAAAATTGGAGGGGGGGGGGGACATACAGAAATCTTTCCAAACACTCTACCTCAAAGCACAGTCAAGCTTGCCTTAGCTGCCACCTGTCTATTATGGCCACCTGTCATATGTGGCCACTGAAAATTCCCCCTGAAAAACTATTAAAGACTGGGTGATAATGGCCACCTGTCTAACATGGCTAGCAGTACAGATGAAACATTAATTCAACCACTTATATCAGATCTATTAATACTGGTCTTGCCAATTGCTTTGCTTTTCTGTGATGTTACAATGTTTTCTTTTGTACTCAAATCACTATGATATGGCTTGTTTCGAAAATTCAGGAAAACTTAAATCTGGCAAGGTTTTTGATTCCTCAAGAGATCGTCAGCCACTGAAGTTCACTCTAGGATCAGAGGAGGTTGTCAAAGGAATGGACGAAGGCATTGCAAAGGTAATGTAGTCTGTGTGGCTGCAAAACTCTCTCCATCAACCATACACATGTCAGATTGTACATGTACAACACTTCAAAAGATTATAGCTGTCTGATTGTTTGATTGCTCATAAAAAAATGATAATGATAGTAATGATAAATAACATGTTGATAGGGCCCAATACTGACATTTCTTAGCACATTATTGCAGAAAAAATTGATTAGAATACAGCATATAGTTACCAATAATTCTATTGTTCATATATAACAACAAAAACAACGGAATTAAGATTGAGTTGATAGATAAGTTTTAAGCAATGATTTAAACTTATCTTCATTAATTATGTGATATGGAGATAAAAATACTTTGGCACGATGTCGCTTTGAAATGTGCAATTTTTGTGTTGAGGAATTTGGAATATTGCATTACTGACTTCACCAATTTACGGCAACTCCCATGCTAGGATTATGGTCAATTCATACTTTTGCACCATTGCATCCGTCTGACGGTTACAATACACACAACTTTGCTGTGTGCACTTTATCCAGATAACAAGTGTGCATTCAGTCACTCATTTACTGTCAACAACTTCAACTGATCACTTTCAGTATGACTGGCTGGCTGTACTGTGCCCATGTACTTGTAACCATTTGCTATTCATGAAAAAAAAAGGAATGGTTGGCATTTCTGTACTATATTACATTCATGCTGACAGAGCTATCGGAATGAAGAATAATATTTTTGCTTTTTGCGTGATGAAACATCACATCTCAAAAATGTATGTTGAGGAGAGCAAAAAATGAAAAAAAAAGGCAGCCTCGTACATATGCATCATAACTTTGTTGTACATCTGGCATGATCTTTAAAGCAAAGAAGGGAAGGGGCTGATTTGGCCTGCACAGTCCCTAATCTACTAGAAAATTGTTACATTTTTTTTTTTCACTTTTCAATTTCTAATTGTCTTTGTGTGAAATTCTGCAACTTTAGCCTGTGATCTTATTTTAATCTACTGAACACTGATTCAAAGCACTGGGAGTCTATATTTGGCTTGAATTATCCTGTTTTGACATATAAGATGTATTCAACAATATTGTTCATCATAAACACTTCCAAAAGTAATTTCAATTCATATGTATATTGTCCTGCGTTATATGTATTTTCTTGTTTTTTTTTCGTCACTTTCGTTTGTTTTCTTTTTCATCGAAAATTGTGCTCACCACTTTTCTACCATGATTAGCATAAAATTAATCAATCAATAGATATTGGGGAAAATAAGGTTTCTATGACTTTCATGACAGAGCACTGTTTTCTATAGGAAATGTATACAAAGTTACAAATTGGGCCCATATTTGGTGGAAGGCATGTAGGAGAATGGGTGTGGCTTCTTCATAGCAGTAGGCATGGATGTTGCAAATTTGGTCTTAAAAGTTGCTTGAGTATTGGAAAAAGAAAAGAGTCAAGAAGCTTCATGATGAGGTGTTCCCGCATTGCCGCATTGCTGAATTATTGGGAGGGGGCAGATTCTCCCCCATCCCCCCGCCCTTTAAGGATTAAAATGCATCTCACAGTAGAACAAAACGATACAAAACAAAGAAAATCAATACTGTGTTACCAAAGTCATTACTTCATTGTCAATTGCCATTGTTGGAATAGATAGCTCTGGTGCTATACAAAATTGTGAGCTCTTGTATTTCTCTTTTTTTTCTGTCATGAAGGAACACTGTTCAGAAATCATTTCAAGAATGCATTTGAGAATATACTGGAAAATACTTTTTCTGCAGGAAATACAAAATTTGTCACATTACATGCCTAAATCGATCAAGCAGTGCCATAGTTACTGACTGCTAAACCTTCAGTTAAATTTTAATGGACTGCATGCACTCCAGACATTTGTGTCTACATAGAATATTAGTCATCCTCGTGGAGTAAATGCTTTTTTTGTGTGTGTGATGACACAAGTTACAACGTATATTATGTTGTGTTCTTCCATTATCACATGCAGATGACAGTCGGAGAAAAGGCAATCCTTACGTGTTCACCTGACTTTGGTTATGGTACAATGGGCTATCCAGGAGTATATCCTTTCAAAAGATATGCTTTGTACAGTTACATTTTATATCACATTCTTTGCTTGTTCTTAAATGTAGCTATTGTCTTGCCCTCCGAAAGTGGAGGGGGAACCCAGAAATTTGAAATTGTCCATCCATTGACTGGACTGAAGTTATTGTACAATAGTGTAATGCAATATATCATATAGCAGGGCTCGACACTAATGACACCAAATTTGAAAAAAGGGCAAATTTGGTGGCCCGCCTCGGGCCACCAAATTTTTTTGAAAAGTGTCATTTATTTATGTTAAGATGTTGCAACCCATATGCCTGTCAATGAATATTCATACTTAGTCTTGACATAATTCAGCAGTCAAATCTGTTTAAAAGATGGATGAAAAGGACTGAATGAGTGCCTGAGAGTGAGTGTTGTGAGTGTTGCGAGTTTGTTAAGGTTTATTTATGAATAGATATGTCCAGCTTCCAATTGTTACTATGATAAAACTTAAATATTTGACTTATCAAAAAAAAAAACACCCAGGAATTTTAATGTATTTTATTGTTTTTGGGGGGCCACCAAATTTTTCTCTTGGGCCACCAAAATTTGAAATTGATGATTTTGGTGGCCCCATCGGGCCACCAAATAAAACAGTTAGTGTGGAACCCTGCATATAGGATGGTTATATTTGATGTGAATATAGTGGAATGTCATCATAATGAGGCCCTAAAAACCAAAACAATACCCTGTTGTATCAGTTCTCCTACTACATGTATGCTACAGTACAAAAACAAGGAAATACAAACAGTTGGGACCTGCAAAATCACCTTGTTATATGAAGAGGGTTTTGTAATATTTTACCTCTCTCAATAAAGAGGTTCAACTGTACAGTAATATATTCTCCTCCTCTTCAGGGCCACTTATTGCATTTTTCTTTGAGGCGTGTATTATGTATCCATAGCTCATGAAATGTATTCCAGTAACACATTCAGTGCTGTCCAATATGATGTAAATGCCACATGTGAACATGAGATTGTATTCCTTGACGTCAGCTTACTATCCCGCCCAATTCAGAACTCATCTTTGAAGTCGAGCTTCTCAGGATAGAGCACAAGTAGGCCTGGACAGGGTGGAACACAATTTTTGACTGCACAACGTTTGGCCAGTGTGCTGTTTGCCAACCAGCGTGTCCTCTTGTGGATCAAGCTCACATGTGCCAATGAGAGTGCAAACTTATCACAGTTGATCGCAACTGAGTCTTCACATATATGCAAATGAGGTCATGGATCTGACCATCCACATATCTGTGCATACTGCCCAGGTTGTTCGTTCCAGCAGTCGTTTTCAAGAGTATAATGAATTAGCGACGGAGCAAAAGCATTTGTTTTCTCTCCAGTTTATATGTTCATGGATACAGTAGACCTGGCACCTACACATATTGGATTGACCATTGCTTGCTGTCATGAAGTGTGTACAGAACAGGGAGGTGGAAGAGCTTATCCACCCCCCTGTACAGAAGTACATGTATCTTTGAGCAGATTGAAGCTCATGTGAAAATGTTTCTAATATTATTTAATCTACTACTGGTAATACTTCTACCTTTGCTATCATTACTGCAACTCTCAATAGATTTGTGGAGGCACAAGCAACATCAAAATGAAAAAAAGGAAATAGCTGAACAATATACCCTCTATAGGAGTGGTCTCTTTTTACTTGTTCTCTGTCTGTATGGGCAGGTGTCTATGGGACAATAATACAGTAAAATCAGCTAGCTAGTCCTCAATATGTTAATGAATGAAAGGAGTGCAATATAAACAATATCTGTGTAAGCTTTGGCAAGACCTGTTATTATTTTACAATTGGTAGTTTAAATGTAGGAATGTAAGAAAGCCATCTGAGTTGGCATCCCTGTGATGTATCACATGTGTTTTCTTGGCATCATCTTCTTTTGATAGAATCCTCACTCATTTGCTCTTGATGTGCACCTTCATTATATTTCCCGTTTCCTTTGAGCCTACATTTCTGGTATGACTGTGCTCAAGGTGTATCCATCTGCTTTTATTCACCCTGTGGGATAGACAGGATATTTGCAATGTCTCGCATACGTCAAGAATGTGCTGATGAGTTTTAATGCCTCCACCATGAAGCATTGCCTGAGACATGTTTTGGGGTTGTCCGTCTGTCCATTTGTCCTTGAGTATGTCTGCCTGTCTGTGTGTAGTCAATTTTGTGGACAGCAACTTAGGAACTGCATGAGATATCCGAATGAAACTTGTCATTATGTGGACATGAATGTTCATTCATATCTTTTCTTTTTTTTCCCCCATCATGTGAAACTGTTTTCTCACACTGACAAGATGTACAACAGAGCTATGGGAGAATAATGCAATATGGCCGAGGCATACCAGTTGCCATAGCAACATGCCTAGTATGTCATCGCTTTCATTTTTTTTTAAGTCATTAAAAAAAAATCACATCTCTTGGGACAAAAAAAAAAATCCTTGTACAGACATCAACTGTCTCACTACATAGTATAACACTGCAATGTCTGCAATTTTTTTTTTTTTTTTTACTTTATTGTGGTTTGGTGGTGGCCATAAAGTTAGCAGCTGTTGGCAAATCTGAGGAATTCAGTGATGAATAAAAACATGTGCTGCATGGATAGTGCCTGTCATATATTATTGCTGCACTTAAGGGGTGAGAAGCCACCCCCAAATTAAACAACAGCAACAACCAGTTTTTCTTTTACAACTTAGCAATTGTTTTAGATAAGATGTCATTTATTTTGTCAAACAATTTAGTGCTGGAGCAGAGAAGATTTGCTCTATAACTAAACAGTTTTATTATCTATGTATTAAACTGAAATACTGTAATTCCTGTTTTTGTAAACAGCAGCAAGCAAGATCTTTCTTGATGCTTGTCTGGCATACATTCATACGTCACATGTAGTCTTGTGCAAATTTTTGTCTGTTCCTCTGAGATTTAGTGTTTTATTTTGTTTGAGGATTAGATTAAAAAGCTGGGAGAAGAGACATGGGTTTGAGAGTAAAATATGAGACTAATTTTGAGGGATTTTAGTTGTATCTTGTCTTTGTAAAAAACGGCAAGATTGCTTGGATTTATTTCTCCTGCTTATACACAAAAGCCTCATATTGATGGCCTAATGAGCCAAATATGTAGGCCATAATTCATGGTAAGTCACTGCTAATCTTGTATGATGTACAATATGCAGGGGTGGTATGAATAAGAATTAGAACACATGGAAAATCAGTGGTGTTATCAAACTAAATGTGTACCAAAAACAGGGGGACCCAAAAGGTACAATTTTTATCTGTAATCTTGTCTGTTCAGCCAAACCGTAAAATGGCCTGTTTATGGTATTGTGTTTTGTGCATGCTAGTAAGTGAAGAATTTTGTATGTACATACATGTACCACAACAATCATGTGGAAAATGAAAATGTTATGATGACTTTGCCTCTTAAGGGGTGAAAATGTAATCTACCTCTTTCATTGGCAGGCATCATTTACAATCTTTTGCTCTTTTGCAAAAGAGCATAGTACAGGTGATTTCATGCATCAAAAGTATTCATCAATATGTAAACAATGGCTCATTGGTTTTGTGAAATCATCTGGCTAGATAACAGCAGGTTTTGTGCCAAACATATCTTATTTTTGATCTGTTGTTTCTTCTTCCATTTAAGTTTTTGTCTGACATATTCTTTTTTAAATTGATTTAATTTATTAGTATGATATTATAAAACAAACTGGGGGAATTGTTCTACCCAATCTCATTTGAGTTTGCCTCAATTCTCAATTCTGTAATGTCAGTTTCAGTAATTCAAACATGTTGGTGAGCTAGTTTTACTCTGATATTGATTTTCGCTCACATGGCCTAAAAATATTTTCTTGGCATAGTCTAATTGTCATAATCTGATTATCATGACTGTGAAAGCAGGCTTTGTCGGGACACAACATAAAAGTAGATTTTTCTTCATGTATTACCAAAACAAATTATAAACACTCCCTCCCCCCCCCCCCCCCCCAGCTTTCAGACTCATCATCATCTACTGAGATGCATAGAAATACACACACATCTCCCAGAAAGCTCCTTCCATTCCATTGATTGTGATGTGTGAATGTTGGGGGCCTTGTGTTAGTATGAAATAATCCTTACTTTTTAATGTTCATTCGCAGGTCCAATGAGGGGAAAAAGAAAGATCTACATAGTGGTAATAAGATGAAACTAGATTACGTATTAAAGTTGAAAATACTGCATACATGTATACTCCTTAAAATATATCTGTCAATTCTAGAAGGCATTTTTCCATCACTTCAACAGGGATACTTAATTTCTCATAAAAGAGACTTTGTGATTGCATTTGGATTATGAACAGATTATAGTGGGGGCCTTCCTTCCTGCTAATTGTGTCCTTATAAGCTGTAATGAAGCACAAATGTTTTAGAGTCCAATTGATGCTCTGCAAGGGAGTGACACCTCGAATTAGGAATAACCGTCTAATTTTGTTGAGTTTTCCAGAGTTTGGTGTGGAAAATATGAAGATTTATTGTCAGAGATTTCAAATCAAAATTTGAATTTGCCAACCTAATTGTGAGGTTGTGTGATGTATAACACGTAGGGGCCTACAGTGTTTCCTGTAGGCTGTATGTAGGCCTACCATGATTTTATATAGTCTTTGTGTATGTTTCTTCTTACATTTTGCTGCAGTGTGATGATATATCAAATGCTGATTTGTACCATTTGGGGTCTAGTGGTATCGGGATAAAAAGTGTGCTCTGGATGGGGAAATACAAAATACTGGTAAGGCAAAAGTACATACTGAGAGTCTTGTCAATTTCATTCATGCAGAGTCTCAGAAAGGTAAAGATGTATGTAGATTATGTTTTCCATTGCACCTCTCTTATCATACTTGCATTGCATAACAACTCTTGATTTTGTATTTTCATTTCAAAATATGTTGTATATAGGAGTGGAAGGAATTACGCAACTACATTTTGTCATTATCATACATGTGTGGCAAGATGTTATAGAATATTATGTGTCATTCTAAAGATTTTACCCATGCTCTACTATGTACATATCTATAAGCATAAAATAGGGTGTGGTGTGAGCAAATTGCATTTCTTAAAAGGATTTGTGGAGATCTAGAGTGTTTATCAATTTGTATCAATTTAGTTCTTTAATCTTTTTATCGTGATTTATATGGAGTCATCAAATGGTAATTTTTTCCCTTTTATCAGATAACATTAGGATGTTTCCTCATATTTTTGTACCAATTTGTTGCAGCCATGATTGCATGGAAATGGCGGGGGTAGTTATTTTGCCCTTGTACTATGTATCATTCTTTTTAAACACTATCAAGAATCAATATATGCAACTGAGAGAATGCAAAGTTGTGATTGACACACAATATTGATATCTTGTTGAAAGTATGCATCTTCTTGTGTTTTAATAGTGCTCAGTCTTTGCTCACAGAGGGATAGGATCTAATCAAGTACTTCCTAATGCTGCAAAAAAAAAAAAAAAATTCAGCCCCTGCCCTCTCTATCGTTGTGTGCCGGGCAGAATGGCGCGAGCACACACAAGGCGCGCATTATACATATGTACTTGAGCGCCTCTCATGCATTTGTGTTGTTCAGTCAGGTACATCTTCCTTGAAGTGTGTGCTTTAGTGTTCTGGTGTCGGGCACACAACGAGTTTAGGTATGGGACATTGGGGAAAATGGCATGTAAGAGGCAGCAGTAGCTCCTGGATCTTGCAAGAGACCCAAAAGTATTCCTTGTCTTTACAGTTTGTAGTCTGTAGAGGAATGCTGGAGGTGTCCTCCAGTTTGATATAGATGTACCCAAAATAAATACCAGGTAAAATTACAGCACAACTTAAACACACCAAGGTGTCATATGCAGACCATATTTTATGAGTTATAGAAAAAAAAACCACTGATGTTATGTTACAAAGGAACAGAGATTATGATTGTGAAAATACAGAAATCATCAGAAATGTACTCATGCAATGATCAGTAATGAACTTTAAAGACACTCAAGGTTGTAGTCAAATTTTGGTGCCAGAATTGAGTGCATGGGGGAAAAGTTAAAAATTAGAAGAGGAGAAAGTGCCCTTAGCCAAAAAAAGATACTATTAAAGCATAAACCAGAAACCAGAAATAATGAGTCATAGAAAAGTCACTTTCTGGTTGGATTTGAACTGTAAACATGAAGCAGTTGAAACAAAGAGGCCACAATTCTGGTCAGTTTTAAGGAAATTTAATCCCACAAATATCGTTTTGTGGGATATCTTAAGCCAGAGGATGCAACAAACATGGACATTAAAAAATACATATATGTATGGAATAACTTCTAAAACTTAAACCCTCTATTAGTTTGTGTTGTCAAAATTTATGTACAGATTTCACTTTCAATAAATGGATAGATTATGCCACAGGAGTACATTTGAAAGCAAGCATATGACATCACAAGGACAGTAGTGAAAGAAACTTGTA
Source organism: Diadema antillarum (assembly GCF_040938485.1). NCBI lineage: Eukaryota > Metazoa > Echinodermata > Echinoidea > Diadematoida > Diadematidae > Diadema > Diadema antillarum. The sequence goes on from NW_027271417.1 coordinate 325,856, forward strand.
ATGTGCATAAAACATATATGAATTAATGATTATACATAAGTAAATAAAATTGGCAGACTTCATGTAAAATATACAGGATTAAATCATTTGTATTCATTGCACTTTTTCACTAAAGTGGAAAGCTTTGGGGTTCATATGACAGTTTTTTTGATGATATTTCTCAAACTCTTGCAACACCAATTTTAAGATTACTAATCTATTTCATACTTTTAAAATAACAGTTTTTTTTTAACGAAAGGGGGAGGGCAGTATTGCTGCAGACCACACAGACCTGTAATCTTTCCCCATTGGTTCCACTCTAATAGTAAAATGACTTGTTTAGAGAAATATTCCCATGCTCTTTGTTCAAATGATTTTTGTATTGATATAGCAGTAATGCAATTTGCCACATAATTTCTTTATGTGAAAAGTTGATAGGAAATTTATCCTCCTGTGCTATGTTAAACTGAAATGTTCAACTTCTACAGACATACAAATATGATAAAATCTACACTGTAAGATTTTTGCATAGATTACACAGTTTGCATAAAATGTCTTGAATGATTATTTTCAGCCAAGTGTGGGAACTTTCTGTGTTCATTTCTTTTCTAATTGATCATCATGTCTAAACTTTCTTGTGCAGTTTATGTCTTGTGTTAACATGTGAAATGCATTTTAGGGTCATTATATCTTGCTGTGATTAATTGAACCATGCCTCACGATGTTCAGGAGTACTCTACTGATCTACTACATGTTTGTGTGATTTAACGAGCAAACACCAAAGCACTGAGTCAATTCATTCTTCCAGCAGTTGAATTATTCCTGTACATATCACACCTGAGAGGTATTTGATGTTGTTTCTTTTTTTTCTTTGCTGTCTTTCCTGCCCTGTCTTGATAATAGGGAGCTTTCGATTTTTGTGACGCGGACGTTCTGAGGGAAAAAAAGGAGAAAAAAACCAACCTGTTCTGAGCATGCGCAAAATCGCCTATCAAACTCAATCTATAATATACAGTAGCTCATGTCATCTGAGTTTTCACTATGCCTCCTGGGTAATTTTCATGTCTGCTCAATTCACGACGCAGAGAGCTACTTGATGCACTGATCATATGGAGGTGCTATTTTATATTTTATGGGATGCGTCCTCCTGTAATGTAAAGCTATACTTTCAACACAACACAAGGAGAGAGGAGAACAGCATCCAATGCAATTGTCGTCTCAAAGTCTGTGTCACAAATCTAATGATCCCTGATATATCCATTATATATTTTGGAAGAGGGGCGTGTAGACAGGTCAAACTGAAGGGTGGTATAGGCCCTCTTCAGCAGGAATGATGGAGACTGAGAAAAATGGAATGGCTCAGGAATGGTTTGCTGGAGGAGATATGATTCTCAGCAAACAGATCATAATTGGTTTTCAGATTGTCCTTTTCGGTAATTGAGATTGTCTTCTCAATCTGTTGTGCATGTTACCTTCAAGGAGAGGAAAGGTCTTTGTCATAGCTACTGTGCTTTCCTTTTTCAACGATTGGCAGAAAGGTCTGGAAAGTAATTGTCGATGAATAGAGATTACCTAATCTCCCTAATCCCTGTTGTGTCAGTGTTAGTGGCCTTCTGCTTGGATTGAGGCACATTGCTGCATCTCATGAGAGGACTCGCTGATCTATGCCTTGGTAAAGTTTTGATGGATCACTGAATGCAGATGAAAAACCTGAAATGCTATCATGCTTTAACAGAAATTACCCTGATAAATGAAATAAGATGGTAATTATTATTTCAATCCTCCATGGCCCATAGATTTTCATAAGTTATCTGTCAAATAGAAAGTAGAAATCACTTTGGCAGTCCACCCCAGCGGCAGCACTCATATCAAAGTATGAAATCCAGGAGTTCATACCTGCCAACACTTGTGTGGGATATGTAGCAACTACAGAAGTGTGTATTTTACACCATAATGTTATATTAAGGAGTTTAAAAGTTGGATGATATTTGAATATCCAGGTCATAGTTATAAGAATTTTGACTGTTATTGTCAGAGGCTTACACACTGTAATCAAATGTTTCATTGCAACATTAACTTGGTAATTAGCATCATGAACCCTCAATATTGCATAAGACATGTGTCATTTTCAGAGTGTATAGAAAGATTCCCAGGTGCACAGTATAAGCTAGGCCCCCATCCTTTGATGGTTGCAAGATTTAGATTGATTCCTATAAATATACCTGTGATATCATGGTTTCTCTCTCCCATGAAAGTGCATACCAATGCTAAAACAGAATTGATTGCTCAAAAATGTTTAATGATTATTTGCGCTGTCAGTAGAGGATTACATTTAAAAATAATTGCCCTGGCAGCAGTTGCACCATGTGTACAACTTTGATTGTATACCTGATAACCTGCATGAGTTGTTTACAACTCAATGATGAAAAGGAGGTTGATGAAAAGCAAGTTCAAAATAGTATGTTTCTGCTCGTCTTTTTAGGTATTTTTATCGGGATATTATGTGAAAATCTCACCTCATTTGTTTTTTATATATTGACTTGTCACATGCATCTCATGCTGTTTCTGTGAAGCTGTTTCGTGCCCTGCTGTGGTGTGTGAGCCATTGGTTCATGTATATTTGTAGAATATATTTCACAACTCAAACTACGATAACATTGTATTGTCTGAGCACAGCATATCTTAGGGAAAAATCAGGTATATTTCTCTCTTACGTTTTCCAGTGTTGTCCAGTCCCAGGGAGTGTTAAAATGCAAAGTTTTCATCAAAGTCAAGACTTTCTTTCCTTTTCATATTTACTATCTCTGCTGTTGAACAGCACATCGTAGAGTACAATGTTTATTGTCTTTACTGTTGATAAAACAAGTACACAGCATGAACTGGCTGAAGAAGGGAGTTTCTTAATGCACAATCATCTGTTATGCCTTTGCCTTTTTCCTTCAAAGGGTCCCGAGTCTCATTCATTATTTTTTTAATATCTTTTTAATGACAGATGTTTGGATAGCAAGCTTTGCTAGAATGGCACCTTCTTGTAGCAACTGCCTATCAGGAACTCTTGTCATTACCAATCACACTTGCCATTGCAGTGAGAGTTGCTCTGATAACATTATAATAATTATTTTATTATTATTGTTATTATTTTCATTGTTATTATAATAATGATAATAATAATAATAATAATAATAATAATAATAATAATAATTATTATTATTATTATTATTATTATTATTATTATTATTATTATCATTATTATTATTTGTGACATGGAGCTCGTTTGTACACCTGTCATTTGACCCATCCATTAGTCCCATTGCCACCATAGAAGCAAAACCTTGACATTTGTGGGTATATTCTAGGTGACCTTTATTAAAACAGGTTTACTATGATGAAGTATAGATAGGATGAATAAATTGGTGTAGGCCGAAATCCCCAAGGTCAGGGTAGAAGGTCAACGTACTTGTTAAATGTCATTTCAAGCCACAAATTCTGTAAGGAATGCCCAATGGTGTTGTAGAAGTGACTCCAATTCTAAGGAAGTCCTCAGGACTGGCAGTTTTGTTTTGTTTGGGGTTTTTTTTAATCAAAATTTTGTAATATAGATGAGTGAATAAAATGTATATAAATTATTACAGAGATTGTAATTTTGGGATCTTAGTTTTACTGCATTGTATCCGAAATTTTGATATAACCCTGTTCAACAAGAGTACATTGCATGGTAGGAAAAGTAGACATAACTTGGCAACTTGGGGAATGGAGATTCAAATCTGAATATGCAAGCTTAAACTGTATTTTGCAGCCATAATTACAGCTAAGAAAATTGAACTTGGAATGCAGTATGCTGTGATTGATACAAATGTATTGGGAACATTATTCTTTGCAGTGGGGGTCAATGGTTATTCCTTAAGGTAAATGGTTAAGACTAATGAATGTCAAACATGAAATACAAGCCATGCTTGTTTTCTTTGTATTTGTGGAATGTATAGATTTAATACGAAGATGGTGGCATCCCAATGAATTTATGTTGCAGTCAAGATGCTCTGGTTTGATGATGAACTGCCCTTTATTTCTGTTTTCTCACAGGTAGACCAATGCACAAAGGAAGCTACATTATATTGTATTCTGTATACCTTCCCCCTGCCCCCTCAAAAACTGTCCTCACCTTGAACATCTCAGCCATAGCCAATGGTCTCCTTTCCATGCTAATTATAATTGTCTGTGACACCAGTGTACAATAATGTAATGTAGTGATTATACATTGATCATGTTAGTTTAAATTGTTCTGTATTTACACAATGTTTATGTCTTTGTCCTCCGTGTATTTTAAATCATCTTATGTCCATGCCCTGTAAATAGTTTACACAAGTACATAATACAGTGAGAACAACTTTACTGTATAAAATGTGTTTATTTTAATAATTGGTAGTGTACAATGACAGTCATGCACTGTCATATGGCTGTTGTGCATGTTTTAAATGGGAAAATTTCCTTTTCTATGTAAAGAGAATAGAAATAATGTAATATGAAAAAAACAAGAGAAAAGATATTGTTTTCTGTGTGAATTGTAATCAGTTGTCTGTATGGGGTGTGCAGTGTGATGTGATGCATTGTTAGTGACAGGTAAAGGTATAGATTCATATACCATTATTTGTCTTATATGCATCTTCCATTCCTGTTGTGAATGTTTATATCACATTGTTCTATAATAATAATAATAAATAATACAATTCAACTACATTTTTAATTGAATTCAACTACGGTAACATTGATTTCTTTCCATACCAAATCATCAGTATGAACATAATCAAATGCCAATGTCCTGTATGCATTTTGAAGAAGAAATGACGCCAAAAAGCACGGCTAGTTACATAGGGCACGCCTTGCAATACAACTCATGTCCAGATTTTGAGTTACACTGTACCCACGCTGTTTCTGGTCGTTTTGGTTTCATGTAAATAGTTGAATGAGTATAGTATACATGTATTCATTTCGCACAGATTCGGGTATATGTCAATTTCATATTTACAATAACATTATATTATCACTAAGAACATATAGACCAGCAAATTGAAATTCAGGTATTAAAGGGGAAATCTAGTCCAAATATGAGTTACAGTCAACCTCGCGTAAGTCGACATAATCGGGACTGAGCAAAACACGTCGACTTACGCGATTGTCGACTTACGCGTAAGTCGACATTTTGTCGACTTATAAATGAAAACTAATTTCCCCTGTACAGAGTATAGATTTGGATCACGATGGGGATCGCTACCCAAATCTTACTCCTTTTGCCGCCAAAACATGCCTACTGACATCAGCAACAATAATGTTTTAGTTCATGCATAAATCTCGCGCGCGTTAGTAACGACAACGCACAATTTCCAAATCTCTAGAGAAATTTGAGACAGCGGGATCGGAAACCTAGGCCCGTTTCTAGACACTTTATTTTTTAAACTTGATTTGAAATATCAAACGCAAATTCCCCAAAAGTGCATTAAACTTTGCGATTTAAATTCAAGTGCGTTGCTGCGAAGATATGCGTGTGATTTCGCATGATTCTGTCGAGATAATTTTTCAGTGCCGACTGAGTTGAAATATGTGTGATTTTCCTTCCCTAAGTCGCCATATTTGTTCTGTTTAAAATTGGTATTGCCATACTCTGAAAATGAATTGTTCTCGCGCTCCGATTCGTAACATTACCGCTCTGTACGGCGCGGGCCCGTCTGAAATAAAAAGAAGAAGAAAAGTTTGTTTGAAAACGACATCTTTCGGACTACTATAACCTTCGTAAAAACAAACCTCTTTCCATTGTCGGACTAATTTAACTTTGGACTGAGATTTAAACCATCGGCATAGCGAACTTTAACAATAATTCGTTGCCATTTTTCATTGACATTTTGTGAAGCAGCATGCGTTTCGGCGGTTTGAAACGTGTGAATGTTGCGATGTCTTTCCCCTACAAGTGCAGACTAAGTTCGGTCACGACGAAAGTTCCGTTACGAAATAAAAAATAATGCGAGCCTTTTCAACCATAACTCACTTCCGTAAATTTTTATGCGTTTAAACGCAGTTTCTAGTTTCGGACAAAACCTGCAAGTCTTTTCTGCAACGCTTTTGCTTTTTGAATACAGCGTTGCTTGTGATTTGACGGACTTGCATTTGATGTTTAGAGTTGCATTTAAACGCAATTGAGTTTAAATTTCATACAATTTTCTAGTTTCGTATGATTATCAAACGCAAGTCTTTTCAGCGTTCCGTGTGATTTGATGGACTTGCATTTGATTTTCAGAATTGCGTTTAATTTTCAATTTTGCTTACGAAATGAAAAATAATGCAAATCTTTTAAATAACACACTTCCGGAGATGTTTAGAGATGCGTTTAAACGCAGTTTCTTTTAGTTTCGTACAAAAACCGCAAGTCTTTTCTGCAAGGCTCTTGCGTTTAAATACAAGGTTATGTGTGATTTGATGGACTTGCATTTGATTTTTAGAGTTGCGTTTAAACGCAATTGAGTTTTAAAAAGTTCCCTACAATTTTCTAGTTTCGTATGATTATCAAACGCAAGTCTTTTCAGCGTTCCATGTGATTTGATGGACTGCATTTGATTTTCAGAGTTGCGTTTGATTTCTTATTTTGCTTACGAAATGAAAAAAAAAGCAAGTCTTTTAAACAATAACACACGGATGTTTAGAGTTGCGTTTAAATGCAGTTTCGTGTAGTTCCGTACAAAAACCGCAAGTCTTCTCTGCACCGCTCTCACGTTTAAATACAGCGTTACGTGTGATTTGATGGACTTGCATTTGATTTTTAGAGTTGCGTTTAAACGCGATTGAGTTCAAAAAAAGTTCCATACAATTTTTTAGGTTCGTGTGATTATCAAACGCACGTCTTTCAGCTTTCCGTGTGATTTGATGGACTTCCACTTGATTTTTAGAGTTGCGTTTAAACGCGATTGAGTTCAAAAAAAGTTCCCTACAATTTTCTAGTTTCGTATGATTATCAAACGCACGTCTTTCAGCTTTCCGTATGATTTGATGGACTTGCATTGGATTTTCAGAGTTGCGTTTAATTTTTGATTTTGCTTACGAAATAAAAAAAGTAATGCAAGTCTTTTCAACAATAACGCACTTCCGTAGATGTATAGAGATGTTTTTTAACGCAGTTTCTAGTTTTGTACAAAACCGCAAGTCTTCTCTGCAACGCTCTTGCGTTTAAATACATCGTTGTGTGTGATTTGATGAACTTGCATTTGATTTTTAGAGTTGCGTCTAAACGCAATTGAGTTTCAGGTTCGTACAATTATTTTCTGGTTTCATATGATTATCAGACGCAAGTCTTTTCAGCAACGCACTTGCGTCTAAATGCAAAAGTTGCGTGTGATTTGATACACCTGCATTTGATTTTTTTTAGTTGCATCATTAGTTGCATTGTAATAAATTTTCTAGAAAGGGCCCAGGTTTTAATACCGCTTCAGAATAATTAACGTCAGAATATTCGGATTTACAAAAACATTTCATGTTCGGATAATGAATACCTACTGGGACATAGTTAAGTGTACAAATTTTTTGCGTTTTTAGAAAAACGAGAGGGAGGAAAGGGGCAAAGTGAACTGCCTTGGGTACTACATGTAATACTCCAGGTGTAAATGAGTGTACTATTCTGGCATACAAGACAATGGACGCATGGCGCGAACGCTACCGCGACGTACACTAGCGAATTACCGAGTAGAAATGCAGCGAATCGGAGCGGGAAAACAATTCTTTTTCAGAGAATGGCGATAAGATTTTGAGCGAAAAATCATGTCGACTTAGACGAAGGAATTAACACGTATTTCAGCTCAGTTGGCACTGAAAAATCACGTCGACTTACGCGAGTTGTCGACTTAGAAATGTCGACTAAGACGAGGAAATTTTCAAGGAATAACAAAGGCAAAAATCGGGACTTTTATATTGTGTCGACTTAAGCGAGTTGTCGACTTATGCGATGTCGACTTAGGCGAGGTCTACTGTAGTTTGATAGGAAAGAGCAAAATATTACGAGTTCAACGGTATAAATTTGATCACAATCGGTTGAAAAACAAGGAATTTATGAAATTTTGAAGTTTCACTATTTTGAGGGGAAACAGCTCTTGAATAGTCAATATGAATGTGCAAATCGCAAAGTGAGCATGTCATTCCCTCACAACTTACGATATAGTTTGTACAAGAAATTTTGAAATTTCCAGTTTTTCATTCAAACGCAATTATGCCTGAGGCTCAAATCCTCAAATACTCTAACTGATTACTATTCTGAAGTTATTCAACCAGGAATAATGTCATGTTTCAGACTTCAATGGCAGAAACATTGAACTTTCGTCTTTTTTTTTTTGTACACGATCAGTGGAAAATTGTGAGGGTATGACATGGTTAGCTCACTCATTTGCATACAACTTGTATTCGTACCCACTGTACAAGAAGTGTTTTGGAGAAATTATCAAATCTTTAAAATTTCATAACTTCCTTATTTTTCATCTGATTTCAGTCAAATTTTTACCGTTGAAGTTGTAAAATTGTACTCTTTTTTTATCAGACTAACTTATATTTAGACTGGATTTCCTCTTTAAGACCAGGCGTCCACTAGGGCGCGGACAAGACCCGGAATGCAAATTTGGTATTCCGCACTCCTTCGGCAACCTGTCCGCACGTTCCTGAACGTGTCCGCTCACTGTCCTAAACATGTCCGGGCGTTTCCGCACCTTCGGGAGAGAGAAAAATTTCCGCGTCCAAATTTTGATCGAGACCAAAATTTGGACGCGGAAATGAACTTCCTGACACCTTCGGCGACTTGTCCTGACGATGTCCTGAGGATGTCCCGCTTGTCCGGAACCCTTCCGCTTCTTCCGCACACGCTCCAGAAAGAATCCCGCGGTGTGTGGAAGCTTCGCGAATGAAAGCGGAAGACACCAGGAATGTTTTAGGACAGCACGGAGCCGATGCGGATCTGTATATGCAAGTGTCCGGAACCGATGCGGAAATTTTGTGATCCAGACACGAAAATGTCGACACTTTCCGCAAGCGTCATGCCAATGAAACGCAAAATAAGCAAGAAGGGAGGCGAGGCCCCCATGCAAATATCCCCATCACAGGCACACATTTCGTCTAGTGATGAAGAACAGGTAAATCTAAGGAATTTCCGGTCCCAGAAGGCAAAGAAGAAGGTAGTAGAGACTGTGCCAAAAGCAACCAGAAAGAAGTGAAATCAGCCCCCTAACTTCCTAGTAAGTTTACGTTGATTTGATCTTTTCAGAAATTATTTTTCATCTGAGTGACTTTCCTGGTTCCTATTACTTACTATAGTACATTTTCCTTTATGTTGTTTTCGTATTTTATTTGCAAACAAACTAGGTTGTCCCATGTGACAGCCCAGCTGAAAAATCACAAAAGTAGGTGGAAGTACACTCAGAAAAAAAAGCATAGAATTTTTGGCTAAATGTTAATGTATTATATAAACATGAACAAGTTGTTATTCATACGTAAATGCTTTCTAATGATACAACATAGTAGAACAAAAGACAAATTCATCACAATAAAAAGCATGAATTCAATTGCAAAGATATACCTGTGGTCTCATTACAATGTAATATCTTTGAAGCCCAAAATAACAATGAAAGCTAAAGATGATGGAGGTTAAATGAAGAATTTTCTGTCAATACAAAATTCAAGTGAAACGAGAGAAAAAGCAATGAATCATGAACTCGAAAAAGAGTCAAATTTCTGTCTTTGCTGAGTGTATATATTTAAGTACACATTAAGCATCACAAATCATTTCAGAAATATTCTTTACCTGAATGATTTTCGTAGTTGTTATTACCTTATTTTATCTTATCTTTTTGTTTTAGTTGCAAATAAACTCGATTGTCCAATTTGACAGCCCAGCTGAACCCCCCCCCCCAAACAAAAAGGAAATTAAAGTAGGTTAAAAATATTTCCCCATTTTTATACTTCATTGACAATAGGCTAGTAAGCTCTATGCATGAAAAAAAAACTTCTAGGACTTGAATCATTGCAAAATGTTCAAAAGTGATCAAAATAAGAGAGAGTTAGAGATGCACAAGGGTAAAAATGAGAGAAATAAAAACAAATTTAATGATTAGGATCATTTTGGCATGCTCTGCAGAAGTATCAGACAAAACATGTATATACTTCACGATGGATAAAGCACAGGTCTAAAAAAAGGGAATAAAGAATTATATGTAATAAGTAACAAGACTGCAACAAAGTTCATGCTGTATTCACCAACGGTTTATTTCTTGTGAAGAAATAAACCGTTGGTGAATACAGCATGAACTTTGTTGCAGTTTTGTTACTTATCTTTTTATCTTGCCAACACGTGGACTACCTTATTATATATATATATATATATATATATATATATATATATATGGTTCAAAAAGTTTGCGAATATCATCCATGTGACTGTAGGCAGAGAAAAGATTGTTCTCCCAGATGAGACAAATAAAAAAAAAATGAGCCGTCAGCCGACATGCAGACAATCCTATTCTTCGACTTTTGGTGGTCACATTTATAAAATAATATTGACCAATCATATCAATATGATATCAGCAGCTACTGCGGAAGCACAACAAGGAGCATCAATGACTGCTAGCAGTCAAATGAGGAAAAGTCAAAGTCAGCCCCAAATTTACACCTTTCCATTTTCCTGGTATTGTCCGCAGTTTGTCCGCACGCCTAACTTGTGTTGTCCGGAAGGCATCCTGATTGTCCGCGTTCATTCCTGGTGTAATCCTAGATGTTTCCGCGCTGCCCGGCTACGATTAGCATATTCCGAGGTATTTCGCGCTCTTCCGGAGTGATTCCTAGGAATGTCCGCAGTCAGTCCGCGGACAGTCCGCGGACAGTCCGCGGACAGTCCTAGGAATGTCCCCGGACAAGCCGATTCACAAAGTTATTCCGCGTCTGTCGCGGACAGGATGCCGAAATGACAAAATTTGCTTCCGCAACCCTTCCGGGGCTTGTCCGCGCCCAAGTGGACGTCCGCCCAAAGTGTGACACAGTCAACGAAATAAATTGACAAAATGACAGAATGAGATAAGAATAATAGTTTATGAACCCAATTAAGAAACACTGGCAGCATTCCCATATCCAAGGAAATTAATAGCAGAAATCAAATCAATTTGATTTAAAGGGCATGTCAAGCAAATAATTTTCACACAACAATAGATAATTTTATATAGTGTACTCTTAAATGAATCTCACAACGATTGGAACAATCATCCCCAGCATTCCCACTGATTCCCACTGATCAGTTTTGTTGTTGTTGTTGTTGTGTTGAGTTTTTTGGCGTTTTTTCAGTCAGACTTGACTATTTACGCCACACAGTTACTAGCCATCTCCTTTAAATGAAATCAGATAGAAGATGAACATAAAGACAAACATGTGGAGAAGTCAAAGCATTGCATGTGTAATATCGTATTGCATATCACAAAACACTTTTAAACCTGCAGGATTCAGAATGAACATAATGGTTGGAATCGTAATATGCCAACCAAGTGACCTTAATCATTACTTCCATGAAAATTTATAAAATGGAAGCGAAAGGAAATGATCTGATATTCAAGATATGTTTGTGATATTCATATCGAAGAAGCATTTTACACCATAATGTACGACATTACATATCAATTCACCTGAAGCAAAACCATATCACAATCGAAAATGTGCCTTACAGTATCCTTAGAATGCGTAAATAATACACGTGATCAACCAAAATTTGCCACTGATTAGAAGTTTTTTTTTTTTTATGCCTCCGCCACGAAGTGGTGCTGGAGGCATTATGTTTTCGGGTTGTCCGTCCGTCCGTACGTCCGTCCGTACGTCCGTCCGTCCGTACGTCCGTCCGCTTTCGTTTACGCGATAACTTGAGTAATATTGACTGGAATTTTTGCCAAACTTGGTCTAAGTATAAAGTATGATGGGGCAATTATTTGATTAGATTTTGGGTGAAATCGGCCTAAGGTCAAAGGTCAAGGTCAAATCATGAAATTGTATCCGTTTACGCGATAACTCAAGACTGGATCGAGCAAATTTCACCAAACTTTATCGGAGGATGATGTATGATGGGGCAATTACTTGAATAGTTTTTTAGTGAAATCAGACAGAGGTCAAAGGTCAAAGATCAAGGTCAAATCCTAAAATTTATCTGTTTACGTGATAACTCAAAACTGGATGAAGCAGCTTTCACCAAACTTGGTCCAAGGATGATGTATGATGGGAAAATTAGTTGAGTAGATTTTAGTGACATTGACAAGAGGTCAAAGGTCAAAAGGTCAAGGTCAAATGCAAAAAATGTTGCTATTTCCCCCATATCTATGCAATGCCCATGGGTATTTTCTTGAAACTTAGTGTAGACATGTATTACTGCGTAAAGATTCTCCAGAGAGAGTTTCATGTCAGAAGGTCAAAGGTCAAAAGGTCAAAGGTTAGGTGAAAATGTTGCAATATCACTTTTCTCGCAAATGGTTCAATGTATCTTCATGGAACTTGGTACATACGCATGTACTGACTGGCAGGGATTATCTAGGGAATTTAGGGGTCATGGGTCAATAGTCAGGGGGTCAAAGGTCAAGGTCAACCCCTCAAAATTTTACTATTTCCCTCATATACTAGTATATGCAATGCTAGCATTATTAGATTTAAAACTTAATATATACATGCATTACCTAATGGAGATTCTCCGGGAAATTTCTGGTCAGAAGGTCAAAGGTCAAAGGTCAAAGGTTAAGGGTCAAAGGCCAGGTTTCAATGCCCCCGAAAAATCTATTTTGTACTGTAATTACACCCTTTCTTCATACCTTGGAAATTACTCAATTCATAAACTTATAAAAGGGTCCGTCAGACGTAAAGTAAAAATTCTCAATCCCCTAAATATGTGTACCTGCACTCTTAGACAATTATAACAAACCCAGTTCAAGGAAAGTGAACATTCAAGATATTTCTGACAAACCTGTCATTTCAGTATTTTGCCAGTTATGTGAAACTGTCATCACACATTGTGAAGACATTGTACTATACACCTATTGGGAGAATCATGCATTATGGCGGAGGCATCAGTCGCCATAGCGACATTTCTAGTTTAAGATTTGAAACAAAATCAAAATTACGAGAATTGCACCAAAACTTTGGTTTGAATAGGGAGTAGGCCCTATGGCCATACCAATTCAGGTATCCTATTCAGTTAAGGCAGCTGTCAGCTACAGAGACATCCAAATCCAAACTTAAAACGTTGCTGTACCTCTCACACAGAGAACTGTAATTGTTGTCATTAATGGTCGGAATATTGTATTCTTTTTGGTAAATGTTTGTTTTTTGTTTGCCATTTTTTTCTTTGTCTACATGTTTGAACATGTATATGCATGTATATCTTTCTTTTCATTTTTGAAGCGCCATGAGCACTAGAATGTGGACCTGTGCGCTATACAAATAGCCACTATTATTGTTATTATTATTATATTATATTATTATTATTATTATCATCATTATCATTATTACTGTTATTATTATTATTATCAGCATTATCATTCTTATTGTTATTATTATTATTATCAGCATTATCATTCTTATTGTTATTATTATTATTATTATCATTATCATTATTATTGTTATTATTATCATTATTATTATCATCATTATCATTATTATTGTTATTATTATTATTATAACTATAGTATGATAATAGTTTATACCTGAAAACTGAAAGCAACAATACCGAAGAGGGCTTAATATTAAATCAGGCTAAATGACACTTGAAATGATATGGCTGTTGATACATCATTAATTGTACCTCTTGTGTCCTTGTATTTTGCACATTTGCGGGATTCGTGTACAGTCCTCAAATCTTTAGAGTTTATAGAACAACATGTATCTGACAGACTGAAAATCTAAAATCAATAACGTTATGAAAAATTTCCCTTGACTAGCCGATCAACACATGGGGAGTAGGCGTAATCCTAAATGTAAAGGTAAGCATGGTTAGTCTATACTCCAGTTGAGATATGCAGGGGATGAGGTAGTATCATTGTATGAAACAAATGACATATTATTTGAAAGCGTATGAAGCAAATGAAAAATGTATGGCGCCAAACCGTGGCCTAATATACCGTAAAGGCCATTGTATTTTTTTTTTTCATACAAGCGACTGACGAATTTTCTCTGTGTAATAATATATTATCATAATAACAAACATACATAAAGTAGCGACTTCTACCATTGGGAAAGGCCCAATCAACATTTCATGAAGAAAGCATGTAAATTCTATGATACATTTCTACTAAAAGAATAAACAGATTTTTGGATGGAAGTGTACACACATGTGTTGATACAAGAGTCGAAGGTGACAAATTTACAAAATGACAAAAAAAGTGACACCATAAGTTAATACAGTAGTTTATAAAAAAAAAACAACGAAGAAAGACAAGTGATAATCAGTCTCATTGCCAGGGAGAACAGAAACATCAGTCAAATTAGGTCAATTCTTATGAAATAATAAAGAAGGCAAAAATGAAGCCAAACTTGTGTAAAGAGTACAGTACAAAAAAAAAAAGTTCATTATGTACAATAAGGAATCCCTTATCATAGTCCACTTCTAAAATCTGAAAGATGAACATCATGCACTTGATTCATCAATCAAAGTCTCAAATGCTTCAAATGCGTTTATATTATTCTCATGCAGCAAATGTTTACAACACATTGATTATGTCAACATGAAAATCGTATTTAATATCATCCTTATACCATGATAACAGTTATATACAAAATAGACGAAAAAAATGTAAAATCTGCAATTAATTATCAGAGAAAATATACGAAAAAAGGAGAATTTTCGGGTTGAACACTGCTGGCAAAAGTGCCTGGTGTTACAAAATTGATTACGAAAGCAATGGAAAAAAAGCTCATTTCGTAATAAACACCTCTTTGACATCTAGAATATATATTCTGAAGATTTAAAGGTCCACTTTTGCAAAACAGTGTAATGACGAAGACTGTAGTGAGAATTAATCCAGCGATTGTGGCGACAAAAAAAAAGAATGTAAATTAAAACATTGTATCGATACATACATATCAATAATGTATGGAAACTGTGCAAAGTAATGTATAAGCGAGACTCGTTTAATTTGAAACAAAATCGCATTTACAAGAATTTCCCCCAAACTTGGAATCGAGGAGGGATCAACAGTGTAATAATCTATATGTGCATATCAAACATTCGAAAGCGGAAGAATATTATGAATATGGTCTCGTACTCTATAAAATACGTTTGTATCGGTTGTTTGTAGCAGTTTCTTCTATTTCAACTTGATAATCGCGAATCAAAACACGCCTAATTACAATAACATAGAATATGCAAAACATGAAATATAGGGCCTACGTACATTCTACAATGTACATTATCAACAACATAAGAACACAATGATATGGTGGTACTAGTAATACTTACCCCGCCAAAAAAACAAACAAACAATCAAACGAGTTTTGGTCACAACAGAGGTATGAGGAATGAAAAGCTAAAGGCGCAGAGAGATAGAGAGGAAAGGGGGAGAATTTAGGCAAGCATTGTGAGAAAACACAAGGTATAGGAGGAAGGTATACATTATCACTACTCAAAGTCTCCCATTTAGATGACAGTGCCAGGGATGCCACCTTTGCAAACAGCATCAAAGTATTCTTAGGCCTGAAAACGCATATTTATTTATTTATTTATTTATTCATTTATTTATCTATTTATTTATCTTTTCCTTATTTATTCATTTATTCCTTATTTATTCATTCATTTGTGGTGGATGGTTTGTCTGTTTATTCGTTTGTTTGTTTGTTTGCTTGTTTTTGTTTTGTTTTGTTTTGTTTTGTTTTGTTTTGTTTTTGTTTTGTTTTTTTGGAGGGGGGGCAATGTTATACTGTTTTTACCTTTCCTGCAGTACTTTTTTTTTCGGGGGGGGGGGGGCATCCGGTAATAAATATGGAAAGAAAGTAACTGTTGACATCTCTGCAATGAGAAACACTAACATAAACAATGACACGGAAACAACGAATTTAATTCATTCACATCTCTATCTACGCTAAACATATATAGGAGAGACAATAACCACATTAACTTTGTATACTGTGAGCTCGGAAGAGTGAGGAATAAAGATTTGTGAGAATATCTTTCAGCTGCAGAACAAAATCAAAGAATAGTTGGAAACACAGTAAAACTCGACTGTAACGAATTGCACATCCATGATCTACTTCCGTTGCTTCAGTCGAAAAGTCTGTCCAGCACTTGGCGTTGTCTGCTAACAGTAGGCCTTCAGGGTGCTGTCTGGGTAAACATGTGCAGCATGATGAACGTGAGCTAATTATGGGAAACGGTTACGCTATGGATTTTCCACGTCGGGTTCTGTAGCTGCTCCAACCGGATGAGGATGACCGAGATGCCTTTGAGCTAAGTTTGACAATTCCACAGCACTCAAAATATTCTTTAGAGACTCAATGGTTGCTTTCCGACCCCTTGAATTCTTCCATCCACTTAGTACTTCCATGCTAGCAGCTTTGCAACATCCTTGACTTCTGTAGCGAATTTGATCCAGCTCATTCAATGAAAAACCCATTTTAACGCCCAGGTCAGGGAACTTGGCGGGCGGTATTTCGTTGGCGATCTTTAACAGCAGATCATCTGACAGATTGCTGGACCTTTGAATAAAATGATGGATGTACATTTGTGACCTTGCATCAAACCAACAAAAACTCGCCAGATATGGATTTTTAGTTTAGAGCAGATTCTGAAAGAGCAGACTCTAAGGTTTAAAATGATGTATAACTCAACTCAAATGGACTCTCCTAACCTATCTGAATATTATCTGAGAAAGTCCACACTCCGGAAAAGTGTGAACTGAGAAAAGAGGCTCTGAAATAAGCAGGGTCTATTCATGCACTTAATCTCTACCAAGCCGTGCTAGCTGCGCGATGAATACTACAAAAAACAGGATGTAAACCACCGGAGCAACAGCAATGACGGGATTATCAGAATAAGCTAAAATTAAGCGTGCTTTATTAACACATTCTGTCCATGATTAAAGTCAACTTTCAAAGAAATAGCATCATCCTTTCTAAAGTTATTAGAGTTGAAAGTGAAGAGTGTTTATAATCTTTAAGAAATGAAAAGGGAGCTCTATAAGACACACCTATAATCACACGCATTATTCTACAAAAAAAAAATGCGTTCAAGAAAAACTGCTAAAAACACAATTTTCCATTCGTTTTATGATCCTAACCTTTAGTACAATGTAAAGGAAGGCTTGCTCTTTCAGAATGTAATTATTAAAAAAAAACCCTCAAGATTGGCTAGGTTGACTCATTTCACCTATTTTCTATCCTCACACAAAATCAGTGCATGCGACTTTTTGTTGGTATATTGTGATGCATGGTCACATCTAATTTCATAATTATTTTACGTATATCCGCACACACTATTGACTCTGTAAACCATTTCTCTATGTCTTGGTATCGAAGTGAAATATTCTGGTGTCAAGTGAAAGGGTATACGAGTACTCTTCCTGCCACACATACAAGTATTTGGAAGAAAAAATGCTATTACTTGCACGATACAGTGAGAAGTGTTAAAACAGCTACACACTTTGTAAGAAAGTTTTACTTGAAAGCTCGAGTGGTTACTGTGGATTGTACGTGATTAATTTTCCTTGGTAAGAATCTTACAATACGAAACAAGTCATATGCAAACAATTATTTTACACTTTATATTTTTCGTTACCTATTTTTAAGTTTGTGATCTCCACCCGTAAAACTTGGCAGTGGGTCAGATAAGTTTAACGATTGATTGTGGTCGGTTAATTGGCAGATGAACATTATAGACGCCCTTTAGATTACATAAAGTTATATAGTGTATAATGTCTATTTTGCTCTGCACTCACCCATTGTCTTCGTGATCGCTGGGTTCTAGAGTGAGAAACGAAAATGTTAGACATGGATTCAGAATAGGGCGATGCAAAAAGGTAAAAAGTGACATAAAAGTGACGTCCGTCATTGTGTATCGATCACAGCATCCCTGTCAGTATCAGTGTCAGTGTCAGTATACTACATGTGATTCTCTAATCTGTTATGCATATAATGTACAATATAAGTTGATCTAAAAACTGAACAAGTTGATCTAATAGATTGTAGGAGGTACTAGTACTACGCGACACATTGAACCTCCTTGACCTAATTAAACATTTTATTTCACTCCCTTCGCACTTTCTTTCATCACCAATCAACTTAGGCCTATTTTTAGCAACAGCAATCACGCTGCTATACGATCATACCTCTTTTGTCACATTTGCCTATACCAACTCATTTGCAACTGTCAAGATTATTTTACCCTTTTCTTCTAGCGTACAGAGAATGAAATATGACAGATATTGTTAACTCACTGAAACATTGTATTAACGTTTTATCATCAACATGATATTCAACCTCCATCTGATGTTAATGAATGGAAATAGATTGAGCAAAAGGAAATTGTCGTATCGCTTACCCAACAATAAAAACAAGTGCATTGCGCCAAAAAAAAGGGGGGGCATTGGGCATGATAGAGGACAGAGGAATAAATATCATCAAATATTTAGGACAGGTACGACGTGTCCAGTATACTTTACATCAGACGAATGAGAAAATAACATTTACAAGTGGAAGGTTCCTCAGTTGTACATGGGCCGAATATCTGTTTTAAAAATTTCCTGTCGGAATTGGCTCAGTGGTGACATTTCAAAAGACATTGATAATACACCCTGTTAAAAATGCGTTTACCTTCTTTTTGAAAAAAAAAACAACCAAACACCCACATAATACACTTTCACTCTATCTTACAACTTGGGTTGTAGATGATTACCATGCCCACAAGTGGCTATACTTATTGCAAGTTTCATAGAAAAATACCTATTATAATGTGTATGAATTAAATTGTATTCTTAAAGCAGTCATTGTTTTTGCCATTTTCAAAGATAATCTCTCGTAGATACAAAATACAAAGGTGTGAGAGTACTTGCAGAATAAAAAGGTCCAAAAAGTGTGTAACAAAAAGAAATGACAAAAAATAGGGCTTTCAAAGGGAGTGGTATACACTTTCTGTCATACCTTTAACTACCATGATCTCCATAGTTTTTGCTTCGTTTTCCAGGCTGAAATGCAAAGCGATGAATTTCTGTTGATCATCGAAGTTCAACTTGAACGAGACTGTATATCTGTTACTGTGGAATATCTCCTTATACGGAATAATCTGTGAGGAAGAGAGTGCGACATGTGCATACAAAAAATCTAAATGGAATTACATGTCTCAAGGAAATGCTTAACTTCGCAATCAACTCTCAGAGTATTGTATAAATGAATAAATCATTGATAAACTATAAAATTTGAATTTCTCATGCGGTATGAATGTCAAAATCTCAATTTAAAAACGCTACATTTAGATATGTATAATGTAAATTAACATAAAATAAGCGTGGTCATAGGTTACTGATGAATGTATAAATTAGCTTGCATTCGGCGCATTCGGCCTTGTATTACCATGAAAATGGCTGCGCAACTATACTTCTCACTGGTATTGCCAAACATCGACTACTGTTGTACTGTTTGGGGCACATGCACCAAGACTAACTTGGTCAAATTACAAAGGGTACAAAACAAAGCTGCCCGACTCGTAATGCAGGCAGACTATTATTCTCCCGTTCACAACTTGTTGAACAGATTGAGGTGGCAAAGTGTACAAGAACGCATTGAGTATCAGTACTGCGTAGCTGTAAAGTCTTGAACGGATTAGCCCCATCATACTTATGTCCTATGGCTACAAGGGCAGCGTCAAGTAACGTACGAAATTTGATATGCCTTATCTTGCCCATTGTTCATCCCCATGCCTAAAACAGAATACAAAAAACGTACATTTTCCTTCTTCGCTTGCTCTCTTTTCAACAATCTTCCCAGTTTTATTCAATCATCAAACTGCCTCGAAAGGTTTAAAAGACAAATTCGATCAGCAAATATAAACTCAGCTTTTTGATATGTTAAAATGATGAGCAATTAAGAGTTTATACATATTAGTATGCATTTGTTTCTGTATCATTATGTTTCTCAATGCTCATTGTTTTTAGTACATTATATTATGATTTTTGATCTTGCCTTTGGTACTATTTCTATATGCGCTACATTCTTTTTTTATCCTTGAATCTATATCTGTGTATCACAACGCATCTCTACTTTCTTACATTTTTCTTTTACCTTTCATATGTTTGTTTCGACTACTTGTTTTCTTCTCTTTTCTTTTTGTTTGCGTTACACAGTGTAAACCTGTACCTGCAATATTTCAACATTCTGAACAAAGTGTGAAAGTGTACTTTTTACTCGTTTCCATATCACTTTTTGGCCATTATTTTGGTACATTCTGGTAACATAATTTATTTTGTTTTTGCATATGGTAATCTCCTGCTGTTTTTAATCTTAATCTGTTAATTTTGTATCTTTTTTACTTATGTAGATATCACATCTTGCTTGTTTCTATGTGTTCGTTTGCTTTCTTTTTTGTTGCTGTTGTATTATGTGATTTTTACTCGCAATATGTACTATTAGTAACAGGGCTCACTTGAAAAGCAGGCCCTTGGGCCCTGAACGTGACTACCCTGTTCTTTTTTTTTTTAATAAAACTGAATAAATGAATAAATAGATAAAATCCAAAGGGGATAATTGAATATTTAAGCTTCACAAAAGTGAGATGGTGAATGACAGCAAAGAAAGCAACGACGCTTAAATGAAGATTAAAACGTACTGAACCAGAGCGTCGAATATACCTTATGACCAGTTTTAAATGATGAATGCACGTTAATTCGGAAAAAAAAAATAGAATCTGATGTAAGGTCTTTGGTCCATAATGGGATCTACTTGCATGGCACTCTCCATTTGATTTGTGGCGAGACAAAAAAAGACAATGCGTTAATATGTTTCGAGAGATAAGAAGTTTCTTTTGTTTTTGTTTTTGTTTTGTTTTGTTTTGCTGTTGTTGTTGTTGTTGTTGTTGTTGTTATTTGTTTGGTTGGTTGTTTGTTTGTTTGTTTGTTTGTTTGTTTGGTGTTTGTTTTTTTTTGTTTTTTTTTTTGGGGGGGGGGGGGTTTCATAAGAACTTTATCGCGCCTTCCTTGTAAGATGCATATTTATCATAATCCTACATCCATTCAAAAACCCTGAGATATTCCTGAACTCCTTTTCTCCACAGTCTCTAAATAAAATTCGTTTTCCTATTCATAAGTTTTCTTGTATCACGTATAATATTCATGTATGTATGTATGCATGTACGAGTATGTACATAGACGCTTTATGCTTGTGAAGCAATGTGAGATGCCTTCTTCAATGAGTCAATGAAATGAGTCCTCAAGGTTATCGATAATGCAGTTGAATCTCAGTTGAAGGATTACTTTATTTATAAAAATAATAAAAAACGTAATATATATTTTGTAGGTATAGAGAGAGATGTATCGAAATATGTATATAACTTATATATGTATATGTATATATGAATATATATAATTATGTGTATATATATATATATATATTATGTATGTATGATATATATTTATCATAAGCGCACCACATTCGTTTGGAATGAAACAACATTCACTTACAACTAACTTACACAACTTTTTATTAAAGCAGCATGAATGATTAAGCACTTGTTACAAACAGATTGGAATAATTATGATATCCTTAAGTTTGACCAAGTCGTAATTGTACTGATACCATTAAACAAAAAAGAGTCGATCTTGAACAAAACCTGATGTACTCTGCTAAATATCAACCCTCACATCTAATTGTTATATCTCATTTGGAAAAAAAAAAGAATGTCTTCCAGATTTCTTTTCTTTATTACTTTGTTTGCTTGTTTTTGTCCGGTATTTTTGTAAGCCGTGGGACATTCGTAACTTCACAGATACGAGCGAAGCTCGGCAGATTCTAATCTTCTTTCCTCCTCAGTCTTTCCCTTTGATATGTAAAGATTTTCTTCTATTTTGCCATTGTATTCATGTGTGCATGTGTGTATATGCCTACAGAGTCAGAAAGAAGACAGATCCGTTGCTTTATTGTGTGTCAAGCAATTTGAGATGCGTTAAGTTTTGATTTCTGATATTATTTTCTAGATCTTTGCTTTAGTTCATTTCTTTTTATCTCCCTTTGCGTCAAATTTTCCGTTGTCTTTATTCTACATTGTACTAGAAAATCAAGGAAACAAACTAAACAAACAAGAAAAACCTACAATACAGAGCAGTCAATTTACTTTTTCCTGGACATTTTCGTTTTCCGAAGTACGGTCCTCGCATCGCACTTTGACGTCTTTCCCTGGCTGAACGGTGAGATCTGTGCTGGGATGCACCATCTTGTATCCGGACTCGCGTTCTTCTGACATGATTTTCTGTGGAGCAAAATCGGAGGATGAACATTCATATGATCATATCATCAACGCCTACTAGTTTCGTTTCTGCAGCTTCTGCCCGCCTCCTTGATATTTTTTCAGGGTTTTTTTTTTTTCACGGAGATATGTCTACCGTATTTGCAACTATTTAACTGTGTTAATAATGTGCAGTTTGACATGCAAGGTGAATATTTTACAGTTTTACAATAAAATCACTAAATCACCTCTTTCATGCCTATATATGTTTTCCACCAAGTCAAAGAAATGTTATACCTTGTCGTGGCCTTCCACGTCATCGTACAAGTGGATCCTCAAATGCAGTACTCGAGATTGAGGCATTGATTTTGTAGGCGTAGGCATATACGGTGTGATGAACACTCGTTTCCTTATGGTGCGCCACGACTGAATGCTTTTCCAAATTACGGAAAGCATATTCCAGGAGAAGTGATTGATGCGAAGCTCTAGACACCCTTCTCGAATTTTGCATGTTGGGACATCTCTGTCTCCCTCTTCTGGACGTCCTTCGGTCCTTGTTATGGCGTATGGTTGACCTAGACAGCAATAACCAATCAATTGCAGTTGAATCATAATT
Source organism: Diadema antillarum (assembly GCF_040938485.1). Taxonomy (NCBI): domain Eukaryota; kingdom Metazoa; phylum Echinodermata; class Echinoidea; order Diadematoida; family Diadematidae; genus Diadema; species Diadema antillarum. The sequence continues at coordinate 348,904 of NW_027271417.1, forward strand.
TCAAAGCCATTCGATCTGACTTTTAAATCGACATGGATAAACACAATGTCATTTATTTGTATTATCAAGTGGTCAGCATCAACAGAATTCAGTCTTCCAGAAAGAAGAACATAATTTGACTGTATCCAACTATATAAAAACGATGGACAAACTATGCAAATCTCACACTTACCATTTCTTTCTGGTGTTATGACATTCCAGGAATACAACGTCATAAATTAATGTTCGTCGTCACTCTAAAACTAAAATTTCCTCGATGGCAATGTAGTGTCATAATCCAATAATGATTCGCGGATGTGAATAACCGTATAATAACATATTTAAAAAATTTACCATCTCGATACTCTGGCCAGGAGTAGAAAGCAATATGAACTTCGTCTGGTATGATCATCTCCGCGCAGTGCGGCATTTTGATTGTGATTGTTTTCTTGAACTGTAGATGGGACGGCTCGCACCGGACTGCCCAACAGACTACCATTTCATCTGGGGAAAGATCAATCCGAGGAGTAGTAGAAAGGAGCTCCAGTGAGATGACCTCACTCCCTGTCTCAATGGCACCTGCTGGTATCAGCATCGTCACCCCGTATTCTTTCATGACAAGCTCGCCACCTGCTTCGTCGAATGTACCGTTTACTTTTGGGTTAGCCTTGTGTTTAGTCTGTTCAGAAGAGATGATGAGGATGAGATACAGCCTTTACACTAAGGCAATGAAAAGAGCAATGAAACTTTGCCGTGGTTCATATATTTTTGAAGAACTGGCGAGACAAAAGTCGTTAAGAGAAAAAATGCAAATAGTGTATGTGTTCTGAATACAAAAAGCTCCCCTTTTTACGACACTACCTTTCCTTTGTGAAATTATGACCATGAAACACGTTTTCTGCGAAAGACTACTAGGAACGTTGCTGATGTATTGGCAGCTATGTGAGAAGACCTGTCTTTATTTTGTTCGCAGGGGATTGTAGATACTAAAGGTGCTGAAATTGATGGCACACTTCCTCATGTCCCTTCAACCCCACATTAATATAATCCATGTAGACTCCACAAAAAGTTTGGAAATCCGACTTTGATCAATTATTTCTCCCTTCTCTTTAATAGAAATCAACGCATGTTTGGGACCATTATAGAGATTATTTGATTCACTTTTAAAACGATTCCCGTACTAATCCTGATTATGCCACTGGGGAAAGCGCAGTGTTTCAAAATATGGGATAAGGTCTGAATTCAAAAGATTCAAGCTCAGAGTGGTGCCATGCCAGGCAAGGTGCCATGCCAGGCAAGGTCGATAGCTCAATTTTGATTGGTTGTTTGTCATGTCACGTGTAAGCAACGTTCAAAAGGTCCGTGCAATATGGAAAACCAAAGCTGGAATGCTTCAAGAAGATGTTCCTGAGAGACTAGATGTCAGCCCTGACAGCATCACCAAAAGGAAGAAAACATTCAAAACGACAGGATATGTTAAGGTCCCACCAAGGAACGGGCGCCCGAATATCAGAATGGAACAGCAAGGCCGCATAACACCATGGTGCTTGTTCTACAGAATCGCAGGGGAACTTCATAGAGTATCCAAGGAAGTGTTGTCAGAAGGTACAATACGGTTAAGGGTTTCTGATCAGGAAAGGTGTTGCAGAAGGGACTAATCTCTTCCCAATTTGTGCAAATTATGCGTAGGCTCTATAGCATGACAACTGAATGCTTAGCTTTCCGCAGTTTTTGATGTTAGATGCTCTAAGTCCAAAGTAAATGATGAAAATTGAACATGTGAGAATGCTTCTTCTGAGAAACAAGGATGTGAAGTTAAGGGTCTATTTAATTTCCCGTCATTTTGTGTGGAAATATGAAAGGGGATTTATAACTTAGCGGCACAATTGTACAGAGATTATCAAATTAAGCAATGACTTAAGTACACTTCATTGAATATTAAAAACAATGTTATATCTAAGTTCTCACTGTTACTGCTGAAGATTCTGTAAGGGTAGCCTCTGTAACCTCATAAATGCACATTGAAGAAAAAACATTTGCGGCAGGAAAGAACATTATGTTTCCTTCCAGATTCTTAATTCAGATAGAAAGAACTCTCATTCAGAAAATACAAACAAAACTCAAAATCAGCTGAATTTATCTGAATTGCCTTTTTATCTACTGGAAAGGAGACGGTTAGAACAAATATCGAACATTCACTCCTTTAAGATTCATTCAATCAAGATGTAAATCACACATGTAAACAAATACGTACTTGCGACGTATCAAAAAGTTCCAGAAAGATTTCACTGTTGCTCCCAACTCTGGATAGGTCAAACGGTGTTTGGCCATGATGATTAGTGACATCGACATCAGCGTGATGGTCTAGTAATAACTTCACAGCTCTTGCATTTCCGCTGTCGAGAGAAAGGGCAGGAAAATTTGGCTATCGAGTTTTCATTCATAAAAAAGAGAGTCGTGTATCAAAAGCCATCCCTAAACCGAGGAGGGAGCTTGCGATACAACCTAGTCGGAGCCTACAATCCCGCAGATTCCTTTCCGAAATTCCCCGACCCTGTTACGGGTCAACAACCAATTGTCGCCAAAGATCAGTCGGCCTGATGAAGCGTCCCGGAGAGGACGTGAAACGTCGCTACTCCAAATTACAAGAAAGTCCAGTTGACTAGATTTACTGAAATTATAGTAATTATGATACTTGACCTGGATGACTGAGAACATTCACAGACATTCAAATGTATATCAATTTGTATACTTTATACGTGAGAGCTATTTTCAACATTTTTTTTTTTATTTTCCGGATGAAAACTAAAATGTCAGAGGGATGGTACAGTATTGGTGGAGATGAAAATTGGGCTTTAACTTTTTTTTTTTCGAGATAGCAAGAAAACACTCATGAAATAGTACAGAGCATACCATTTTAAGAGGAATTCAAAGTTTATTTTTAGTTTATGTTTAGTTTGATGAAAATCGGGTTTGGAATAGCTGAAACATAAAAAAAAACAAAGTAAAACAAAGCGATCGTAATAAAGCGTGGGTCCCACACTTTATTAGAATCGCTCTTTTTTGGATATCTCAGCCATTTCAAAACCAAGTTTCATCAGATAAACGTTGAATTCGTCCTAGAATTACATGCTCTTTCATATTTCCTAAGAGGTTTCTCATCAGTTCACCAAAAATGTTAGAAACCCGCAAGTAGGTCTCAACCAAAACTGTACGATCCCTTTAATCATACAGTGACATGTGTTTACATAATTGTCAGAGAAAGTTGTGATTGCCGACCATTTTGCACGCCATTTTGTATTTTATCGGTACTTGCGTGCTTAAACATCTCTTAATATGTATTTCATCGAGTTCTTCATATTTCAAAACATATTATAGACACTTAAATTTTGTAGGGGGTTGCCTGGTTAAAAGGTTATAAGAATTCCAGGAAATGACAGCCATTTTGGATGCCATCTTGGAAACGGTACTTGCGTATGTCAACATCCCTTATTATTGAGTTCTTCATCCCTAAAAACATATATTTAGATATTTAAATTTTGTATTTGGGGTACCTGGTTGAAAAGTTGTAAGAATTTCAGGAAATGGCGGCCATTTGGGACGCCATCTTGGATTGCGGAAAACTCTCAAGGAGGCTCTATGAGGTCTTGTAGTATGTTATTTCTTAACCTATTATGAAAAAAAAATAAAGGTTGTTACCAGAAAAGTCTATATTTAAGCATATTTTGACCTTATGCTCTTGTACTATTTATTTTGATATTTTGTTGTTGATAAGAATAAGGGTTATTGTTAGACATACAGAAAACTGTTAGAATAATCAAGGATTTATTTGTGTTAATCATAATAATTCAGACATTCGGGGATTTCTGATGTCAAACATAACTGAAAAAGGCGAGATTTAAAGGAATCCTAGATAAGTATATTCAACTAACTGCACTCTATTTCATACCAACTCGAAAAAAAAAACCTTACGACATTAGATACGGTATTCTAAATGTAACTCGGAAGGCAACCTATATCCCAACGAAAATTCAACACTGCAAGTTTTCTTACGCTTTCCATATTTGACTTTAATACCTGGGTCCTAAAAAGTATTCTGTAGGTTAAATAGAGTCAAAAAGGTCAATCATTTGCTACAAGTGTCTCAGTTATTAACTACAAAGATATGGAAGCTGTGTCATTATAGGCCTAGTGCTGCTACATTTGCACCAAATCCCCCCCCCCCAAAAAAAAGGGGGAAATATTACGAGGTTTAGTTGATAGATTATATCGATGCATATAAGCATGAGAACCGAACGTTGAAAATCTGTAAGCAGATACCGACTTTGATTTTTTTTTTTAAATCAGGGATTACCCAAAGGTATATCATTTCATCATTATATGTTTGGCTGTGTCAATATATTGATAGTATGCCAGGGTAGCTCAATCAGCGAGTCTGTTTGTATATCATCAGTGCGACGCTATGTGGTAGAAATCTTCGGACATAAGACGGACAACCCCTATACGATGAAAACAACAACCTGGAAACCATGTGTATGGTTTTTTGTAGACTTAGGATATCATCCTCAACTGTGATGTTACCGTTTCAAAGACGCAGATATGCTTATGGTAAATGACACGATTTATAGGTTAGCCATATCATAGTGGTAACAACTGAATCGAACGTGCTGTTTTAGATGTCTATTTTGTTACATTTATATATATATATATATATATATATAACGAAGAATAAACCGGTAATGCAATATTTCGCCAATATAGAGTTTATTGAGCAACTCAAATTTTCGGTGGCTTCCATCCACCTTCTTCAGGAGTCTCGACGCGTCGAGACTCCTGAAGAAGGTGGATGGAAGCCACCGAAAATTTGAGTTGCTCAATAAACTCTATATTGGCTATTGCATTACCGGTTTATTCTTCGTTAAATTGGAGCCAATACGTGAATTCGCAACATGTTTGGACCTAGATATATATATATATATATATATATATATATATATTTCAAATCTAATTCTATTATATAGCTGGTCATCTTCTAGGTAGTTAAATGGAGAAGACGAATGAATGAATGTAAAAGTTTAAGACAAAGGGATACACCAACCTTTGAACCGCGGTGTGAAGAGGAGTCAAGCCCTCGTCAGTGTTCACGTCAACTTTGGCCCCAGCTTTCAAAAGATCATACACGCAGTTCACATGCCCATTCTGGCAAGCAAGGTGAAGGGGAGAAGTGCCGTCTCTAGACTAAACAAAAGTATCAAGATAATATTAAGTAGGATATTTCTCGTTCAAAGTGGCTGTAATGAAGTGATAAGATACAAAAAGCTAATTTTATTAATAGATAAAATAAACAGAGTTAAAATGTGACTTACCCCCACATATTTTACGAAATAAAATATCCTGAAATAATGTAAGAGTGCACTGATTCATAGATAAACACAAGCACACACACCCACACACATATACAAACATAGTGATCATGAAATTATGGATTTTTTTATTAACCATGCATTCTTGTAGGATGGGTCATAAACTATAGATGTATGACGAATATGGCGACAATTGGACATTCCATGGCCGAGACGTGGGGGGCGGGGGGGGGGGGGGACATCATGCACCACCCCCACCCCCCCCCCCCCCCTTCCTTCTCCAGTCCTAAAAACCTCCAAAACAGCCCAGTCTCTTTAGGGTTAACTCTAAAAACATCAGCTTCTCCATACTGTCATGTGGATTTCTTTCAATTCTTTTGTGTTTAATCTTGTGGTTTGAGGGTACTGTATTTCTACCACTTAATCTCAGATTTTAGGGGAGTTTTGTCAGTTTGTTGGTTGGTTGGTTGTTGTTGTTGCTGTTGTGCTGTGGGTTTTTTTTTTACCTTTGGTTTGTTGTGGGATTGAATTAAACATTGCGGACTCTCGTGATCCCAGATTTCAGTGGATTCCTTGTTACCTGAATTACATGCCAGATACTAACCTGCAGATCTACGTCTGTATGTGCGTCAATCAAGCAACGCACAATACCCTCTGAGCCATTCCGAGCAGCATAATGGAGAGGCGTTTGTCCGGCCATATCCCGCACGTTTACATCGGCCTTGTACTTCAGAAGGATTTCAGCTATGTCACCTCGATTACTGCGAATTGGTGAACGTAGACGGGAGAAAAGCGAGACTAGATGAGCAAGCCTAGGACTGTTCGGTATTGGTATCTACATCAGGTATGAAATTTGACAGTGGTATCTAGAGAAATTATTACATATGGCTCAATGGAATCAAGCTAATTCAGTCATAGACAGTGAAAAGAATTCAATGTTATGCATAATGATGAAACTAGAGTATTCTATACATAATTACATAATCATGTCCACAATTGTATTGCACAACCACAACAAGGCTGCATCTTCTACAAATTAAATAGAAATAAACATGAAGGTATTTAGTTATCAAAATAATAATCATCTTTTCAATCATCTATTTAGTTGTCACATTGATAATCATCCTAGAAAAGTCGCCACGCCTAATATTGCAGTCTATGTTATTAGGCCGGGATTCAACATTTCGTCGTGGTCAATTTCTGCTATGAATTTAAAAAAAACTAAAACTAAAACAAATTAATGAATATATATATATATATATATATATATATATATATATATATATATATAATCATCTCTTCATGTGAGTGGCACAAAAAGAATGAAGCAAACTCTTTGGCGAGATTCTCGCAAGATCATGATGATATCCATAGAAATGTCTTTTTGATTTTGTGCTTGATATTGATATTGATATTGATATTTTTTCAAACACCAAGGTGAATGTAACGCCTCCATATGCATTGGATTTCTAGTCCAGATAGACTACGTGCCAAATGTATCTTGTGACAGGAAGACGATGAATGAGGCACATCTATATATAATTCAATGTCGATTAAGTACTATTCGCAAAGACTTCCCCTCAGCAATCATTCATATCTATCATATCTATCATATGCCGTTTGTAGCAGCTTCTTTAAAGTATCTTGCATGCATAAACAAACATCGGGTAAATCGTTAAAAACAGTATAATTGAAGCAAAGGAGCAAAACACAATATCTCGTTTATGTTTATCTATAATGCATCACAGCATATACATAATCAATAAACACTATTGAGGATACATGTTACAAGCTCCTCATGTGCACCATCATCCCGATTGAATGGCAAACTTTACAGAAGCCGAGTGTGTTGACCCAGCAAACGTAGTGGCAACACGGCGAAATAATGTTTTTATTCGAATTTCAGACCACGCAAGATGTATTTCAAATGATGAATACTATTTGTGACAAATGTCCCTATTTCATAAGTTCCATAATACTTGGGCTTGTCCTAGACTTGCGATTGCATTTATGAAAAAAATAAAGCCAAGGGGGAGCCCTATCAATGTGTCTGCTGGTACACTATAATGTGACGTTATGTAGTAAATTATCTTGGGACACGATGAAACATAACTTGACATCACGTACAGCTTTTTCAAGAGCTAAAGGATATCACCCTCACCTGTGGTGTTAGAAAAAAAAATGCGTCCTTAAACACAAGGTCTATAGGTTTCATTCGGTAAGGCTACACAGATCTGCAATAATAAAAAAGGGTGCACACTGTGTAGAGCGTTGATTTGGCTCTGTCGGCACAGCGCGCCTGCCTTACAATCCATATGACCCGTAAAAGTTTGTTAATTATCACAAGACAAAATAGTAAAAGACAAAAAAAAAAATGTAATGATTAGGCTAATCAAATTAATCAAAATGGTAAAGAAGACTAAAGTGAAGCATAATCGTGAATCAAATAGCTATCTTCAAGTTAAAAGAAAAACGAATGAATGAGAAGTTGAAGATGTTTTGCCATTTTCCATTTGCTATGTAAGGAGTATACAGAGATACTAACTGCAAGGCGAAGGGATACCTTTTAATCACGGAGTGAAGAGGAGTCAAACCGTTTTCAGTCCTTCCGTCAGTTTCGGCTCCAGCCTTCAAAAGTTCATGCACACAGTTCACATGCCTATTTTTGCATGCAAGGTAAAGGGGTGTAGAACCGTTTGCAGACTACACAGGACCATGAAGACAACAGAAAATAAGATATTTACTGTTCAAAAAAGCTGTGATGAACTCGCAGAAGATAATTTCACCAACAAAAGACAAACGCGGAACAGAATAAAAAGTTCATCCTATACAATAATAATATAGTCCATGGGCCAAGACCGAAAAATGTGTTATTGGTACCACCTGAGGTGGCAAAACCTTTTAGTGTCATTTTGTTTGTCGGGCATAGATATGCTTATCAAGCTATGATAGCATTTCCAAATGAGTAGCTTAGTCGTAATAAATGAATTTTTAACCAATTTTTAATTGGTCTGGTTTTTATATCCCTATACTTCTGAATCGAAACTAACCGCTATACAAAGAAGAGCACTGTCTTCTGTATGTCCCACCGAACTAGAAACACAGACGGTGGTATGTCCACAGGTGTTCTGTTGTTGTTGTTGTTGTTGTTGTTGTTGTTGTTGTTGTTGTTGTTGTTGTTTTGTGTTTAGTGGCGTTTTCCATTCTCTTTAGAATATTTACGCCAAACACTTATCCATAAATTTCTTTTCCTTTTATCATTTTTTTTCTTCAAAAAAGAATATTGTAATGAGTATCCTTGGTCAGCTGTCGGTACGTCTATTTGCCTGCTTAAAATATCATATCTTCTGGCCAATCCGGCTCATTGTCTCGAGCAGACTTCTCAGCCGTTAAAACGGCCTAGGCCCCTCCGATATGCAGGCAGTAGAGTCCGATGCTTACCAGCACAGGAACCTCAATTGGTCCGATACAGAGCCAAACAAAACAAACAAGCAATATTAATAAATTACAAATATATATAATAATCACATATACATTCTTTAATAAAGTAAGCAATCTCTGGGCTGTGGTGCGCATGAAAAGCCTCTTCAGGGTACCTCGAGGCAGAGTTAGTGCAAACTATGTACACTCATAACATGCATGAAAGTTTATCTATCAGAAAAATCGTTGTGATCTTTTAACATAACACAAGAGCTTTTTGGTATACTGGGTTAGTTGAAATTAGTAAGCTTTGAATGCTGTTCTCATGAATTTTTGTTTCAACTAACATCATAGCTCTGGGTATGATATATCTGGGGCAGAACATAAGAAAATGATCAACTGTTTCTGGGACGTTACAATATTCACACATACCCGACACATGTTGGTTTATTTGAAACAAATTGTCATTTAAACCTAAGTTCCCCATCCTGAGGCGATGTAGGATTGTCTCAGCTCTTCTGTCATTCAAAGTGCATAAATAGGTCTGAGAAACATTTCGTTGAACATATTTCAGGGGGGAGTTTGTCTCCTCCCATTTAATTTGCCATTTTGTCATATAACACCTTTTCAGTTTTTTATTAAATTCATATTTATTCAACTTGTTATTCACTTGTATGGAAACATTTTGTAAAGCCTTTTTTGCTGCTTTATCTGCCACTTCATTTACTGTTATTCCACAGTGTCCAGGAATCCATTCCAAACTCACTAATATTCCCTTAAAGTATAGATTAGTACAGAAACTTAGAATTTCTGTAACAAAACTTTCTTCTCTTTGAGATCAAATGGCTTCAAGGGCACTGAGTGAGTCACTAAAAATAACTACTCCTGTTTGAAGTGGTGGTAGTTGATCAATCCAATACAAAGCTAACGTGATAGCCGCCAATTCGGCTCTATAAACAGATGTTTGGTTCTGCATTCTTTTACTCTGAACACATTTATACACTGGCACATAAAATGAAGAGGCTACCTTGCCTTCAAGTGATTTGGAGCCATCTGTATATACATGTAAATAATTTTGCCATTTGTTATACATCACTTCTAAGGAGGCCTGTTTTTGGAAGGCTGTGTTGTCAGTCTTTGATACACACTCTTTTAATTGTGTCGATACACACGGAGGCTTCCACATCCAGAAAGGCAGGAGGTTTTACACACAATTCAACATGAAATGGATCTAAAAATTCAAATGAGTTTTGAGTCCTTTGTCCGAAAGGTTCTTTTGAAGCAGTGTTTTTACAAAATTCAAAGTGCCAACAATTCTTAAGCCCTTCTTTCATAGGATGATTGGGAGTATTCTCAATACGTGCTTTCAGTCTAGCCGAGAGCATCTCTCGACGTAACTCTAGGGGCATTTCTCCGAATTCCACTTGGAGGGTTCTTAGGGCTGTCCCTTTTTTTGCGTTTGCACAAATAGTTAAAGCCTGATATTGTATGGAGTTTAAAACATTCTTGACACTCATAGTAGCAGAATCATAAGCCTCACAAGCATAATCTATTATCTTTATGGAGCGTATTAAAGATCTATACGCCTAACAATTCTTGTATGCTTTGACAAAAATTTGTATGAGCTAAAATTTTCAGTATATTCAACCTTTTCTTACATCGCAGAACTACGTCTTGCAAGTGTGGTCTCCAAGTCATCCTCCTATCAAATATCACTCCTAAATATCTATACTGAGGAGCAAATTTCATCTCATTTTTCTCCAACAATAGATGAACGCGCTCATCTTTGTTTCCACGAGAGAAAAGAACAGAAGTGGTCTTCAACGGTGATATTTTCAGTCCCCGTGAAGTGAACCATTCATTCAAAACGTCTAAGTATGTTTGAATTTGAACAGTCATTTCTCTAATATCATTTCCTGATGTCCAGATAACGCAATCATCTGCATATAACAAATTATAAACATTATTCGTTCTGCTTACAGGTACATCGGAAATCATTAGATTAAACAATATAGGGCTCAAAATACTGCCCTGCGGGAGACCGTTTTCCATATGAAAAATATCAGATTTCTCGTTTCCTATTTTGACCTGGCAAGTGCGATATAATAGAAAATTCTTTATAAACTGTAAAATATTTCCTCCTAAACCCAAATGACTGAGTTTTACTATGAGTCCTTTTGTCCAGAGCGTATCATACGCCTTCTCCAGGTCAATGAACACTGCTAGAGACTTCACACCAGTTTCTAAATTCTTCATTATTTCATTTTCCAAATGTACGATATTATCAAGAGTGCAACGGCCTTTTCTAAAGCCATGTTGAAAATTTGCGAGCAGATCGTGTTTTTCTATAAAATATTGCAATCTGTTTTTCACCAGCGTTTCCATTATTTTCATGAAACATGATGTCAACGCTATTGGGCGGTAAGAGCACAAATGGTGCGGGTCCTTACCCTGCTTGAGGAGAGGAATCAAAATCGAGTGTTTGCATGCTTTTGGAATATCTCCAGTATCCCATATTTGGTTGTACAATTTCAGTAATATCTCCTTTTTTGACTCTGGTAAATGTTTATACACTTCATATCCTATCTTATCTTCTCCCGGTGCTGAAGCCTTTTTATCTTGCAGAACTCTTTCCAATTCACTCATCACAAAAGGCTCGTTTAAGGCCAGTTGCAAGCCTTCCTTCTCCTGAACCTGGATCACATCAAATTCTTCCTCTATCTCTTTATAAATTTTACTTTCTGTATTCCCTTTCCCTGTATGCTTCAAATATCTTACAAATTCATTTGCTTTGTCTTTATCATCAACAATAATACGTTCACCTACATATAACACAGACATGCTATGGGTTTTATTCCGAGGAATACCGTTCATACTCTTAATGAATTTCCACAACGCCGAAACAGACGTGGATCGATTCAGACTTGCACAAAAGGCTTGCCAAAATCTGGTTCTTGCCTGCCGTATCGTTCGCTGCGTTTCTGCTTTCTTCTTTTTGTACCTGTACAAATTTTCCTCAGACCAACACCTAGAGAGTCTATTTTTCAATCTATTCCTTTCTTTAATTTTCAGAGAACATTCTTTTGTCCACCAAGGCTGTGACTTTTGGTGTCTATTTTTTCTTCTTTTAACTCCAACTGTATCTTCAAGTACCTCTGTAATGTGTGACATAAACATCTCATAAAACATTTTAGTATCCACGTTAATATTATCTATATTCATAACATTCTCACACAATTGAGCAAATTTTTGCCAATCCATATTTTTTAGATTCCAACCATTGCTTTCATTACTCATTTCTCGGAGGAGAGACTTTCCTCCCACACACAACTCAATACAAACAGGAAAATGATCGCTGCCTAGTTTGTCTGGCTTAACATTCCAAGTGCACTTACTTGCTAACTGAGATGAAATCAGAGACAGATCCAAACAAGATATTTTTCCTGAATGGGGGTCAAGTCTCGTGCCAGATCCGTCATTTAATATGACTAGATCATTTTGTAAAACAAATTCCTCAATCAATTTACAATTTCTATCCAGTTTATCACTACCCCAAAGGGGGTTATGAGAATTAAAATCACCTACAATCAATAATTTTGCAGGATCTTTAGCTTTACTTATAAACAAATCTACAGCCTCACAGCGTATCTCTCTGCAAGGGTTATAATAATTAACTACTGTGAGGAAAAACTTACCCCAAAAAATATCAATCACTTGCAATTCAACTTCAGACTCGCCGCCTTTATAATCGTAATATACAGAGTCATGTACATAGAAACAACACCCTCCTCTACTTTGTGTTGTTCTATTTTAAAACAAACAAGTATAATTTGGAATCTGCAAAACATTATCACTGTTAAACCATGTCTCCTGTATACATATCAAATGTACAATATCAGATTTATTTGTACTTAAAAATTGTATCAATTCTTGTCCGTGTCCACTCATTCCCTGAGCATTCCATTGGAGAACGAGGAAGACCGACATATATAAACTAGCAAGTTTCCCCAACATCAGCTGTCTTGTCCAAGAAGTTTACCGGCTGCTGCATTTATCAGGAGGCGAATTTCATCCTCTGATTTGTCTTTCATGAGATTCATGATCAAAATAACAATGAAGTTGATGAGCTCATTGTCTGTAGCCTGAGCTATACTTTATACAAAGTTTACACCTAACCTGTTTTTGGCAGGTCCCTCTCTTTCTTGGGGTAGCTTTTGCATGTTTTGCTGGGGCTGAGCTTGGTTTTTGCTTTGGTTGGGAATCAACGAAAAGGACCGTGTAGCTTTTGATGGGGGGTTGTTCACTTCAGCTGAATGTGGGGTATGACTCACGGGTTGGCTTGCCCGAGGGGTACCATGCTTCATTTCTTCAGGGCTCTCTTTAGTTTCTTTCACTGCAGGCTGAGGTATGGGTCGTGTCTCTTCTGCAACATTCGGCCTTTGCTCATGTTCTTGCCATTTGCGAGTGGCCTGTGCGTAGGTTAAGTTGTTCATTACTTTCAATTTTTGTATCTCTTTAGCCTTTTTCACCTCTCGGCATCCGCTGTATGCAGCCGAGTGGTTTTCTCCGCAATTAATGCATTTTGGAGTGTCTTTCTGTGGACATTCCTCAAAGGTATGCGGGTCGCCGCTTCTCACACATCTTTGTTTTGCCTTACAATTTGCAACTGCATGCCCAAACCTTTGACAATGGAAGCACCTGAGTACAGGGGGTATGTATTGTTTGACCTGGAATTTCTGGAAGTACAAATCAATGTCTTGGGGTAATGTGGTTGCTTCAAAAAATAGTATGACACTGCGTGTCGGGGTGAGCTTCATTTGCTCGTTTCCTGAGTTGTTTTGATTTTTCTTTTGTTCCTTTCTCATTATTCTTTTCACATGAGACACCTTTTGCTTTTTCAATTCCATCTGAATTTCTGTCTCAGACATTTCCGTGGGGATCCCAGATATTACTCCTTTAATGGTGTACATCTGATCTTGCACCTGGCATTGAACCAATAGATTGAAGTTCCATCAGTTTTCTGTACTGTTTCTCGTTTCTACATTTCACCATAATGTCATTTCGCGTAGACTTAACAAACTCTGGTGGGGATCCACAGCAAGTGTGGATGGCTTTGGCTACCGTAGCCAAGCTTGTGTTTTTTAGGGACCTTTTCTTGTTTATTGGACATATGTACAATCTCAGATCAGGTGGTTTAGATCGGGGGGTACCAAACTTTTCATTACCATTCATAGATTTATCATGATGGTCATCCTCCGAAGAGGAGTCTACTCTTGTCGCAAGGTCCTCAACATCAACACTTCCTTCGCGTATTTCCTCTTTTTCCGACGGACTTGTCTATCAGACACAACAGTTTGAAATTCGTCATCAGGTGTCGCAGTACCCACTTCCGAATCCATAAATAGATCCGGGGGGTTTGCGGCGGCCATATTGGCGCTACTCAATAGAAAGGGCGGGAGATTCAAAATCTATGTGTAAATCTATACTAGCTCTAATAGGTCTATACTAGAATCGTTAGTTGTGCAAAATGGGGTGCAAATGAAGCCCAGAATGATTGCTTACCTCTGAGTGATTCTATCCACAGTCATGAATCCATTTAGCCACAAAAATGGAAAAACAACGAGAGACCAACAACCAGCAACCACCCTGTCCTACGCTACTCGGCACGGGTTGTTGTTGTTGTTGTTTTTGTATTTGAGGCGCGTCATTCAAATATGAATATTTACGCCTTTATCTTTATAATATGATTATTTTACATATAATAAATAAATAAAAATAATAACTTTTGACTATCATTTTTATGCGCGCTATGTGTCTGCTGTTATACGGTTGGGGCAAATAAGTTCTGGTGCATGCTGATGGCAAACTCTGATCAGCCCGGCTCGTTACATTGAGCAGGCTTCTCGGTCGCGCACACAGACCTAGATCCCTCATTTGCCGCACTCAGGACCCTCTGCCCAACGCATGTATATATGGTGCACAAGCAGACTCCCGAATACGATATATAAACATCAAAATTATAATATTATTTCATATATACTTTCCATTAAATAAACATATAATTTACAATAATTCATTTTTTTTTCATTATGTAATAAGCAAACATCCGGTTGTGCAGTGTGCAAATCTAAATTAGATAAAACTCAAAAGATAATTATCTGTATAACTCTAGAAGACTTATATAAGTCTTTTAGAAAACCTTCTTGTTCTCTTCACATATGAGATTAATGCCCTCAAATGATCAACATTTTTTGTGGATAATACTTTTCTGATATCCCGTTGATCTTTGCCTCCAATGTCTGCGATCAACATGGCTCTCTCTATCAAATATTTCGGACAATCATATAAAAAATGACTTAAATTTTCCTTTTCGGGGCAATAGGGGCAGTTGCCTGTTTCATGCAAATTTACTTTCCACTTATCATAATTCAGTCCAATATTACCCATACGGACTTGATGAATAAGTATTTGTTCTTTCCTGTTTTTTAATCTGCATTCATATTTTCCACTTACATACTTCTGTACTTCTTTTAAAGGGGACTGTGTTTCTTCCCATCTTTTTGCCACTTCTTATTAAAATAACTACTCAAAACACATTTAACTTCCATCTTGTTGAGTCTTTATGAACGCGGTGAGCCTTTATGAACGCGGTGCGCTTATGAGCCTTTATGAACGCGGTGCGCTTAGTCTTTATTCAAGGCAGCAAAGGGAATATCCAAAGGGTTATGATGTCAACAGTTGTCACGCGGTGAGGTTAGTCTTTATTCAAGACGGCGAAGGGAATATCCAAAGCTTCTGATAGAGTGTATATCCCTTTATTTAAAAAAAAAAGAAGGAATTCCTCGTGAATTTTGCTGTATTTTTCAATTATTCATCATTTTTCGGTGAAAACGCTACGGTGAAAACGCTAATACCACGCCAATGTCGCTTTATTTCCATCCAACAATGAAAGATAATGCAAAAACGATGTACCAGTACACTACAGTACATTATGATAAATAATATTGGAAATGAACAGAGTGATTTTGGTTTAAAACTGATGTATTTGTTGAGAGGGTAGTATAAAAACAGTATAGAAAGTCCCTTTTATTAGGATCTTACGATATGATAACGGTACATTGTTTTGTTTTGTTTTTCTTTTTAGCAGAATTTAAGGCTTCTAGAATTGTCTCTCGACCCTGCAAAATCTTGCGTAGTTCTTACGATGTTCGCACGACGTTCGTCCATCCGCCTTGCGAGGAGAGGGTTTCGTACGAAGGTAAAAAAAAATCTTGAACAAGACCATTGACCAGGCTACGAACTTACGAACGGTCTACGAACGGTCAACGAATGCTGGTTTCGTACGGCCTTCCTAAGAAGATCGTGCGAAATTGTCTAAAAATCGTTCGTACGGCGTTCATAGCAGTTCGTAAAGGCATTTGTGACCGAGCCTTTATAGATACTGACCTGCGCATTTATTTCTGCATGTGCGTCAATCAAGCAGCGCACAATATCCTCTAAGCCTTTCCTAGCAGCATAATGGAGAGGCGTTTGTCCGGCCATATCCCTCACGTTTACATCGGCATTGTGCTGCAGAAGGATCTCAGTTATGTCGCCTCGATTCCTGTGAATAATTGTTGAACGTACATTATAGAAAAATTGAGGTAGTGTGATCCCAATCAGAGATAAATTGCGTAAATTTCGTTCTGAACGGCCGTTTTTGTTGACTCATTCTTGTTTATCGGCTTTAAAGTTTGACATTGTCTATACTGTCTATATAATGTATGGATATACATTTGATATTCAAAATATGAATTTCAATTTATTTCAATCAAAGCCGGCAGCAAAGATTTTGTACATAATTATATTAGGCAACATTAACAAGGCTGCATCTACAAAATAATTTGCTCAAAATAAATGTCTAAGTATTTGGTTATCAAAATAATCATGACATCTATGAGGAGTCGGCAGGCCTTGCATAGCATATAGTGACCTAAAATGAAGTTCAAAATCTTTGTCGTGCACGTTTTCTGCTGTCGACGAAGGAATCGGTTCTTCATATTATAAGCACCACATTGATAATGAAGCCAACTCTTTGGCAAGATATTCGCAAGTTTCTGATAATATCCATAAAAATCTTTGATTTGTGCTTGATTTCGATAACGGTCTTCGTCATATCCTGTTCAAACACAAAAGTTGGAAGTAATGGATCCATAAAATTATTTGGATTTTAGTTCAAATAGACTACTCACCGGGCGTACAGAGAAAAATATGAAAGAGGTAGGCCTACATCGGGGTTATCCCACTAGACCGACATCCACGAGTCATACGGCCCACGGGTTCGACACTGAAAATAGGTCCATAAGCCCACTAGCTCGACACAAAGCAAGTGAGACTCGTTACTTCGACGGGAGGAAACAAGGCCCACGAATTAGGCACTAGATAGAAAAGGCCCACGAGATCGACATTATATGACATTATAATTCACGAAATGTGTTAGTCTCCTGAGCATCTTTTTTTTTCTCCTTCTTCGTAGAATCGAACTCAGGGCTGTATGCGTGCGTGGGTGTCGAACTCGTGAATTGGCAACTGGCATGCCTCCGCAACAACGCATTCTCCCAATAGGTCTAGAGTACCTCTTGGCGATGTGAGAAAATAGATTTACGTAACTGCCCCCCCCCCCCGTAAAACACACACACACACACACACACACACACACACAAACAAACAAACAAACACATAAAGCAAAAAGCAAATGATTCGTTCGTCGAAAATGAGTCGAGTGTTTACTTTCTTTGAGCTGAATTTTATTTGGATGGATGTCTTCTTACTCTCGCTTGACCTTTGATCCCATGGCCAAAATTTTTCCCTACACATTGTACTGTAATTCATGAGTATATACATGTACGTTGTACCTAGTTTTATTACTTCAAAGCATTGATTTATTCTCCTAATATGGAGAAGAAGCGTAATTAAAATACTTGAATTTTAGCATTTCAACCTGACTGTTGACCCAATGGTTCAAAAATTTTGAATAGAATCAAAGTCAGGCAGTACATGCATATACCAAGTTTCATGATATCACCTTGAGCCATTTCCGAGACATGGGGAAAAAGTAAAATTTCAACTTCTTCATTTACCTTTAACCTTTGATATCTGACCCCACAGCCCAAAAGCTTATCAGAGCAGCTTCATCTTGTAATACATCATTATTACAAGATGAAAAAACTTATACATGTCATGTATACATCTAGTTAAAAAAAAAAAAACGCCTTCAGGCATTGCATATATACAGGGGAAATAGTGACAGTCTTAAGAATTCAACGTGACCTTTGACCCTTGACCTTTGACTCCATGACCCAAGAACTCCAAACAGAATCACTCAGGCAGCACATACGTATTCAATTGCATGACGATACCCTGAGTAATTTTCGAGATATGGAGATATAATGATTTTTTTTTTTTTTGCATTTGCACTTGACCTTTAAACTTTGACCAAATGGCCCGAAACTTTCCATAGTGAATCTGTATCTGGTGACGCATGTTTACACTATAAGTTTCAAGAAAATACCATCAGGCATTGCGTAGATATGGGGGAAATAGTGACAGTTTAAGTTGACCTTGACCTTTCACCTTTGATCGATCTTGAGCATTTTCGACAAAATGTTGATAGGCACAACTTCGTACACTCATACGCCAAGTTATATTTGGATACCTCAATGGTTCTTAAGTTATGTTAATGTAACACAGCAGGTTAGATACAATTGACACAGGACTCCATCATTTTGTTCAGTTTGTGGCAGACTTTATTTTGAGGGTGGCCCTCTTGAGCTCTCTTGAGATTTGACTCCGTGCAAAGTGACTTCCAAGTCACCCAGTGAACTTGAACTCAAGTTCAGATCTCTTGTTTCTCCACAAACTTTGTTGAAACTTCTGGAACTTTTGAGCTAAGACATGCTTCCATCCATCATGCTCCAAGTGTTTCCCTGGTCCCCAACCACATTTTGATGACTACACACAACCCTGAACACTGTATGGTCAATGCTTCATGTTTCACTAAAACAATAGGGTGTGTGAGACACACATTAGGTTTCTTTTGTACCTCAGCAAAAAGAAAACAAAAATGTGAGAGCGTAGTCTACACCTTTCAGACCCACAAGATTAGACTCAAAACTAGACTCGAGTAAGGCACTAATGCCAATTCAAATTGTACGTTGCTTGGTTGCAGAGATTACCCTAACTGGTCTGTTACATTATGTTGTCCACAAAATTGATTACGGACGGACGGACGGACAACGCGAAAACAATGTCTCCGGCGACACTTCATGGCGGAGGCATAAAAAGAATGTCTTCCAAAATGCCCGTTTCTTTCGGAAATGCCACAATGTCATCAAAACAGGGAGAGTGCACGTACATAAAATTTAGGGCCTATAATCCTTTTTTTTTTTTTGAAAACGTAGTCACCGAAAAAAAAAATCATTGTTCCTATCTGAAAGCTGAATCAAATATCTGGCTATCTATAAAAGGAGGAGAAGAATGAATGAGAAGTTTAAGACAATTAAAGACCGTTTTCTTTTTGTTTGATGGAGCAGAAATATTACTGCAAGGCGGAGGGATACCTTTTAATCGCGGAGTGGAGTGGAGTCAGGCCCTCGTCAGTCCTTTCGTCAACTTTGGCTCCAACCTTCAACAGTTCAAGCACACACTCTGCACGCCCACTTATGCACGCAAGGTAAAGTGGTGAAGAACCGTTTGCAGACTACAAGTATAGATCCGAAAAAGAGCATAAAAATAACAGAAAGTAAGACATTTAGGCCCGAATTCACGAAGGTGGTACAAATGAAACCATGGTTTAAACCATAGACAAAACCATGGAGAGCCAAGTGTCGCATGGAATATTTCGTTACGAAATCAGTCATTTCGTCTATAAAATGATTATTTTGCAACGAAATGACAATATTTTGTAACTAAATGAACATTTTCGTCCATTAAATGATAATTTCGTTAACGAAACGGTCATTTGGTCGACAAAATGACCAATTTCGTAACGAAATATTCCGTGCGACGCTTGGCTCTCCATAGTTTTTGTCCATGGTTTAAACCATGGTTTAATTTGTATCACCGTCGTAAATTCGGGCCTTACTGTTCAAAACAGGTGTAACGCATGAACATCCTGAACGTGTATGTAAGATTGTGAAACTTCCTAGATTCTCTCACAACATACGATCACACACCCACATCTATCACCCACTCCCCCCCCCCCTCCCCCACTTGTACACTAACGCACTCATACATAACATGTGATAGATGCTGATATAGCGTATTATTTGCATTACTCCAGCTTAAGGCCGTGTCACACCTTTCCGGGCAAGCTAACCGGTCTTGTTGCGTGGATGGATTTCCGCAAGCAGGAAAATTTTCCGCGGGCGGACAAGAATGTTTGCGAGTTTCGCACCTGTTTCTTACCTACCAGACACGTACTACTTACCTTCTACATGCGTATATTCCGTGTGACCTGCGTGAGAGCTTTGAAACCGATCCTTTTTCTGTTACGAGCGACTTACAGGTACTGAGATGTACCTGCGTCGGAGTTGCATGCGAGGTGCTGCTGGTAAGGGTCTCACACTGGTGATCTGCGTGTACCTCTGCGAGCGAATCCCCATAACTCACCCGGAACACGTTTTGAGCATGCTCAAGGCCTTGTTATACCGCATCTGGGGAAGTTTTGCGGCTTGACTTGCGGGGAAACGAATTTGCTACACGGAGCTCCCCACAGTTGGTCCGCACTTAACAGTACTTAGCGCGTATCTCGCCTGTAGTAGCCCAGAGGTGCGCACGCAAGTCCGATTTAACCGCAGCCAGGTTTTGAGCATGACCAAAAATCTTTTCCGGGTGATGAGTCGCGGGGATGCCCGGAGAGGTCCTCGCAGGACGCCAGTAGGAGGCCCTTATTAGCGGAAGCACCTCGCAGGCAACTCCAATGCAGGTACTTCGCAGTCCCGTATGCAGCCAAGATGATGATATTCTGTGGGACTTCTGACATTCTTTCAGAGGAATTCCTTCACTGAGTTGTCAGCCCCGACGCGACTGGTACAAAGGTCACACAGTAAACTCGTAAGTAGAACGCGTCCAGCAAGTAAGACACATGCACTGACTTGCTCAAATCCTTGTCAGCCCTCAGGAATTGTCAGGTATATGCTGGAATATTCCTACCCTCAACAAGCCCGCGTAACTTCCCCGGAAAGGTGTGACAGGGCCTAAACATAGTTGCGGGTAAAAAGATTTACGTGCGCACCTCCGGGCGACTACGGATGAGATACGTGCAATGCACTGTCATGTGCGGGTCATCTGCGGGGACCTCCGAGTATAGTAAAAATTGTTCTTCGCAAGTCGTATACGCAAGGCTTGCCCGGAAAGGTGTGACACGGCCTTTATAGACACTGTAAGTTGGGTTCTCCGTATCTTTATTTTTATGTTCCTTCTCATGATGCAACATGTTAGGCATACTTGACTTTAATAGCAAAAAATGTGCACTTTTCGTGAATCTGTACCAATAAACCTAAATGAGTCGTTCGGGATTTAAGGCCTCCTTTCACTGAAGTGTAAATAAAGTCTCCATGAGGAATGATTTTACCAGGGAGGTGTTTCCTCTCACCTCCCTGATTTTACGCACATTGCATAATTATATTTTGGTAAAAAGTGTTCAAGCCTTACATATGATTATCATAATCTGTTCATCTACTATCGCTAACTAATGTGAACGATACATTGTGAGATCAGAAGTATAAAAAAAGTAAAGTGTGCTTTGTTTTGCCGGAATATGGAAGTAGAATTTGAATCAAATTGAATTCATGATAGACACATCTCAATGTGGTTATCCTTATGATAATGACGTTTCACTAGATATGTTTTTGTGATATTGCTCGTCAGATGTGAATCTATCACATGCACAAATATGCCTAATGATATGGGGGGGAAAATGGCTTCTTCACTCCGTCATCTAGATTCTTTTCATTCTCTAGAGGTTACAGATGGAGTTTGAGCCGTCAGGCAGACACTTAATTTGAGCAGTAAACAATTTCATTTATTTTCGAAGATATTATGTTTGAACATAATAATAGCTCTTCCGAGATCCCGGTAAGGATTAGCCACTAACTACTTGCATAATTCTTTAGATACTGACCCGCGGATTTATTTCTGCATGTGCGTCACTAAAGTAGCGCACAAGACTCTTGTGGCCACCCTTAGCAGCATAATGGAGAGGAGTTAGTCCGTCCTTATCCCGCACGTTCACATCGGGCTTGTACTTCAGAAGGATAGGAGTTAAGTCACGTCGATTTCTAGGAATTGATAAATATAGACGGAAAAAAGGGGCAGGCAGTGTGATCCCATTCCAACTTTAACTGCGTAAAAGCCCCTTAGTAGGCCCAGTAGGCCCAATTGCAACGCTTCTACAGATGACACTAATTAAACAGGGCCTACATGCCTCTGTCGGTACATACGTGCACATTATTACGACATCATGTTTGCTACTGCTATTGCAATTATGTGAAATGCTTCCATTTGCAGCTTATTGATTGGCCAAGGAAAAACGGGGCACTCATCATTTAACCCGTGTGTAATACGGAATCTGTGGAATGCCAACGCGGGGTGATTCTTCGCCGGAGAACGCCCGGAGAGGTATTTTAAGACAGCGCAGACCTTTTTGTGTATTCGTTTTTACAAGGATATCATCAACCTTTTTATTTCAATTTTCTCCAACAGTTATATATATGAATTCAATTAATTTACCGAATGAGTCATCATGACAAGGGTATAATGATGATTTACACTGATGTATATACACGTACCTCTAGTTTTCTATGTAAATTTTGATTCATTGAATAACATTGTCATGACACTTAACATTATGACCCGAATTCACGAAGGTGGTACAATTGAAATCATGGTTTAAACAATGGTTTCAATATTATACTACATTCGTGAGTTCGAGCCTATATGGCTGTACCTTGTATATTCATATATTGCTTTCGGTTTATTCATTCATAGGCAGTGAAAAGGATAAGATTAGTGAAGGTTAAAATTTCAATATTCTGCCCACTTCCCACAAAAAAGCAGTGCGGTCCGATATGCATTTTTCACGAAATGAGATATCGATCATTTATGTTTCTATATACCCAAGCCGCTCGAAAGTAATGAGATTTTAAATGTAACTTCATCACGCAATTATGATATATTTACACGTAAGTGTAAATAGATTTAATTGCCACTTATCTGGGCTGTTGACTTACCATTCCAACATTCCAATATGATGCGACAGGTTTTAAGCATGCGCGAAATGATTGCATCTCCCCCTTGTTTGTTCTTTAGTTTTTTGTTTGTGTTTTTGTATTTGACATAATAACAAGCGAAGGAACAGAACACAAATATTTCGTTTGTGACTGTTTACAATGCATTTCCAACCGGGCCGTGATAAGCACCGTTGATAATAACATGTACTACAATTCACTCAAGTGCCCCACCATCAACTGGAACTGCATTGAAATCACGTATGGCTCTTAAAGGATATCACCCTCTACATGCTCTACATTCTGATATTAGAACAACAAAGAACGTCTCCCATACAGGTTTGTTTATTTTGTAATGCAACATAATCACTTGATAATCATGAAAAAAAAGAAGAGTGTATGTACATCATGACATGATCATAATATCCATCTTTTGAAAAACGCAGTCGCCGTAAAAATGCATAGTAACTGTTCCTGTCTCTTACAGTGAATCAATTATCTTCTTCATTAGATATCCAGCTTTCTTCATTGAAGTAAAAAGTATATAGAAGATGAATGAATAGCAAGCTTGTCAAATAGACAAAGGTCGCTTTCCATTTCCTTAATAGAGCAGAGATACCAACTGGAACGCGGAGGGATACCTTTTAGTCACAGGGTGAAGAGGAGTCAAGCCCTCGTCGGTCCTTTCGTCAACATTGGCTCCAGCTTTCAAAAGTTCATGCACACAGTTCACATGCCCATTTATGCACGCAAGGTAAAGGGGTGAAGAGCCGTTTGCAGACTACACAGGAACAAGAAGACAACAGAAAGTAATTTCTTGTACAAAAAAAAAAACAGTTATGAAATAGTAAAAGATTCTACCAACGAAAGAAAAACAGGAACAGAATAAAAGAAAAACCTATACACCTGAACATATCGAAAAAGTGTAAGATTGTGCGACTCAGTAAATTCTCTTATGAAAAAAACAAACAAACAACCCACACACACACACGCGCGCGCACCCTTACCCCCACACATATACGAACTCACAAATATAGTTTATATATAAATATACTTGTGTATATAATGTCTATTTGTTTAACTGTATAGCTTGTAAACGGAGAAATTTTGTTCCCCGGGTAACCTTTATAAGTTCTTTCGTATTCTAATATTATGAAGATGCAACCTGTTAGACCTATTTGACTATTTCTGTAGACGGAAGCCTAAACATTGCAGAAAACAACGGAACGATTTTTCGTACACTTCGTAACTGTGATTCGCTATATAATGTTTCATTATTCTTCCACATTATACTTTGTTCATCTCACATTTTTTTAAATGTGAATTAACGAAGTATCTGTAACATTAGAATATCCCATATATTAATATCATATATAATATACACTCACAAAGGATGTTTCTATCACGTTTTAATAACTCAGATGTCTTTTCAAGATCATTATCTTTGTCACATGTGGATACATATCATGCAGAAATTAACATCGTTATTGTTTTCTAATGTGTTTATTGTGTTCTAATTGTTCAATTTTTTCTAATGTGAACTAACGAAGTATTTGCGACATTAGAATATCACACGCACACAAACAAACACAGACATGCACACACATAAAGGGTGTATCTATCACGTTTTAACAGCTAGATGTCTTTTTATGATATCTTTGTAAGATGTGGACTCACTGCATGCAGACATATAATTAAGTATCAACATTGGTTTTTTCACTCCGATATGCAGACTTCTTTCAATTCTTTAGAGTTTAAAAATATAATTTGAAGGGTCAGCCAGACTTTTAATCAAAACTGTAAATATTCTTATGATTTTCTTGTAGTCTCAATGATATATTTTACGTATGATGAGTTCTTCCCTGATCCCAGGAAGGATAACTCCTTGCCTTATGTTTTTATACTGACCCGCGGATTTATTTCTGCGTGTGCGTTAATCAAGCACCGTACAATATCCTCTTGGCCATTCCTAGCAGCATAATGAAGGGGCGTTTGTCTGGTCTTATCCCGCACGTTCACATCGGCCTTGTGCTGCAGAAGGATCTCAGTTATGTCACCTCGATTACTATAAATGATTTTGTATACATAGACAAGAGAGAAGATCAGGTAGTTTAGATCTCATTTTAAGTTTAACTGCATAAACTTAGTTCCCAACGACCTGTTTGTTTATTCCTTTTTTTTTTTACACGGACACCATCAACCATTTTATTTCCATGTACGCCAAAAGTTTTGTTTTGCATTCATTAACATCTATTATACTGTATTTCTCAAAATGATTTGTTACCATGACATTTAATTGGAAGTAACTACATTTTCAAAAATAATTCGTTATCATCTCAACACAAGAAGACGTCAGAATTCTGAAAGGTTAAATATAAAAATCTGCTCAGAATATATTTGTCTATAGTTGTTTGCTAAATTTGGTGCTTGTAGACAAATTTGGAAGATACTGCTCTTTGCAATCATGAAAAAATTGGGTTTTCAACATGTTTTTCAGAAAATTGAATTCATCACATGAAAAAAGATTGTTCATTGAGTATTTTCATCCAAAAAATACAGATAATCGACATAAGTGTCAGATACTGCGGAGGTGTTTTTCGGGGGGGGGGGGGGTAGGCTTGGACAACCGCAAGAAGGCTGCATCAAGTAGAAACTGAATCAATATAAATGTCAGGGTATTGGTTATCAATCATCCTCGTGAAATTGACAGGCCTTGAATTGCAGTTTGTGTTATTCGGCTGGAATTCAACATTTCGTCGTGCTCATTCTTGTCAATTAAAATATCGGCTCTTCATGTCAGCAGCACTAACAAAAAAAAAGAAAAGACACCCCCTTGGTATTCGCCAGTTTTTGATAATACATGTACCGATAAAATTTATTTTTGATTTTGTGGTTGATTTTGATAACGGTCTTAGTCACATCCTTTTCAAGCATCAAGTTGAAAATAACGCCTCCGCGGGATTTTGATAAAGTTCAGAATGATAGACTACGTGTCAAATGTCTCTTGTGATAGGGAAGTGATAAACGAGGAACATGACAACTATGTACCTCTATCATGTCGATGTCGATCGCAAATCTTCCCTTTAGCCGTGTCAGCAATTAGCGCGGAAGTTATGCCATTTGTGGCGGCTCTTTAAGTAGTGCATATCTCATGCACAAACCAACATCCAATACCGTTAGGAACTTTACTGAGAAAAGCGATGGGACCGAACACAAATATTTCATAATGTTTATAATGCATTTCCATCCGGCCGGGTCCGCATAAGCACCGTTGATAATAACATGTTCTACTCAGATGACCCATCATCACCATGGAATGTGTGAAAGTTACAGAAGCTATCTGAATTGACTGAGCAAAACAAATTGGCAACAGCACACACATGCACACATCTAAATTTTTACCTATGTCGCCAAATACTTTCTCAATCAAGACTAGCCATGTATTTCAAGCAATATTGTCAAGTGATCAATCTATCCGCCTATTTCCATAAGCTCCTTGACACTTTGGCATGCAAAAAAGTGAAGGTAGGAAGGGGGAGTTCAATCAATGAGTAGACTGGTAACTACTAGTGCGACATTATGCGGTAAATTACCTTGATGGCATATGAAAACAAACCCGATCTACTATAGAAACAATGCCTAGCTCACTCTGGAGCTGTAGAAGGATATTGCCATCAACTGTGGTGCTAGGGGAAAAAAGTCTTCCATATTGATAAAAAACATAATCTTTCTTACAGTAATGCAACACAATAGTAAATAGGATGAATGTAAATCTCAAAGCTTGATACTGGGAATCTGGGATATCTTCAATAAGTTAAAAGGAGAAGACGAATGGATGAGTAGTAAAAGATAAACTGAAGACAATTGAAAGGCCTTTTTCGGTGGTTTTCGTTGGGTGGAGAGATACCTTTCAACCGCGGTGTGCAGAGGAGTCAAACCCTCGTCAGTCTTCTCGTCAACTTTGACCCCAGCTTTCACAAGTTCATACACGCAGTTCACATGCCCATTCTGGCAAGCAAGGTGGAGGGGAGAAGTACCGTCTCTAGACTAAACAAAAGTATCAAGATAAGATTAAATATAAAGATTTTTTTTTTTCAAGACAGCCGTAATGGAATGGTAAAAGATATTTTTACCAACAAAAGACACTGAAGAAGGAACGGAACAAATTTTTTTCCAATACAGATGAGCATCACGGAATAGTGTAAGATTTTGACTCCCTATAGATTCTCTCTCAAACACACACCCTCACACGCACACACACACACACACACACACACACACACATACATATCGTGTATGTAGCCCTACATTAGTATTTCTGTATAGCTTATAATCACAGTGAGTTGGGTTCCCCGTCAGTTAAGTTTCATCTCATTCTGTGAAGGTGCAACCTCTTATAGTAACCACGTATAATAATTTCATGTAATCTGTAAAAATTAAATAATTCCGGTATAAGTGTTTCCTTTGACGGAAGCGTTTAAAGACTCCTTGGGGATTTTTTTTTTCTTCTACATTCCACAATTGTGTTTCGTTATAAAATGTTTAA
Organism: Diadema antillarum; assembly: GCF_040938485.1. NCBI lineage: Eukaryota > Metazoa > Echinodermata > Echinoidea > Diadematoida > Diadematidae > Diadema > Diadema antillarum. The sequence goes on from NW_027271417.1 coordinate 376,479, forward strand.
GTCTTGCATATTTTACTCTGTTCATCTCACATTGGTGACTATTATGTACACGATCGGCACTAATTTTAGGAGGTATTTCCATACTGTGTCAGTCAGACATCTTGATTTGAGCTGTAAGGATTTTATCTTGTTTTAAGCAAACGGATCCATTAGCACGTATCATGAGCTCTTCCGGGATCTCAGGAACATGAGAAAGGATTGCTGCTTGCATTATGCTTTATCTTGATACTGACCCACGAATCTATTTCTGCATGTGCGTCAATCAAGAAGCGCACAAAATCCTCTTGGCCATTAGTAGCAGCATAGTGGAGAGGCGTTTGTCCGTCCTTGTCCCGCACGTTTACATCGGCCTTGTGCTGCAGAAGGATCTCAAGTATGCCACCTCGATTCCTGTGAAATGATAAACATAGATGAGAGAAAGGATATATATGTATATATATATATATATATATATATATATATATATGTATATTTTTGCGAAAGAAGTCACCGCTACAACAGCTTTTTGGCTTCTCCTGAATAATTTTGCATATTTATGTAAGATATGAGAAAGGAAGGAGAAATCGGTGCGTAGCTTTGACATCATTATGCCTGAATCGCTATGACGTCTCCGTGGCCAAGCGGTTAAGGCGTCGGGGTTCCATGCCAAAGACCCGGGTTCGATCCCCGGCGGAGACCAATTTTTCAACTCTTGCGCGCCTCCCTTGGCTTCTCCTGAATAATTTTGCATATGTAAGATATGAGAAAGGAAGGAGAAATTCGGTGCGTAGCTTTGACATCATTATGCCTGAATCGCTATGACGTCTCCGTGGCCAAGCGGTTAAGGCGTCGGCGTTCCATGCCAAAGACCCGGGTTCGATCCCCGGCGGAGACCAATTTTTCAACTCTTGCGCTTTTCCAAAAAGGATGAACAGTAAGAGGAATAATGATGTCAAAGCTACGCACCGATTTCTCCTTCCTTTCTCATATCTTACATATTAAATATGTATGTATATATATTCACCATTCATTTCGGAACTGTACAAGTTTTTGGTGGCCATCTTGAACATCTCAAAACCCTCAACGATGCAAAAGTTGCATCATGCAGATTCGGATTCAGCACCCTCAAAACAGGGTAAACCCACCAACTGATTTCAAGTTTTCATCATTTATGAAGGAAATACCTGAGAATTTCCGTTTTAGGCGGCCATTCTTGCAGCCATCTTCAGCATTTGAAAAATCACCAAGAATGCATAAGCAGCGCCTTGAGATAGGGTATATCTATGCATCCTTGTTTTCAAATTTTTCACCATTTAGAAGGAAATACATGGGAATTTCTGTTTTGGCGGCCATTCTGGCGGCAATCTTGAATATCTCAAAATTCTCAAAGATGCAAGAGTTGCATCATACAGATTCGCATTCAGCTTCCCCGAAATAGGGTAAAATCATCAAAACAAAAATGGGTGGACGGTAAGACAAGGTAAGGCCCAAAATCTGACTTTGGCACCGGAACTATTGCTGGCCGGCATGGTAGAGGTAAGCGCTCTATTCATTCTGAATAGGTCCCGAATCAGAGCAGAATCGCCAATCTGGCTACATTCGCGAGGCTATTCTGGTCATTCTGACCGCTAATTCGACCTATTCGGCTGCTATTCGGCCGTATTCTGGCCTATTCGGTTCACTTGCTCTTGCTCTGTATTCGGATAATGATTCGGATGGATTCGGGGAGGTATTTGGGACATCCTGGGCAGATTCGGCTCTATTCGTGATATTCGGGTCTATTTGGCTAGATGATTCGGGCCGTTAGTCAGATAATGATACAAATAGGCCCGAATCTGCTCGGAATGCCCCGAATGCCTCCCCGAATCAAACCGAATTCCATCCGAATACAACCCGAATGTGGCCCGAATGAAATTTTTCGGGGACACATTCGGGAATAGTTTTGAGGGTATTCGGCTGGTTTTGACCATTTAAAAACGAGCCGAATTGTTCCAGAAACCCTTCTGATTTTTTGCCCATTTGGGGAAGGAGAACAGAATGCTTCCGAATCCACCCGAATCTTATTATGTGTATTCGCTTGGATTTGCAGCTCCGGTGTAACCGAGGCTTACTCGAGGCTTAATACTGATCTTTCGAAAGACGCAATCAACATAAAAATTCATTGTTCCTATCTGAAACTCTCTCTCTCTCTCTCTCTCTCTCTCTTTGATAAGATGAATCAACTAAGAATGAATGAGAAGTTCAAGACAATGACCGTTTTTCTTTTGTTTTGTAGAGCGCATGCAGATACCAACTAAAAGCAGAGGAATACCTTTTAATAACGGAGTGAAGAGGCGTGAATCCCCTCTCAGTCCTTTCGTCGACATTGGCTCCAGCCTTCAAAAGTTCATGCACACAGTTCACATGCCCATTTATGCACGCAAGGTAAAGGGGTGAAGAACCGTTTGCAGACTACACATGAGCATGAAAATAAAAGAAAGTAAGACATTGAACAAAACAGCTGTAACGAAATAGTAACAGATAATTCTCTTCACAAAAGAAAACCAAAGGAACAGAATGAAAAAAAAATCCTCCAGTACACATAAGCATCCCGAAATAGTGTGAAATTCTGAGACGTCATAGATTCTCTCACAAATCATACACAAACACACTGTCTCTTTTCTCTCTCTCTCTCACACTGCACATAGCATAATTATGTGTATGATTATGGGTATATGTATAGTTGTTAACTGCATGTAACTTGTAAAGAGAATAGCCTACATGCGGTTTTCGGTAAATCTCCAAGTTCCTTCTCATTTCATATGAAATCTTGTTAGGCATACTTTACCATTTACTTTGTTTTTCATGCAAACTGTACCAACGAAAAAGCCGACACTCTTTTTTATACTTTTTATGCGTACTTATTCATAATTATATTTCGTAATGAAATGTTTCATTAGTCCTGCATATTACACCCTATTCATCTCACATCGTTAACTGAAATGTGAACGATGTATTGTGAGATCAGAATATATCACAAAAATAATGAAGTATGTAACACTATATGTTTTGTCGAAACATAAAAAAACAACAATTGAATCGAATTTCGCATAAATTTGAAGTCCTGGATTTAAACACACCTGAATATGGTTATCCCCATATTACGTTTCAGTAGATATCTTCTCATAGTGATGTTTGTCATGCACACACACACACAAAAGAATCAACAAATTGGCTTCTTCACTCCGTCATGCAGATTCTTTCAATTCTTTAGATTTTATAGACGTAGTTTAAAGGGTCAGCCAGAATTATCTTCATTCAGGTTCAAGATTTGCATGTACGTATCATGAGCTCTTCCGGAATCCCAGGTAGGATTGCTGCTTGCGTTATACTTAAGATGGATATACTGACCCGTGGATTTATTTCTGCGTGTGCTCCAATCAAGCAGCGCACAATACCCTCTTGGCCATTTGTAGCAGCATAATGGAGAGGCGTTTGTCCGGCTTTATCCCGCACGTTTGCATCGGCCTTGTGCTTCAGAAGGAGCTCAGTTATATCTCTTTGATACCTGTGAAATGATGCACGAAGACGAGAGAAAATGTAATGTATTAGTATACTGTGATCCCATTCCAAGATAAACTGCGTAAACTTAGGACTAAATGACCGGTTTTGTTAATTCAAGATTGTGACAAGGACAATGCCAACTCTGTATATCAAGGATGACATCAGTATCACGTTCGCCAACAGTTTTGTTCAGATTTAATCAATACTGCTCACTCCACTCATCGTCGACAACAGAAAGGTGAAAATTCTGTCTGAATTTGACATAAAAAAAGAAGAAAAAACCAGTCAACTCCATGCACTCTGCGTGTGCCGTATATAATAAATAGGCAGCTATCACCCTATTTATCAGCCTAAGGAGCTCGATGTCGATTAAGTACTAATCACAAAACGTCTTCCACGCGATCAAACATAATCATGATTATCAGCGCAGAATTTATGCTATTTGTGGCAGTTTCTTCAATAATGCAAAAATTCTTAATTTTCATACATAAACCAAGAGCAGATATCAATTGAAAATGTGTTTCAGAAGCGAAAGGATAGAACAGATACATTTCTAACGCAACTTTAGTACACAAGGACACATACAAGCTATTCAGGTGCCCCATCATCACAGTGATGGCATTATGACAAAATTTGCAGAAGCTTGGTAATGGTTAACTAATCGAGCAAGACATCAGGAAAAGCATCGGAAGACACTTTAAAATCTAAAGCATTGAAGACGTATTTCATAAGTGTGATGCATCTTCTTTGGGACAATTTGTGCTCATTTCCAGAAGCAAGTCCGACAGTTTAGCAAGTGTTACCATCACAAAATAAAAGATCATTACCCTGCAGCTGACTCTTTGGCCAACGATGTGGACAAATTCAGAGCTGTCCGTCCACAGCGGTCTCTTTCTTCCACTTTGACATTCGAATTCAATAACATTTCCACTTGCTCAATTTGTCCCAATGATATCGCCTTATGAAGATCCTGTGAAAAATAACATGAGTAACGTAAGTATTGAAAGAGATAAGAACATGCACTGTTAATGCAAACGGAAATATTAGAACACGAAAAATGTGTCAAACTTAATATTTGTTGAAAGATGAAAAAACAACAAAACTCAGAATCAGCTGCAAAATACAAGCACATAACTTTTTTTTTGTAATGTGGTTAAGTTATTTTGCATTAAGGACATTTAAACCGTTCTATTAATAAATAAAAAAGTTATCTGAAGCATTCTATAGTGAGACTGTTAATTATTGCACAAAAGACACGAAGGTAATATTATAATAGGAACCACATCATCATGTTTGCAGAACGAATACTATTCTATCCTGTACAGTGACGGGGCGATCGTTAACGGGCTGTTAACGATCGCCCCGTCACTGTATACAGGCATGCTAACCTGGAAACATTAAACTGCACATTACTTGAATCTGAGACCCTTCTGAAGCACATAATTTCCACACAATAGATATATAATGTACAATAGATATAAAATGTACTCTTGATGAATCCCACAAGGATTGGAACAATCATCCCCTTTACTGCATTCACACTGATTCCCACTGATCAGTTACTAGCCATCCCCTTTAAACCATCAAGGTACGTACAATTTATATAACCATGTTTTACCTTTACACTATATAGATGAACACTTACCGAAGGCATTTCGTCTGTGTCGTGGTCCTCATACTGACGTAGCAAAACATTCTGCAGTTAAACAAGATTTTGAATATTACTGTCGCATTGGTTCCTTCTAAAATTTCTTAAACAAATAAATGAGCCATCAATTTAGACTTTCTTTAAATGATGACGTCTTCGAGCCATTTCGTTCTATTACGATATTCAAATGAAACATTCCTGATGAGAGCACATTTTTAGAATATTAGCTTATGTCATTGTATCAAGATAAGTATTGTGATTTCATTACGATGTAATATTTTTCTTGAAGTTATTTTGTATTTATTAAACATTCCTCTCATTTAGAAAGTAAAAGTGGACAATGTCAGTAAAGTCACGTATAAGATCGTAGACTGTGACTCAACGGCATCTTGTGCAAAGAAGACAATGACGTTCGATGTATATGTTCGGATACGTAAATAGAAATCATTATGATCAACCAACTGTCATTGACTGTTATTTTCACTGTGTCAGTATTGGCACTATTGTATTCCTCCGAAATTATTAGAAAAGGTACATTAGATATCAGATTTAATGTGGGCCTTATAATCATATGCTTTTGACCCTTTCGTAGATAGCCTTTTTGTCATTTATAATTCAATCCGAAGTCGTAAACATTCTTTTTTTTATTTTTATTTTTTGTGTATAATTCATAAGCCTTAAGTCGAAATGATTAAGACTCTTGCATACTCAGCACTAACAATTCAAGGTTATCAAAATGATACTCGGCTTTTTATTCATTTAATGACACTGAGATTCTATTACCCTGTTGGGTTGCGATGCATGCCAAGTTGGTGAAAATACGTCACGAGGTTATCAAGAAGTAAATAAAAATGTATAGGCCTACAAAGATTATGCAATACGCGCAGCGGACGACTGACTAGCACGACGCTAGCACGACGCTGATCGATCACAAGAGCTCACCTGTGGTTTAGACTGATATGTTTTGTTGTTTCCTTCTGACATTTTTAGTATAGATATATCTGTACAAGGCCTTGATACAGCTCTAAAAGGTTCTTTTAGCATTCCGTATAGGTATGGTTCTTGTGTTGTTTATGACTGATTCCAATAGAGCGTACGCTTGTTGTGTGTGTGTGTGGGGGGGGGGTTATTTGTATGGCTTCAATCAAAACGATTGTCACGTATATTTAGGAGTTTGTCAAACAATTTGGGGAAAGGCAGAAGGATAAACAAAGCCGAGGAAATTCGTTGCTTAAGCTAGTACTAGTGCAATTTTGGTATCCTTGGGGGATTTGAATGATTTTAATGACATTGTGTGTGAGAGGGTGTTTTTCAGATTTTTTCTGATGCCTCGCAAAATAGTGAAGCCATCCACCCACAACACGCTAAAAAGTAGATGATTTTTCATTGCTACATGAGAAACAATTGCTTAAAATATTTAAGTATAAATGTACCGTTTCTTCCCTACAGTACATTAACACTTACCGACAACATTTCGTCTGTTTCAGAGTCTTCATCCAGACTTAGCGAATTTGTCTGCAGACAAAATAGATTTTGAATATGACTGTCGCATTGGTTCCTTATGAAATTTCTGATACACTTAATTTCTTTTCTTTTTTCAAATTCATATGTCTGATACAAAAAAATTATTAATGCCCATGTATATTCGGCACGAACAATTCAGAATTATCCAAACAATATACAGATATATAAACCTGCAAGAAATATCAATTTACAGGTGCAGTACTGGTGTATTACGGAAAAAAAATAGAAAAGGCAGGATACACGAGGCTAAAGAAATTACCTGGTATCAAAACTGGTATCTTTGTCTACGTGGAGTTTTTCTGTTATTCAAATCGGATCTTCCGTTTCTTCTTAGTCTTTTGTGATACTTCTTAAAACACTGGAGCCACCCAACAACAACACGCCCAAAACTTTATGACTCCAGGTTCAGGTTTCAGTTCAGTTCAGTTTATTTTTTTTTATCAAACAAGAGGTGAAACAAAATAAAATATGATATAAAGCATGGGGAAAACAATCACATGGTTGGTTAATTTCCATCAATCAAAACAGAAAATCTAATACAAAACGAAAAGTGAATCGCATATACCTGTAGTATATAATAACATAATTAATATAACTGAGAACACTTAGTCATGCTCTGAAGGACAACAAAGTAGGTATAGAAAAAAAAAAGAGTGGTCCACCATGAAAAAAAAGCTAAGATTGTAATACATGGACCACTCAAAACAAACATCACTCAAACTGTAATTATTTTAAAGTGCAGGAAATACGATGAGAAACTCAAAAAAGTGCATGCATACATACACACATGCGCGTGCATTGCCTGCATTTGTTGCTATATGGCGTACATTGCCTAAATCACTAAGGTTTACCTTACCATGTTTCTCCCTTGCACTAGATAACCACTCACCGGGGATAGATCGTCTATTTCAGAGTCTTCACCCAGATTTGACGTATCTGCCTGCAATTAAACGAAATATTGAATATAGTTTGTTAGCGCACTGGTTCCTCTGAAATTCACACTTGCCATGGCCCATCAAAGCTTTCCAATGAAGTCCTCTTCAAGAACTTTAATCTATCACGTGGACAACTTTTACGATATATGAAACATTTCTGCTGACAGCACATTTTTAGAACATGAGTGTATGTGAATATTATAATTCATGATTGGTGTTCGAGTAGTAGTGTTTATTTGAAATGTTGATTTCAACATTCCTCTCATTGAAAAGTAGAAGAAAACGGTGTCAGTAAACTCACATTCAAGTTTGTAAAATCGTAGAATATGACTGTATCTTATGTAGAGAAGACATTCAATATACATTGTAGTAGTCATATATACTATATGCACGCACTGAGAGGTTCTATAGTTGAAATTTTGGATTCTGAGGCGACATAGCATAGCACTATTTTCATGATTTTTTGAGGGGCGCAGCCCCGAAGAAAATACTGCTATGCCAGTCATGAAAATACTCCATATCTTCAGATGGAACCTCGAAAGGAGTAAATGGCATTAGAATAATCTACATGTATATTCTACAAGAGAAAAATCTAGACTTAGATAAAGATAGTAATGATATAGATGAGTAAAAACTGAATTGTAGCGATAGCAACTTTACAAGTTTTACATTTTTAGCTACTACAAGCCCTAACGATACAGCAATAACGATGAAAAAACAAAGTTGAATTGAAGTAAATAAAACCCCGGTCACACAGCAATTTACGGCTTAATCACGACCAAAACACGTCAAAAAGTGGTTTCCCGTGAAGCAGACGATGTTGTTCGCGTTGATGTCGAGTTTAAGACGAGCTACGGTCGATTTATAGACGTGGCAGGACGCGGGGAAAAATCTGAACTGAACGGCGTCGGACGCCGTAAAAAGTTTTTAACTGTTCAAAATTGTATTCCGCGGACAACCACGGGCGGCACACGTGGTAAAGACGTGCAACACACGTGAAACAAACGTGATAATCCGTGTTCCGGCAGTGATTAAAACTTGGGGAGACGCGGTAAAGACGCGAAAGTTTAGCGGTCTGTCACGGATATAGAGCACGGTCATCTGATGCGTGTTACGCGTTGGCATCACGGGAAATAGCGTGTGTTTAGCGGCTTATCGCTGACAAATGGATTTTTCCGCGTACACACACGTGGCTGGACGTGGTTAGCCGTGCTTAGGCAGTGCTTCAGCAGTGGAACAGCCGCCAACGGCCATACCCCGTACAAAGCATGGCCAAACCAAAACTGACCAAAAAATTACCACTTGCAACCACGCCCACCAGATTTTCATAACTTTTTGTACGTGATTTGGACGTGGAGTGCTATGTTACCGGGGCGAAGAAACGAGTAAAACTGGAATACGAGACGTCATTTACAATGTCTATCTATACAATCAGTTGTTCGTGAGTGCGGTTGTGGGAGTGCAGGGTATATTGCTCGTGCACAGAGTGCATGCAGTGTACAGTGCGAGAGCGGCGCACACATTGTAGGAGCGCAGTGCACTGGTACAGCGCAGTATGGTGTAGTGCAGGCGCTCGTCGCTGGCTCAGCGAAGCCTCATCGAGATTGCATTCACTTTGTCGAGATATCAATAGCTGTAAAATATCATGTTATTGTCAAGAAATGACATCAAAATATCAATAAATTGAAAAAAAAATAAAACGAGGCTGACGTCACGAAACATGAAATTGTTTTAAGTCACATAAGAAGTACCCGGCCAATCCTAGTTCAAGAGAATTTGATGCGGTAGGAAATGATGATCAATGTACGCCTATTTTAAGTTTGTATGCATGAATGTATGTATTATGACTTTCATTCAAATTGCATCTTTAATTAAGAAAGCATTTTATTTCTCTATCTTTCTTTATTGCATTGTTGAATTCATCTGAAATTATAAATGAAAGGAACACCAGATTCAGGGCTTTCATATGACAATTATGCTTTTAACCCTTTTCAAAGAAAGTCTTATACTGACGTATGACTCATTCCGAGGTTAGACCTTTTTTTGTCAAATTCATAATATGCGTGATATCAAAATGATAAATTCTCGAGCGTAACCGGAACGAGCGATTCGGGATTATACAACGATACATGAAACTGCAGAGTGTAGGCCTATCTGATTTAGATACTAGAGCTTGTAATACATGGATCACTCAAAACATGATAAATAAATATACATCATCTTTATTCAAACTGTAATTATTCTAAAGTGCAGAAAATACAGTGAAAAATTCACAGTAGTATAGATACATATAGTACGTGTCAACACACATTCACGTGCATTGCCTACACTCGTTAAAAAGGAGAACAACCAAAAAAGAAAAGATAGATATAATTGAAGAGTTTGTTCGCAAAAACCGATAAGTCCATTTTTGAAGATTTTAATGTACGGTCTCTGTCATAGAGTAGAAAATAATAGCTTTTAAATGATATATTGGTCACTACATATGAAGGTACATTTTTAAAGTTATGGTCAAAAGAAGCAAAAAAAATCTTATTATTCTCTTTATTTTTCTTGACATTTAATCGCATATATCTCCATTTGGCAAATATGGATTTATCAGTTTTTGCGAACAAACTCTTCAATTATTGACAAGAACGAAACATCGCACAAGAAAGACAACTTAGAACACTACAAAACTACAGAGAGAACAGAAGAGAGGAAAAGAAGGACAGAAGAATGCAGAAGAGTCTGCATATTTCAGAACACGCCACCCCATCGGCGCGTCAAGCGAAACCACGAATATCATTATATGAAAATTAAAAGGTATTACATGCCAAAAAGTAAATATTTTCTCAATTTATATATAAACATAGTAAGTTTACAAGATCTCTTTAATACTGTCTTGACTGCAACGGTTGCCAAGGTTATTCCAAAGTTCTGGTTCAGTAGAGTATGCGAATTCATCTTGGGTATACACTGTTCTGAATAAGGGAAGATGGAATTCAATCGATTGTTGCATGATATGACCATTTCTGTGAAATAAATCTTGAAATATTTTGCGGAGATGTTTACTCTTATAATTGGACTTAAATTGGCCAAGCTAAAGTGAACAAAAACCCTTTATCTTCAAGATTTTGTGATCGGAAAAGAGAAACAAGCAGTGTGCGTTATAGTGAGTGGAGGTTAAAAACAATTATGAGGGTCTTATTTTGCAATAATGAAAGATTATTTAATTTGATTTGATTTGATTATTTGATTTGATTATCTAACATATTATTTCTGATAAGTATTACCCCAAGCTAATACTCCGTAATTCATATACGGTATACCAAACTTGAATATACCATCATTACTGTTGATGAAGGAAGCCAATATCTTAATTTATTTATTACACCTATATATTACGTGAAATGATTTTACAAATATAATGTGATATTTCCCTGAAAGTTTATTATCAACACAAACACCTAAAAATTGGAATGGAAGAAACTACTTCTAAGGTAGCACTATTTGATATAAATTTTACCTGGTGGCTTATCTAACGAACTATACTTAAAAATATACATTAGTCTTTGTTATATTCAGTAATAATTCTTATTCGCGTAAATATATTGTGTAACATTCTTTGACTTACTGTTCTTATCAAAACAGCAGGGTCAGGGTGAGAATAAAAAAAGATATAATATCATTCTAATGGACAAAAAAAAGTATCCTCAGGTGAGTTGAATAGGTCATTGCTAGGGCCAAGTAACCGACTGGAAGGTGAATATAATGCATGCAAAGCTAACTGCATGGGAAGTGTCAATTTATTATGTGATACGAGGGAAATCTGTTACATTACGCTGTTAATTATAAAGGTTCGAGCTGAAATATCGTATTGGTATTCATATCATAGGCCCTAACGGAGGTGTATCGGCAGACAGGGTAACAAAAAGGTATACGTTTCGAGGGCAAACGGCGATTCAGTCCACGCTTTGAAACATCTAAATGATTTAGGTGAATCATTCATTATAACACTCAGCTTTTCACCCACTTTTAAATGAAATTGATATCATATTACGCTGGGGATCGAAGCGGCCTGGTATATAAATTCGATGACAATCTGTCGTGTGTTTTTTCTTTGTTTTTGTTTTCGTATGTTTGTTTGTTTGTTTTTGTTGTGTGTGTGTGTGTGTGTGTGTGTGTGTGTGTGCTTTAACTGAAAGGGTAACAAGTTTATATTAATACGCACGACGCAAGACGGACGCCCGAAGGTGAGCTCGAGCGTCACGCTCAGGTGAGCTAAAAATGCTATACATGTATAATCTTATAGTCTATCTGTTTCCGTATTGTTCACCTCTGATAAACAGTTTGACAAAAGGATACACGGGGCTGAAGACATTTACTAGTATATTTGTTTGGTTTTTTCGTTTTTTTTAATGATTTTTCGTTGTTGAATTTGATTTTTCATTTCATAAATCTTTTCGAATACTTTGCAAAACACTGAAGCCACACAACACGCAAAATTACACGATATTTTTTTTACTATTTTTAATAAAGCACCTTATTTTCCCTGACATTAGTATAACCACTCACCGAGGATAGATCGTCTTCTTCAGAGTCTTCATCCAGATTTGACGTATCTGCCTGCTTTAAAAAACAGAATACGATTTTGAGTATCACTGTTATCGCATTGGTTCCTCTTGAAATTTCTAATCCATTGAAATCAGTCATCAGCTGTATATTTTGAGCTGAAATTCTGTGAGGGATAAACCGAGAGTGAACTTTGGTAATAGACACGCGATACTCCCGAGTGCTATCCGTTATGTTCCTGCTGCGGCAGGGAATTGACAGACTGTGGAACCGACGGTACATTAAATCAGTGAGGGCACACGACAATTTTTCGCCCTTTGAAATATGGAAGTAAAGCATCTAGGGCCTATTATGATATTTCTTTCTGAACAAACATTTTTAAAGAGAAATTTGTGTAAAGTGTGGAATGGATATTCTGAGATTAAATTCATAATTATTAAATCTGATATTAACTTGTAAAAAATGACTGAAGCGACATAGTGAGTGATCCGCTTGACACCTGCGAATTAGGTTGCCTACTGGTATCTGTGTGTTGTTACTAATTTACGGGGTGTATCAAAATAAACGTTACACTTTTGAAAAAATTGTCTAAATTACATTTCAAAATACTTTACAGATTTTTTCACATTTATGGATGCCTAGTAGTCTAATCTATCAAGTGCAATCAACAAAACAAACTTTTATTCACGCTTGGCTGAACACTGACGCTCTTTGTCCAGAGTGTGAAAAATGACTTGCGCCAAATTGAAAGAAGATGGAAAATTCAGTCAGCGGTCAAAATAAGTGCTCCTATTCAAACAAATTGCTTTTTTGCTTAAAGCTTTGATTATGTTATGATAGTCTGAGATTTGTTTGTCTGTTTTATCGTAGTTTTAATGATTTCAAAATGATTTCTAAATCAATTGGTGAGAATTAGAGTGTGTAATTGCTTCAAGATCTTTAAAGCACAGTTTTCACAATACACGGACACATCAATACCATATGCCAGTTATTCATTAATGTGGTAATGGTACCAAATTCATCAACATTCAAATTCATCCTATTAATCAATCAATTGATTGACCAATCAATCAACCAATCAATCAGCCCATCAATACACCAACCGATATATCAGTTAGTTAGTTAGTCATTGAGTAGTTCAATTAGTGAATCAACTAAATAATCAATCACCTTTCAATCATTGAAATAATTAATCGGCTAATTGAATGAATAAATCAACAAATTAATCAGTTTTTCAAACATTGATTAGCCTTTAGGGGGGGGAGGTGATATTCCCTATGTCGATCTGCTACTTTTTATGAAACATACATACAATTGTGATTGACTGATTGATTGATTAAATGAATGATTGATTGATGGATTGATTGATTAATTGATTGATTGATTGATTGATTGATTGATTGATTGAAAGCTTGATTGATTGGATTGATTGTATTGATTGAATGATATGAGGATGCATTAATTTTGTACTTTTCTTCTTGACTGAGTGACTGGCATGTGGGTTCGATATGTCTGTGCATGATTTGTGATAACCGTGCTTAAAAGATCTTGATGTTGTTAATCAACCTTCCGTAACACAATGGAATCATTTAAAACGACAGAAAATTGCCAGAAAATTCTTAAACTATCATGACATAATCAAAACTGTGAGCAAACGAGCAATTTGTTTGAATGAGAACACCTATTTGGGCTTCTGGCTGAATTTCCCATCTTCTTTCAATTTGGCGCAAGTCATTTTTCACACTCTGGACAAAGAGCGTCAGTGTTCAGCCAAGCGTGAACAAAAATTTGTTTTGTTGATTGCACTTGATAGATTAGACTATTGGACATCCACTAATATGAAAAAATCTGCAAAATATTTTGAAATGGAATTCAGACAATTTTTTAAAAGTATAACTTTTTTATACACCCTGTATATATTTTTTTTTTCGGGGGGGGGGGGAAGGTCATCTACATCTTAACTTCGGAGTAAACTTTTGCCTTGAGAGAAGAAAGTTGTAATTATTCGATTGAACGATCTAAAGAAGCATACAGAAGACTCACAAAATGTCGCTGCATCTTGTATATATACCAATATCATATTGTACACACACATTAACATACACACACACACACACACACACACACATTAATCATATCTATAGGTTTTGCCTTTTCGTCGGTTAGCCAGTCAAATTGATATTGCAGTTTAATTTCGAGCTTTCGGCCATACTCGGCTGTTTTGTTGTTCAAATTCACTTTCGATCACTAGAATCTGTATTCATGTCTGTTATGTACTGCTACTATAACACTTATGTACCAGCACATGATAATCTGAGAGAACAATCAAATACGTTGACAAAGGAGAGCTGCAGATTTAAGAGTGGTTTATCGGCTGTTTATTACCAACTACACACGCGCGCAGCTTGCGTGGTTTTGGTGTCATTAGAAAACAGTTACACGGGATTCTGTGTACATACATAGTATAACAATGTCAATCAAATCCGAAATGTTGTCACTCAAATTCGTAGAAAGTATATTCCAACTTCACGAAGCGGTCATTCAGTTTAGTGAGAGACAATTCAGGATGTGATTGCGCAATGCTGTTTTCAGCATTCAAATTCGTTTTGGTGCAATCTATATAATATAAATTTAATACTTCAAGAATTCAAATTAATTAGTATACATGATAGGCTACTGGTCATTTCCTTTCCTGTCTATTGTTCTTCGTAGACTTGTATTGTTACCGTCTTCTCTCCTCTCGGTACTGTCTCGCGTCCAACAGTGTATATGCGTGTGGGTAATTGAATGTGTGTACGAATGTATTGTCCTTGTCTTATTTTCCCGGTACATGTGGTTCAATGAACAGTGTCCGGGCACTATAGCATTGGTATTCTATATTTTTTTTCCCGACCTGTGTATCTCAAAATAACTACATGTATATTGTTATAGAATAGTATATCATTCACTCATTATTTATCTAGCGATCCACGTCCGACAAGCTTTGCTTTTTAGTGGATCACTATTTTCCATGATCGAATTTATTTTCCGCTCGCCCACGTAGTATTTGTACAGTGTTCCTCTTTATTATTGTACATATATGTTGTTCTATAATTTGTCTCGTATATTACATGAATCTTTTGCAAGCGTTTGAACAATATCAGTTAATGACATGTATACATTGTACTATGTTTTTGATTTTCGTTGATTGGAAATAAACTATGATTGAAATTGAAATTGAAATTGAAAATGTTTTATAATTACCAGTATCATTAATTGTTTGTTATACTTTTATCGTGCCCATGTCCTTTCCATTTACTCCCTTTTATTGAAAGAAACATTGAGATTGAAAAAATAAAGTTGCATGACTATCCCCATTGTCAATTTGAATAACAAACTTCCGAAAATGACTGCCATTCAAAGTAACAAGAAGTGCCTAAAATTGAGTCACGCTTTCCTGACATTAATTCGCTCATATAAGGATCTATATACAGCCACAAAGCACAACGGGTCTACCCTTTTCTGTACCAATGTTCTTTACGACATGAGACTTCTGCAGAACATGGTTCTCAAATCTCAATCCTACGATATAAATTATACTCCTCTATTATACGGCACAAAATACTTACCGGGCTGGCCAGCCTACGAATTTTGCCCGAGATGGGCCGGCGCGGGCTGGAAGGGCCTGGGCTGTCCCGGACACGGTACTCGGACAGTTTTAGCGCGGATGGTGACAAGACACCTTTTGCTTCTCCTTTCGGGTCTTGTGACGTCATTATGTGTGTTCCTCTCTCAAGATCTTGCTTTCCCTCAGCGTCTAAAGTTTCAAAGACAAAAGCAATTTCATTAGTAAATCTTAACGCGGACTCTTGTAATTCATGAAATTTGACTATATATCATTTGAACACCGTGACTATTTAGCGGAATTAATTCTTTTCCCCATTGGGACATTTATTATTCTACATCATAATATTTCAAACAGAAAGTAATTTGACGAACAGGCAATGAAATATATCTTGACTCAGACCATCATACATATCAAGAGAACAGATGTCCAAACAGACACCATTTTTTTTTACGCTTGTAGCTTTAATGATTATTTCTCGCAATAACTATTGCCTTATCATAATATTCCCTTATACTATAATCTTTAATCAAATCACATCGATGAATTACTCATTTTATTTTACAAAATGAATTTCATATGTCACAAGCTATTACTGATACAATTCAATGCCGAATTGTTGGTACCCCAAAAAGCAAATAGTTCATTTTTCGTCGCAAATGTTATTTCTAACCCGGCATTCACATTAATCCACAATCTTACTTCAACCCATCAACATATTGAAACTCACTCAAAAATATATATACATAGGCCTATCAAAGTTTCAACATAATTAACTTGTTGCCAAGAATAATCAGGTTTACGCCTATTTTGACCTTGACCGATGAATCTGCCTCTGTTCGGCCGCCTCTTGTAAACTGCACGGTTGTAATACGGTCGGCCCCTGACAGCAGACAGATATCTTCCATTCACTCAGCTGGGGATGTGCGGACTGCGATCTTGTACACACGCGAGTTCAGCGGTTTGAACGCGGCGAGAATACGGCGAGCAGAAAAGCAAGCAAAATGGTGTATGAGAGGAATAGATCATGAAATTAGGGAGCTTGACTCGTTCCGTCAGTATATAAAGGAATGTATATGCCAATTTTTGTGATCTCTCATGCACTAAAAAAAGGGGGGGGGGGCAATTAATGGAGATTTCTACTCCGTTTCAACTTCAATAGTCGTTGTTCGTCAAGGGTTTAGTAAGTCCGCAAATTAGAGTGGAAGGAAGGTGTGCATGTCTGTTTCGAGGGGCCGACCATATTATTATTTCCGATCGAACAATAACGAACAAGAGACAGATCTGATTTAACATGTTTGACCTAGCTTTTGACCTACGTATAGGCTTATGACAATCGCAACGTGAGACGGCTTCAAGAATCTCGCTCTCTGCGTTTTGCGTATGCCTTTGATGCGGCATGATATGGCTACTCAAAGTTTTCAGAATATAGTCCTCAACAAAACATCATTTCTTCTCTCGATATACTGTCTTTATACAGTTGGTATAAATAAATTAATACCATGATGACATAAGGGGTTAACATAAAATGAGGAAAATAGTGTCATATTGTATAGTTACCCGAGTGTCATACTTCAGTCCAATTTAAGGTGATTTGCGAAATACGCATAATAGTATGATAGTCAACTTCCCTGTCACACCAGTTGTTTGCTGTATACGTCCCGCAGCATTCATGCAAAAGCAGTCATCACTCGCAACAAAAATACAAATGGCAAGGGAATATTCAACTTCCCTGTCACACCAATTGCGTGCTACGTCCCGCTGCATTCATGTAGAAGCAATACAGCAATCACTTGCAGAAAAAAAAAGACAAATGACGAGGGAATAAAGCGGAACCTTCACAACAGCTAGCGCCAGTCGTGTTGCCATCTTCCTATTGGTCCGTTTGGACAATGCATCTCTTGAGCAAATATAGCACCAGGTCATGGTGTTACGCTCAACCAAAGAAATTGTTCAAAATCATTCATACATTTTAGCTCCTGTTAACGTACTACAGGACAATCCAGGGGCTTCATTGTTAGACAGAATTGATAACCCGCAAAATCTGGGTGCTTGTTTCAAATTCTACCCTGGTATAGTTGTGTGCAAGAGCAATTTATGTTTTACTACATCATGTACCACAAATTCGACGAAAGATTTGATCAAGTTTTGATCAAATCTTTCGTCGCAACGATGCGGTACACTCCAATCCTACTCGACGTTCCAGTGAATATTATTTACCATTATTACGAACAATTCTTGCCCAAAGCACATTCATTCTCACTGGCCCCAGATTCTGGAACAGCTTTGACCACACCATTAGGCTCTTATATAATGCTCTGACTTTTCCTTTCTTTAAATCAAAACTGAAAAAAAAATCTTTTGTCATCCTCACAAAAACGAGCTAATAAATAAAGATGATTGTTTTTGCAATCCTCATGAAAATAAACAAATACATATATAAATAATTATTTGTTTTTATTAAGAGTTGTTGTGTCTTATTTGGCAATTTTTTAATGAATTTCAAGCTATACCTGAATGCCTTGGCGACCTTACCTAAAATCGAATTGTAGACCACTCGTTTTTGTTTCTCTTCCTTTCTTTGTCATGCCTATCTTTAGTTTGTTTTCCAGACTGTTCTGTCCCTGCTTTCATTCTTGTCCTTGTCATAGTCCTTTCTTTCTTTTTGTTTCGCCTGACGTCATGATATTAAAATTTTTATACATGGAGTCCTTCAGCGAAACTTTTCCTGCCACTTCCGGGTTTCATCACGTCACATGAAAAAAAAAAAAGAGTCTTTAGCGCACAACTTTCTTATTCCACTTCCGGGTTTCTTCAGCTGACAAACAAACAAACAAACAAACAAACAAAAAGCCTTACCCGCGCTCATCCCAAAAACCAATCAGTCAAACAAACAAATAAAAAAGGCCTGAGTTGAGAAATCCGCACAGATCTCCCCCTCCTCTCGCAGGAGGCATGACTACTAATATGCCATATTTAGCAAGTTTATTGTATTTTATTGTTTTATTCATTTTTTCCTTCAAATTTGGACTTCCTAACAACTTTGTCAGTGGTTAAATTTGCAGTTATGGAGTACAGTACTTAATGAATGGGAAAATGTGAATGCCATATTCATGTTTGGATCAGCACGGGCGTAAGTCCGTACCGAGGAGTGAGGGATGCTCGGCGATGGACTCGGCGATAGTCACCTGTCACCATCACATAAATATACTAGTAATCACGATTACAAGCCCATAGCTGGACCGGCGAAGCTTTTTTTTTTGGGGGGGGGGGGAGGGAGGAGGAGCTTGGTTGGGGGCTGCAAAAGATAAATTTAACACAATCAAGAACATGGATTCAGTTGCAAAAATATACCTATGATCTCTATATAAAATATCTTTGAAGCCCAAAACATTAATAAAGGCTAAAGATAATGGAGAAAAATGAAGAATATTATGTCAAATCCAAATTTAAATGAAGTGAGAGAAGGAGCAACATTAAAAAAATAGTAGAATTTTGAATTGATTTCTCAAATCAGGAAAATTGTAAATCATATTTGGTTCTTGAATTTGTTTAATGAATTCTTAAATTACTCATTTGAATGAATGAAATAAAGATATTCTGTTCATTTAATCATCTCTGTGCCCTTACTCCCTATGTCATTTGAAGTTTGAGGTGACAGAAAATTCTTATTTTATCCCTTTAATTTCCCACTTTGAATTTGTTTGAGGTTATATAGAGATAAAGAGAAGAGAAAACTTATTTTTGCTATTTCATTTATGTCTGTCATTGTGCTATATGTGTTCTTTTAAGAATTTTGGCAATTTTTACTTTTGCGCCTTGGAGGACAAAACCAAATGTGTTCACTCCCTAAAGTTTCCCTTTATTGACCTTGCTAGTTTGATAACCAAATGGAATTACCTTTATATTGCATATAATGCATTGATTTTCATCAAAATCCTCTGAAAATGTTGAACTCAAAGAAGTGTTTACTTTTTTTTTTTTGCTGAGTGTATACATAATGCTTACATGAGTACAAAATTTTTTAAGGCACTTTGAATCACATAAGTTTAAACAAAACGTTGATGCATTTATAATGATATCAACTTTGTTTATAGATAAATAAACAAGCAATATGATCTTATTTTAAAACTCTATGGAAAAAGAGAAATTCGCAAGAAAAGTATATAGCTAGTAAATTCTGTGAATTACTCTAGATGAAGATGTTGTCTCAAGATCCGTCAAGGACTGCAGTGTTTAAAACTTTGGTATCATAATGACGTCAGGCGAAACAAACCGAAAGAAAGGCAGTGGCGGATCTGCAGGGGGAGTGGGAATCGGGGGTTTAAACCCCCTCCTTGGGCTGCCAAGTAAAAACAAAAAAAAACAAAAACAAACCCCAAACAAACAAACAAACAAACAAACAACAAATAATTAATCCATAAAGACCAAAATGAACATATAAACGGGCCGAAAATAATAATACACTAACAATTACATTATCATATCTATACACTAATATCTACCTATGAGTAAATTTAGTATAATTATATCAAGATGGTAGCCTTGCGTCCTCGAGTGTGACACTTGGAACATAACTTTAGTAAATCCTACATTAAGCTTTCTCGTAGGAGATGCAGGAGATCGAGTTGAGCCATTTTTTTCTATTTTTTGAAATATTTCCTAATTAATCCTTGCTTACAACAAGTGGTTGTTACCAAATTGAAGTACAACTATTAACATGTCTTGTACCTATGAAATTTTATTCTAGGTCATTGCCTAATTTCATGAACTTCTCTTTGAAAAATAAATGTCAAATGGCTCAACACTCCCGCAGAGTGAGGAGATTTGAACCATGTCTTGAGGAGAATTGAGCCACCATCGGAAGACATGTAGCCTACTTGCACTTGTTGGAGATTTGAACCATGATGTCAACCGATAGAGAATGAATTAAAAATGGGCTTACAGGTAGCCAGAAATAAACATAAGCTAACAAAATTGGTTTTATCTTAAAATCAAGCACAGAACCATCTGAAAATTTAAAAAGTTCAAACACTCATTGTAGGCCCTTCATGTGTTAGATTGCAGTGTATGGCTCAACTCTCCTTAAGGTGGCCATTTTTGATTTCCCTAAAATGTATAATCAAAATCAGAAAAATCAAACATCCATCAAATTTATCAAAATGAAAGACTACAATGCATCATGGATACTACAACACACATAAATCACTGAATAACCAACTGCTGGCACGTGAGCAATAGAAGGGGTGATACCTAAAATTCAGAAATTGCTGTCTTTTGATGTTTTTTGTGTCCTGTGTTTTTGTTGTTCTGTACCACCTCTGCTTGCTTGTGCTAAAGTGACAGAGATGTTTAACACTAAGGTGACCAACAGAGAGCACAAGTGCTTGCACCTGTGAACTCTAAATACAAGTTTAAGGGTGGTTCAACCCTCCTTGTGGCTCAACTCTCCTCCATCTCCACTAATATAAGAATAATTTTATTGCTCGAACAATGTGATTGCTCTTTATCTTTTAATGAATACATTTCAGACGAATGGCAAAGTGAGAGTGGCTCGTTCGCTCTGCCTGTACTAATATAGTGAAATGAAGTTTGCATAAGTTTAGACAGAAAGATCCGTCTTTTATTTTTTTTTTTTTTTTGACGTTATCGCTCTCCTCCGTAGACAGGGGATCCGTGAAGCCAGACGCAGTCTCCGCGGTAGTCTGAGAGCTGGCTGCTGGTCAATTTACCCCATCAAGCCCAAAAGGTTTGACCCCTCAGAGTTGCTGGGGCCACCCTTCTCATTAAAAAAATGCCCGTCAGCCTGGTCCCTGAGGGCGGGTTCGGCCCCCAGGGACCCCCCGAAAAGGCCCTCCGGCGGGTGTAATTTACCCCATGGAGCCCATGGACCAAACTTGGCCTATATGAATGTCCTATGGGTGTACATAATCAAAATATAAAAACTGACAAAATATCTGGTCGGGAAAGGGGTTGCCAGACCGCTTGTTTGCAGGCATAAAACCTTGTTTTTGGTCAAGGTGTCTGCGCCAAGACTACACTGTCCCATAGGCCCTGTACTGTAGCGTCTCCCTACAGGCTGACGGACAGTGCCGGTTAGTGCATGTAGTAGTCTTGGCGCAGACTCCTTTACGCGCAACAAGGGTTTGTGCCTGCAAACTACCCGTTATACAATGGGACCCAGGGTAGTTTGCATGAATAAATTGACCACACACACACATCCACACACCCCCCCCCCCCCGACACACAGACATACACACACACACACACACACACACATTATGTTGACACCTGACTCTATGTACAACTGTATAGGCCTATACCATAACACTAAACATGTTACAATTAATAGATTTCTCATTAATGCAGCCATAATACATTGCATATAATGAATGTCAAACCTATAAGATGTTCATACCTTTTGAACGTTTTTCATGGATACTACCAATATGCCTTTAAGGAACACTGAAGAAATTTGAAATTTGTGTGAATTGTATTAGGTTTTATTGGCCACACAGCCTACTCTTTCTGTATGATGTATTCACCTTATGAGACTCAAATAGAGCTTTTCAGAAAATGCTGAAATAAAACGTTTGTTGTGAGTAAACTTCAGTTTAAGACCAACCTTACAGCCCTAAAGGCTAGTTGTATAACACATTTAAGTAAACATTTTCATCAACCGTGCATTAAACATAACTTTAATATAGTTTATGTCAACAAGTGATATGCAGCTCACTTCTTTTTCTCCTGCTTGATATCCTCTTTTATATACAAATACTATTAACAAGTCTCAATCCTAATATAAGATTCTTTTGAAAACCTCAAACTAATAACTTTTTGTGTTTTTGGCTGATAAAACCACTCTTTGATGTATAAAATAGGCAAGGATTACAGCATCCATGCCAACATTTCCTTTATTTCGCTCTAATAAATTCCAAATCATAATAAACTGCATAACATAAGGAAGGAGCTTAATGGTTTTTGAAATGATATTGATCCATTTTCATACTCAGTAGTGCATGTCACCTCATAGTTTTGGGCAAATATCTGCATATCTATAATACTAATGAACATGTTATTATGGTGTTCTATATATACATACATGTATTTCTTCCTTGGAACCTCAAATAACAAGCTTCACAATAGAATGCTAACTTTCTGTAATGAAAATACACAGGCCAAGAGCATTTACTTTGATCTTGTGTTCTCTTCATCTCTTCAGCGCTTTTTTTTTTTGTCATCTTCTTATTTCTGGAGATATATTTTATTTATAATACTCTGTAGTTCCCAGCCCCACACAAATGGTGTCACATACTGCAAACACTGCCAATGACCGTGACCAGTACACACCAAGTTGAAACATGATAGCTCTCTTTTTATATAGCATATAGGCTGAAAGTACTAACTTGGTCTTGTGGTCTCTTTATATCAGCAGTTTTGTCAACTCCTTATTTCTAGAGATACACTGTACTTCATCTTCAGTTCCCCAGCCCCACACAAACAAAACTCAACCTTGTATATGGTGTCACACACTGCAAAGAGCGTATCATGATTGCCGTTAACCCGGGACATATACACACAACGTGAAACATAAAATTACCAGCTGAATGAAATGTTAGCTTATTTTTTTTTAGATAAAAAAAATATGGCATGCACGTTGAGAGCATTTACATGTTGTGTTCTCTTTTGTATCAGAATTTTTGTCAACTCCTCATTGAGATACTTTGTCTACCCCCCCCCCCCCCAAAAAAAAGATAATACTTCCAGGGTGTCACATACAGTTACAATGCAGGTCCTAGTTCATATTTATAATTTAGTTGCCATTCAAAACCATGGCAATTACACATCAAACCATGCATCATACTCTATGGAAGACTAAAGCTTACATAAATTATGTATAATGTAGGCCCATAATAAGCATTGCACATGTTTCAGTTGCAGTCTTATGATTCCTGAACTGACCAGTATTTGGCATGAATTTATTTCATATAATATCAAACATAATTTCACATTTTAGTCTATCATACAGTATAATGCATGATTTGAGAAACTGAAGTCTACTCACAACAAAGGGTTTATTTCAGCATATTCCAAAAATATGTGTATATATATAATATATACATGTTTGTCTTGTATGGTGGATACATAATAAAGGGTAAGCAGGTTGTGTGGCCATTAAAACACAATACAATTTCACACAAATTTCAAAATCTCTTCAGTGTTCCTGCTTGAAGGTTCACTGATAGTATCGATGTAAAACATTCAAAAGTTATGAACATAATAATTATAGGTCTGACATTTAATATGTGCAAGGTATCATTGCTGTATGGAGAAACCACTGAACATGTTTTGTGTTACGGTATACTTAGTATACATAGAGTCATGTGTGAATGTGTGTGTGTGTGCGTGTGTGTGTGTGTGTGTGTGTGTGTGTGTGTGTGTGTGTGTGGTTAATTTGTGCATGCAAACAACCCTGGGTCCAAGGGTATAACGGGTAGTTTGCAGGCACAAACCCTTGTTCGCGTAAAGGAGTCTGCGCCAAGACTACTACATGCACTAACTGGCACTGTCCGTCAGCCTGTAGGGAGACGCTACAGTGCAGGGCCTATGGGACAGTGTAGTCTTGGCACAGACTCCTTGACCAAAATCAAAGTTTTATGCCTGCAAACAAGCGGTCTGGCAACCCCTTTCCCGACCAGATATTTTGTCAGTTTTTATATTTTGATTATGTACACCCATAGGACATTCATATAGGCCAAGTTTGGTCCATGGGCTCCATGGGGTAAATTACACCCGCCGGAGTGCCTTTTCGGGGGGTCCCTGGGGGCCGAACCCGCCCTCAGGGACCAGGCTGACGGGCATTTTTTCAATGAGGAAGGTGGCCCCAGCAACTCTGAGGGGTCAAACCTTTTGGGCTTGATGGGGTAAATTGACCAGCAGCCAGCTCTCAGACGACGGAACATTTCCCCGACGACCCAGATACAGACCGATCTTTCGGTCAAGCATAATAGTTAAAGTTATGATCATAGTCCTTCGCAGTGATTTTTGTTTTACTATGTTTAATTCAAGTACGCTTTTTTTTTCTTGTTTGTTTTTTTGCTTGTCAGCTGAAGTAACCCTGAAGTGGAATAAGAAAGTTCGCACTAAAACCTTTTTTTTTTTTTGTCTTCTTGTTAGGTAATGACACCCAGAAGTTAGGCAGGAAAAGTCGACAGTCGACGAGATGATCGTGGTACGACAATCGTAGACTAGACTAGTACAGTAATCATCTGTAAATAGACCGATGACGCAATGGAGCTACCATTGACTCGCTGGTACGGTCTGCTGCTGCTCGCCTGAGACGCTCCGAGGGAAGTTCCAGTCAAAGTCGTCTTTAACAATGTAACTTATCTGATTTTTCTCAGAAGCAGTGCCGTGAAATGTACAGCGTAAACCGTTTGGCCGCACAATTTAACAGACGTCACTCACTTTAGGATACGATTATTAATAGCGGTCTGTGATTGATGACCGACACTAAGTGACAGGAAGAAATTTATACAGTCCCATATATTCAATTTTCAGTGTGGTAGCCTTCGCCTAGAAAGAAGTTTTTTGTTTTGATCAGCGCATATTCTATATAGGCCTACTTTAGGCTGATAGCAGATAGGTAACCCCGTACATGTACATGTACGTGTTAGGGTCGCTGGTGCGATTAATTTTGAGAACACTAAGGGCTCGAGACTAATGTGAGTTTAAAGGGATAGTACAGTATTGGTAGAGATGAGAATTGGGCTTTTAACTTTTTCTGAGATACCAAGGAAAACACTTATGAAATAGTACAGAGCTTACCATTTTAAGAGGAATTCAAAGTTTATTTGATGAAAATTGGGTTTGGAATGACTGAAACATCCATAAACAAAGTAAAACAAAGCGATCGTAATGAGATGTGGGTCCCACACTTTATTGAATCGCTCTGTTTTGGATATTTCAGCCATTTTAAAACCAATTTTCATCAAATAAACATTGAATTCCTCATGGACTTACACGCTTTTTCATATTTCATAAGAGGTTTCTCATTATCTCACCAAAAAATGTTAGAAACCTGAAATTAGGTCTCAACCAAAACTATACGATCCCTTTAAACTGTAAGCTGCTGAGGGTATTTTTGGCATTTTTACTATATTTTAGTTGTGGAACCGCACAAAAAAATGTTTGGGAAATTAAATTAAAACGTTAAATATTGTGGAAATTACAGAATACTGGTTTGCAAATCTAGTAGGCCTACTAGTTTAGGTAGAAATGGCTCTTCTCTATATGAGTAGAGTCTACTAGGAATTTTGTCTTAGTTGTTGATGATGGAACTGTAAATTAACCAATTATGGAATTAAGATTGATTCTTACGACACTTCTCAGCCAGTGCCCATGCCCTTGTTTGCCCAGTACCAAAAAATCTGATTATGACTCTGTCTACTCTTGTCTAGAGTATTTTACTCCAGCAAAAGCTTAGTAACAAGGCTTGGTAAGACAAAATAAGACAAACGAGTGAACGACAAAATGATTCATGATTAGATCACTATACTCTCTGTAGTTTAAAATGTAAAAGTGACATTTTTTGCACTTGGTGAGATGGATTTCATGTGTTTTTAACTCTGCAGAATCAGGACATTAACTTTGTAACTGGAACATCCTGGCATGCAAAAAAAAAATTTGTGTGCTTTCATTTTTGTGCTAGCATCTGGTTGCCCGAAATGTGCGAAAAATTTCCACTTTTTCACTGTATTAGTAATAATCTGCCATGATCAAGTAGATCTAGCATCTAAACAAAGGGTGTATACATATTCCAGCTTAAAAGATAGTTTTTGTCTTCTGCACTTTACTCGGTAGGAAACATGAATTTGACAATCATGCAAGTGAGAATAATGTGAATGTTTTATACATTGTATATTATATAGGGCCTAATGCCTGAAGAGATCCTTGTCATTTGATCGGTTATTTGACATTGATCATTCGGCCCATTTCACTATATGACGTCATCATCCGTGCAATTGGGCTCCATTTACCATGCAATTTTGGATCCATACCATTTGCTCCATTGCACGCTTGCTGAGAGCCTGGCACACTGCGCCTGTTAAACGTGCTTGAGTTTGCAGTGTGTGTATGCGCCAGCGCGCTAGTATAAAGCGCTCAGTGAGCACTCTTGGGAACCAAGATTCTCTCTTGTTTCAAAATTAACATTAAATAAAACATCAAATGACAAGGATTTATTTTAGGCGTTATATAAAACAAATAATAAATGTTTTCCATTTTTGCAATGGACTGAATATTTCATTCAGTGAAAGATGAAATGTTTGATCCATTCAACGAGGCAGCGCCTCGTTGAATGGATCTTTTCATCTTGCACCTCATGAAATATTCTGTCCATTGCACTCAAAAACATTAATTATTTGTATACCATTGCATTGTCTTTTAGCTGTAGCAAACTCAACCTTCCTTCTGTTTTGTTTTAACTGCAAACACAGTAATCTACAAGACACGATAATGGCTGCCCAGAACCAGAGACTTCCTCTAGTGTTTGACAATGGCAGTGCACTGTTCAAGGCAGGCTTCGCTGGTGAGGAGGAGCCAAAGGTCATCTTTCCATCCATCGTGGGAAAACCCCGCCACGCCAATTTAAAAGAGTTTCAGGTGAAAATTGCTGCAACCAAATTTCTACCTTGTTAGCCTCTGTCAAAAGCCTTCACTCATTGTACTGACAGTCCTGAACAAAGAGATCAGCTGATCTCAGCTGTTAGAGGCTGAGCACAATAGTACAAGGGCATTGCAAAATCTGCAAAGGTTGCTAGGATTTGTGTGGTAGTGAAGGAAAGCCTAGCCTGTTCACTTCTCCTTCTGAATAATCAGCACAGAATACAGTCTTCTTCTTCTTCTCCTCCTACTCCTCCTCCTCCTCCTTCTTCTTCTTCTTCACCTTGTCCTTCTCCTTCTTCTTCTTCTCCTTCTTCTTCTAGTTCAGTCTGCCTCTTTCAAACTTGAAAATTCCTGCAGTTAGCTCTGTGTTAGTTGATCTTGATTTGAATGAGGAAAACGCATTGACTTTGATGATCAAACTTGTGCATGTACAGTGTACAGAAGAATAACTCTCATGAGTCTATGAATGTCTAAATGGGACTTTTTATTTTCAAGCACTTGGCCGATGATATGACTTTCATGCGAAATCGACTAACACCAATTAGTATGTAGTTTTTGTAGTCACTTTGACCAATGAAATTGCTAGATTCTCCATTGAGCAGTATAATCGTAAGATAGGTATGTATTCAAGCTACTTTGGACAGAGCTTGACTGCTTGGTTGTGATTAATTTTTGCTACCAAATGGCAATGTTGGTGAAAAAAAGAAAATCAAACAAATGAACAAAGACCTGAGATGAGAGAGAAAAAATAGAAGAAGTGCAGAAATGTATTATATTCTACAAATCTCTTCAATTCTAGAAAATTGATTGATGTGGTTACAAATCAATCAATGACACCAATGAATTTTCATTCATTTTCAGTAGGTTTGGAACATTAGAAAGATTAGTTTCATGTCTTGTTATCTTGTTTGACATCTTGTTTTCCACACATGCCCATCATAAATTTGTGAATTTCCCCTGCATTTATAAGGTCAGCTATGGTGATAAGAATTGCATGAATTGATTGATGGCTAATCTGACAGGTACATTAAGACAAATGGCTGCTAGTTATCATCCACAATGGTTTATTCAGAATTCACATTACCCAGCATGTGTTATGTATGGCTTTTTAGGAGGCACTTGCCAAAATGAAGAAGCACTATGTTGGCCATGAAGCAGTGCAGAAGAGGGGAATTCTCTGTCTGAGGTACCCCATAGAGGGCGGTGTTATCAATAAGTGGGAAGATATGGAGGCACTGTGGCAGCATGCCTTTGACAATGAGCTGCAAGTCAAGCCTGAGGAACACCCCATCCTGCTCACAGAGTCTCCAATGAACACCAAGGAAAATAGGACCAAGATCTTAGAGGTACAATTTATCCTTCCATTATTTCTAGCATTGACTCATTATGTTTGATTGTCATGAATTTCTTCATGCCTGGTCGAGGTGGTTATCATCATTTTGTTTCATTTCCATCCAAGAAGATGGCTTGAAAGTCCATACTCAGCTGCACCAGCTGGTTTTCCAATTGATGCAGTTAGATGTGAGGTAGCCTTCCAACAATTTAAATGTCTTTGTTAATTTAGTTTGGACTATTGAGACACTGTTATGTAGTTTCTGCCTTTTCCAAGAATTCTGAATGTAAAGTTTTTGATTGAGAATAAATAGTAATGTTTGTGAATGCTCGGCAGGTTGCATTTTTCTTTTTTATCAACATCCTGCATCAAATGCATGAGTAGCAGCAAAATTAATGATTAGGGTCTATATTTTATCTTCTTGCAGAGTTCTCCTGCTACCATAAACAGGATTACAGCAAAATTCTAACACAACGAAATAAAGATTCAAGTCCAAAAATTATTGTCATTATATTCTATGATGCAAATTCCCTTCAGTTTTCATGGAATT
Source organism: Diadema antillarum (assembly GCF_040938485.1). Taxonomy (NCBI): domain Eukaryota; kingdom Metazoa; phylum Echinodermata; class Echinoidea; order Diadematoida; family Diadematidae; genus Diadema; species Diadema antillarum. The sequence goes on from NW_027271417.1 coordinate 405,816, forward strand.
TCAATATGAGGAGAGAAAACTGCTTGTCCAGAAAAACTTCTCTATAATTGGTCACGGGTGCATAACAGATAGCCTCAATAATTTAAAACAGAGATATATTACTTACCTTGGTACATGCTATTTGTTATTCTCCCTTTATCCAGATCATGTTTGAAAAGTTTAAGTCACCGTCCGTCTTCATGGCAAATCCTGCCGTCATGTCCCTGTATGCCTCCGGCCAAACCAATGGTCTCGTTGTTGATATCGGAGCGGGTGCAGCTCACATCGTACCTGTCCATAAAGGATATGCAGTCTCAGACGCTACTCAGCACTTTGATGTGTGTGGCAGGGAGCTCACAGACTACATGATGAAAATACTCATAGAGAGGGACATTGAATTTTGCAATGCAGGTGAGCTTCAGTTCTTAATGTACAAACTAAGTATGTTTTGCCAACTTGTACATGTGTTGTATTGTTTGACTGAAGTTTTCCTATTTATCTGGAGCTATTTATGTTGAGATATTCTCATATAAATGCACATATTGGCTGAAAGAATATTGTAGATATGGAAATTGGGGATTTTGTGGCCGTCTTACTGTCTTGCCCTCTCTCAATTATTCACATCATCACCCTGAACCCATGATAGTCACCAGGTAAGGTTTTGAATTCAGTTGAGATTTAGAAAGGGCAGTTTCACAGTCTGAAATTTTCATATAAGCTGTCAAGAGTGGCTGTATCTATTCAACAGCAACAACAACAAAAATGAGATGGATAATTCTGCATAGAGGAACATTACCTTTGAGAGAGCAAAGAAATATATGTTAATCGTCTCTAAAAGCATCCTGACTTACATGTTCTCCCTATTCTTTGTCACTGTATGGAATACATGGGAATTTAAAACCCTTAGTTAATGCTTTGAAGGTATTGTAAGGTGCAGCCAGAAACTGGATATGCTCTGTGTGCACATTGTAATTGTGATCATTTGAAGGAATTAATGATAATGTTTTGTGTTTCTGTACTGTATTTTTCTTTCTCTGTTTATGTACAATGTTGTAGGTTTTTTCCTCACACGCTTACCTGCCTCATTAAGGGAAAATAGAGAAACCAACGTTGAATAAAGAAATATGGTGTACATGTATAACAACAGAGCCAAAATGCTGAAGCACTTTCTCTACTTAGCTTTTGATTTCCAGTTCTTAGATAATTGCCTCTTGCAGATCATAACAAAACCACAACCAACCTTCTTCACCCAAAATTTCCAGGCCAGCTTAACTAGATCTTAACCCTGGGAACTCTTTGCGGAGATATGTGATTTGCGATGCATGGTTATAAAAGTCAACGAAATGCACCAGCTGATGAGCCAGTTGGTAAATTATTTATGACGACTGTTAGGAACATCTTCTTTCCTAACTTCATAGGTGACTGGAGAACTGCTCGTGCAATCAAGGAGCAGCTAGGCTATGTCGCTTTGGACTATGACAGAGAACTGCAGTCTGATGAGGCTGAGATCAAGAAGACCTACGAGCTTCTCAATGAGGAAACAGTCACTGTTGGCAAGGAGCGATTCCGTGCTGCCGAGCCACTCTTCCAGCCATCCCTGCTGGAGAAGGGGCATCCAGGACTCCACCAGGCGATCTGGGACACTGTTCAGAGGTGCGATGAGAGCATCCGGAGTGCTGTCTTCTCTAACGTTGTGCTTGCAGGAGGATCCACGCTCTTCCCGGGGATCAAAGAGAGACTGGAGAAGGAAATCAAGCAGATAACTTCAGCAACGTTTAAGATAAGAGCCCCTGAGCACAGAGCCACCTCGGCCTGGATTGGGGGATCAATCTTCGCCTGCAACGATGCCTTCCTAGGTATGAGCATCACCAGGGAGAAGTATGAAGAGACAGGCTCATCCTAAAAACAACTCTACCACTCCATCACTTCTTCATTTTTTAATTTTTATATTATATGACTGAAATAACTAGAAAAGCACTCAGAGAGCACAGATCTCTTCCAAAGCAACTCAGTTTTACCCATACACACATGCTGAAATTTGTCCTGCATATTTCCCAGTAACAAAGAAGCCTTTTTAGTGTCTCAGGGCCTACCTCAGCTTCCTGCTGCTGTGCCTATCAAACTTTTAATAATTAGTCTCTTGTGTCATTATCAACTTTTCCTGTAAGATTCAACCAACTTTATTCACAACTTTTTTGAGTTACAGTATTTGCAAACCAGGAGACAGACAGACAAACAAACCAATGCCAGCAAAAAACATAACCTTCTGGAAAGAGGTAATAATACCACATAAGAGAGGATCAGCAGATAAAACTGTATTTTTTTATACCTTACCATGCTTCATTTGCTGATTGGCGCATCCACACCAGTGTTTTCTTCACAGAGTAACACAGATGTCTGCAAACTGTATTTTACCAGTGAATAGAGACTCAAAAAAAAAAAGAAAAAAAAAGCCTTATCCCTCTTGTGTCACCATGATTTCCTGTTGGACTGACATATCGCTGTGATGAGCAGACTGTTTGACCTTTTGTAAGGTCAAACTTAGAAGATCAATAAAAAGAAACACTGCTTTGGAAATATAGAAAAGAAAAAGAGTGGCTAGCTGTAGGTCTGCACCTTTTCATATCAGAGTTAAGAAAACTTATGTAGACTTTCCTGCCTTTATCTTGCAATGTCAAAGTGCTTGTAGATCTAGAGTTCTTGCCATGTGGATTTATTTTTATATTTATCATGTATGTAATGTATACAAATACTTTCTTTCTTGGTATATGAATTGTAATGATAAATGTATGCTAAAATGCTTTATAGACAATTTATTATAAAGTTGCTGAAATTAAATATGTATATAAGTATAAACTCTGTATAGATGCATGCAAATTATGTAATCACAATATAATGGAGAGAGGGAGATAGACAGAGACAGAGAGAAAAAAAGAGTGATAAAGAGAGGCACACAGATAAAATGGTTTTATGGAAAATATGAAATACTGCAGTATGTCATTATCATTAAAGACACAAACAAATGGGATGAATTATATAATCGAGTTCAAAGTCGTGACTATTTTTTTTTTTTTTTTTGGGGGGGGGGGGTCCTCAGTAAATCAATCATGTAAGAATATCAGTCTTGCATATGATGATTAGAACTGTTTTTAAAATGAACTGATGGAATTCAATGTAATGCCCATAGGTTGACATTTTTGCCAATGTTTGGGACAATTGTTTACAACGAGGAAGGAGGAAATCTTGAGATTGAGTGAAACTCGACCTATCAACGAAATGAGTTGCATTTATTTTGTGTGTGAAATTTGATGTGGCCAGATATGACTTGGGCGCTGCTGTCATAATTCTACCCAGACAGCCTCTATGCCATTTAACTCTTCTGTGATAGAAACATAAGACCCTCAGGCTGAAAGTAATACACTGTACTTGTTTATCTCATATTTTGTATTAGTTCATCATGGGATGCCTACTGGTATTGTGCTCATGATCACATTACTCCACCCCCCCCCCCCCCCCCCCCCTTTGTGACACTTTCTGTGACTTGTAGGTATTACTTCAATGACAATAGTAATACTCTTCATGGTGCCTGTAGTTTTCAAGTAGTTTTCAGTTTTCAGTATAGGCCTATTCATGTAAAAGTGTATACCAGGGCATTACAAAATATATTTATTAATACATTTTTGTCAGAATGGGAATTAAGGCAAGAGCCCAGAACTTTTGGCAGCCAAGTGCCTATACATTTTAATTTTCCAACAATGAGTTTTATAAGCCCTAGGCAATAAAGAAGGCACGCTCGTGATAATAAATCTGTATGCATTGTACTGTACCCTCCTTATCATTTACACCACAGCACATAAAGAGGTAAAGACCCAGTAGGTAGTATGAGGATTCATGGGAGTGGGGAGGCTGGCGCTGTTTGGATATATTTGGGAATCCCCGTAATGAATCATGTAGAGCTTTATCACTATTCTCTATGTATAAAGCATGGAGCTGCAATAGCTCCATGATGTAAGTACGCACACAACTGGAGAATGTCAACTAGAGACAACTTTTACCGTCATACAGTGGACTCCCGTTATAACGAAGTCCTCCACCGGCACTTTCCTTTCGTTTCCTTTCAAAATGTTGTTATAACCGAACAAATAAACAATAAAAAGATATTGAGCTGGTAATGTTACTGTCTTGATTTTTACTTCGTTCTGACCAATATTTCATTATAAACATGTTTGTTAATAACGGGAGTGCACTGTATTCACTGACAGGTGTTATTCAGGGTTTCCTAATGTACTCTGGTGGGCAGTAAATGAATTGGGTCACCCACGAGTCCTCCCGCTTCCTGGTCTTAAAAATACATTTTTAAACTTGTATTCTTCTGTTGGATTTTTACTTTGCATGAAATAATTGTTGACCATTTCATCCCTCGGGTGACAAGTATCATCAGGCGCCATCTATGAAAATAAACCCTCATAATTCAGTTTTGAATATCAGAACAAAAGATGATTCTGAGTTGTAAAACAAAACAGTAGTATGTAAGTGAAAACAATGTTTCTGCATTATTCAGTTTGTTGGTAAGAATGTATAATGTAGTGTGTGTAATACATAATGTATATTAAAGTGCTTTTTAGTACAGAGTGTACTGAAATATTTTGTAGCAAGTATTGTATATTTAATGTTATACTAAGTATAGTGTGCTCTTCATATCTTACAAAGTTGACACTGACAGTACATTGATCAGGGTGTTAAATGTAGATGTTATGTGTTATGTCAGCGTGTACTGCATGTGTAGACACAAAGTTTACACTACGGTACCTGCTTTTTAGTCTTTCAGTTGTGCATGTTTCTAGAATGAAATATTTTTCTGCCATTATTTTGATTGTAAGAGTAGAAAAGGTTATGATAAAGTTTGTATATCTTTCATGTTACAGAATATTTTCAAATGAGCATGTGGTTTTAAAATCATCAGATAACTTAGAATAAATTCTATTTTATATACCTTGGTACCCTATAAATATTTTGTTCTTGGGTTACCTAAAAAGGGAGAATGACATTATAATTGGTTACAAATTTAACATTGTGGTGGATGTTTGTGTATTCACAGAGGTTTGTGAAAACTGTGTATGTGTGTGCATGGGGACGGGTATGTGGCTTTATGTACAGTATGTTCGTGTTTGTTTATGTTCATTTATGTTTGTATGCATGAATGAATGAAATTTTTATGTGTGATCATATGTATACAAAAATGTAATGTATGCTTGGGATACATTTAGCATACTGTTAGCATGTTTTTATACCCCCGCCAAACGAAGTTTGAAGGGGGTATATAGGAATCAGCGGACGGTCGGTCAGGCGGTCGGTCAAGCGGTCGGGCGGTCGGGCGGGCGGTCGGTCGGGCGGTCGGTCCGTTGCAAATCTTGCGTCGCGAACTACTTCCTCAGTTTTCAACCGATTCCCATAAAACTTGGCACAGATGTGTGCCTTGGGTTGTAGATGTGCAAGACATATTTTTTGACAGTACCCAAAAGTACGTTGCCATGGTAACGGCATATTATGGGCATAAATGGGTACAAATCTTGCGTCACGAACTCCTCCCAAAGTTTTTGATCAATTTTTATGAAATTAGGTACAGATGTTCATCTGAATATGTTAATGTGCAAGACACATGTTTCCGCAGTGGCAAAAAGTGCATTGCCATGGTAACGGCATGTTATTGGTAAAATATAGGGCAAAATGCTTCATGGCAAAACTGCTTCATCAGTGTTCTTCCAATTCTCATGGAATTCATATTGAATGTTTGTCTTAGGATATAGGTCAGCATGACATTTCTTGACAGTGACAAAAAGTATGTTGCCATGGTAACAGCTCACATATGAGCCAAAATGATGGAAAATTTTGTGTTGCAAACTACTTCCTCAGTTTTTGCCCAATTTCCATGAAATTTGGTACAGATGTGTGCCTTTGGTCGTAGATGTGCAAGACGCATTTTTCGACAGTACCCGAAAGTACGTTGCCATGGTAACGGCATATTAATGGCAGAAGATCAAGGAAAGATCTTGCGGATTTAACTACTTCCTCAGTTTTTTGACCAAAGCTTATGAAATGTTGTTTGGCGGGGGTATAACCAGTCGCTGTAGCGACATTTCTAGTTACTATATGTTTTGATTTGTGGTTTTTAATTTTCGTTTTTGTTTTTTTCGTTTTTTCTTTTGATGTGAAAGAATGTGTGCAGCCATGTTAAATGAAGTGTTTCTGTGTGTGTCTGTGTGTCTGTGTGTGTAATTATATGGCACAAGCATATATTATGTGCTTTAAATAAAAGAGAAAATAACCTTACTTTATCAATCAGCCTAAATAACATTTTTGGATGAATATGAAACGTTACAACTGTAATTGAAATTTGATATATGAATTAGTTGAGTTTCACACTAAGACTAAGGATGGAAGGTACACAGCAATTGATAATTAAGACACAACTCGAGAAAGAAACAAAGAAATTAAAGAGACCTTGCTCAATTCTTTGACATATCCAGTGCAGTGCATTATATGGTGAAATTGCAAAGAGACAGATGTGATTGAATACTGTGTTGACAATATTTTTATAACATGTGTATATCCAGCCGTGTACTATTGTATCATCTGAACCATCCAAACCATGTCTCTGTGGAGGCGTTGTTAGATACTAGTAGAAAGTACTGTAGTTGAGTTGCAATAGATTACAAATATTTACGTTTTAACCCTAATCAGGCTGGGCTTTTTCGGCTATGCTACTGTATATCTGGGGGGGGGGGGGGGCGGATTTCGCCCCCCCCCCCCCCTCAGATCTCGCCTATGGAACGCGTGATCGCGCCGAAAATCGGCACACGTGACGCCCGCGACGTATACTATCAAAATGTATGGTTGCTTTCTCCGAAAAATTTTTCTTATATTTTATATTAATTAATTATTGTAATTTATGCATAAAATCAGTTTGGGGCTCTAAATCACTTATTAATGCTCTGATTAAGCTAATTTCTTTTTAAAAATGTTTCTTGGATCATTCTCCTGAGACATAGGATAAAAAAAAACTGTATCGAAATTAATTTCTTATGTATTTCTTTGTTTTTCGACCTTTTGTTTTTGTTTGTTTTTTGGCCAAAATTTGTCACAGACATTTTTCGAAGCTTTATTATGCTAAAATAAATTAATTTCTTCCATTCTAAGTCAAGATATGAATTTTTATGTGAATTAATTGAAAAAACACAATTTGCATTGGATTTGTACACAAAATCACGTTTTGGAGCAATTTTGGGGTTGACAAATTTTTTTCGAACGGGCGTCGCGTCAAAACGGTACGCGCGGGCGCAACAATTTTGGTCTCAAAAGTTGCGCGATACTTGAAAGAAAAAAGTCATGAAACATCGCAGCGGGATCGAGCTTATCGCGCTGCGAAGATATTGCGCGAAATGTCGAGGGGGGCGGATTCGCCCCCCCCCCCCCCCCAGCCTGATTAGGGTTACTAGTAACCTTTTTTATAACAAACCTTTTGAGTGATTGATAGCTCAATTGCAACATGCAACCTATTGCAATCATTTTGTAAGTTTTCGTGGCAGTTATATGCCTGCAATCAATTTTTTTTTATTGTGAAACTATTGTTGGATCGCAGTTGATAGCATCTTTCTTGTAACAGAATAGAGATGGTAATTTGCAGAATTGAGGGATTTTTCAATTGATAAAACAGCCACAAAGACAGGCTTAATGAAAGGTACTCTGATTGCAATTTTCTGCATACACCAGAGATCATTTTAGCCGAGTCCAGCTGACGATTGTGCAGGGGACCATCAATTATAATGTATACAAGGCTATCATGTTGGTCTTTATAAATTGTTTAAAGACATGGAAAACAAAATGATTTATTTGCATGGAATCAACAAAATGATTTATTTGCATGGAATCAATAAACATTTCTGACTAAGGAGTTGTCGGAAATATTACTTCTTCCTTTTTTGGGGGGGGGGGGAGGATGATATATACGCCACGTTACATAGGGCCTACATAAAAAACAGCAGCTGCAACAACAACTACAATAACGGGGACGACGTCGACGAGGACGACGACGACGGCGACGGCGATGGGGTTTGCTTGATTCGGAGACCGGTCCGTACCCGGGCCCCTGGCTGGCTCTGGCTGGGTATTCCTGGCTACAGTATTCCTCTTGTAAGCCCTTCTTCGTCACCCCGCGTCATTTAATACGCAATCGATTCTTTGTCCCATTCAAAGAGGTTCTACAGTATTTTTACTGTGGCACTGCCCGTAAGTTGTGCAGGGGTCGCCGCGGCGCGCCGCGGCGCTATGTGTTCGATCTTCGCGAGGTTCGCTCGCCTATAGCGTGCGTCTGTTTTGTCTTAGTGTACTCTAGTAGTCGATCGAGTCATTGAGCTGAGTGGTGTGTCTGCTCCACAGAGGACGGAGGAAAATATAAAATGTACGTACACCTGTACCTGTGAATATTTTGTCGTCGGATTGGATAGTATGCTGTATGTGTGCGTGTGTTCCATAGATGGTCGGTATCATGTCGAAATGTGTGGGTGAGGAGAAACTGTGCCCGAAAAACGAGACCTCTATCGTTTCCTCATTGTCGGCCAAATAACATTTCTGTATGTAGTCCGACGTATTGATATTCGCGTTTCACGGCCGGCCGTCGCAATTGCATTGATTCGTGTAGGCCTAGCCTAGCCGCCCTAGCCTGCACCTGTGGTTAGGCACTACTTAGGGTCTATGTAAAACCTAGACAGAAAGATCCGTCTGTCCGGAGGACTCTTTTATATTTTGCCATTTGCATTAACGCTGTCCTCCGGAGGGGATCCGTGAAGCCAGACGCAGTCTTCGCAGAACATTCCCCGACGGACAGATACAGACCGATCTTTCGGTCAATGTAAAACCTAGCTATGTATGGCCACATTCACATAGTGCATAAACTCAGTCCGGGAAACCCGCTCATGAGGACCGCCCCCGCGTACGAGGACTGTCCCTCCTCATGAGGACCTCCCCCCCCCCCCCCCCCCCGCCTCATGAGGCCCCCCATTCACTTCTTATTCATCTCACATCTGACGTATAAATTGTCGCAACTTTGCACATTGATTTTTTGTTACACACACATGTCCACTATCCATGATGAAAAGAAGAAAAAATCCTGTCAGTTTTTTTTTTCAAAAATCGAGTTTTAATCAACCGATGCAGAGCGCCCATCAAAACACGGGCGCCAGCGCGTTCGCACAATGCAAGACTGCCACACCTAGCGGCCTGATCTGACTAAATATATTTTCGATGCTTTTTTCTGCGGCTCTCACCTCTCCGCGCACGAATCAGCCTCGTGAAGCTGAAGTCTGACATCTTTTTACACAAATTCGTAACGAGAAAAATTAAATCAGTACTAACCTGATCTTGTCCATATATTCCAAATTACTATTCCACACTGATAGAGTAGGTGGGTAGATGACATACTCCAGTTTGTTAGCAAAATAATCACTTTGTAGGTATGACGAGTTCACTTTCTTCGTCAATTCCGCCCACGATTCCGCCGTTTGGGCGCTTTTTCTGGAATCATCCCGCACGTCGCATCACATCACGCATCCAGCACATACCAGACTGGTATGTGCTGGATGCGTGATGTGATGCGACGTACAATTGTACGTCGCATCGCGGGATGATTCCAGAGAAAGCGCCCAAACGGTAAGCGGGCGGCGGAATCGTTGGCGGAATTGACGAAGAAAGTGAACTCGTCATACCTACAAAGTGATTAGTTTGCTAACAAACTGGAGTACCCACCTACTCTATCAGTGTGGAATAGTAATTTGGAATATATGGACAAGATCAGGTTAGTACTGATTTAATTTTTCTCGTTACGAATTTGTGTAAAAAGATGTCAGACTTCTGCTTCACGAGGCTGATTCGTGCGCGGAGAGGTGAGAGCCGTAGAAAAAAGCATCGAAAATATTTAGTCGGATCAGGCCACTAGGTGCGGCAGTCTTGCATTGTGCGAACACGCTGGCGCCCGTGTTTTGATGGGCGCTCTGCATCGGTTGATTAAAACTTGATTAAAAAAAAAAAAAAAAACAGACAGGATTTTTTCTTCTTTTCATCATGGATAGTGGACATGTGTGTGTAACAAAAAATCACCGTGCAAAGTTGCGACAATTTATACGTCAGATGTGAGATGAATAAGAAGTGAATGGGGGGCCTCATGAGGCGTTCCCCGGGGGGCCTCATGAGGCGGGGGGGAAGGTCCTCATGAGGAGGGACAGTCCTCGTACGCGGGGGCGGTCCTCATGAGCGGGTTTCCCGGACTGAAACTATTCGTTTCCAATCATGAATGTCATTTTATTACCAAACAAACGTTCTCCTCAGTCAGACTGTATAGAGTCTACAATAGCCTTTTGCTGGACAGAACAGATAGATTCTATCAGTAAATTATGCGGGTCACACTGACTAAAATTTACGAGGTGGCCTGTTTTAGTTTTACTTTAAAATGAAAGAAGAAGAAGAAGAAACAGGACCGAATCTGAGAGAGTCACTTCTGACTTTCAGGTAGAATAAATAGGTCTAGGCCTAGATCTCTTTCTATAGACGTAACTCGGACCGTACCTGAAGCTGACACTAGTAATCATGTTAATTACTGGCTAAGATTAAGATGGGCGATGGGCTGGCTGTATTGCCAAATGATAGACAAGCATGACAATGATACAATATAGAGATCAAGGCTGCTTATCCCTTATCTCATGCCGAGTCATGGCACTGAAAAATCTTTATTTAAATTCTAGAGCTAAGCCTGACCTATCCTTCATTGTCCTTTTTTTTTAGTCTGCACACTTCATTTTCTTTTTTAATTTCTACATACCTATGAACAGATTGCATACGATTGGTGCTTTTTACTAAGGGTCAAATCAGCCATGTACAGTCCACTGTCGAGTGTATTAGTAGTCAAGCTCTTTGGCAGACCTGTTTTGGTGCACATTATGTATGTATGTGTGAATATAATTTTGTATGTAGGGCCTACGCAAATACTTTTTATGCCTCCGCCACGAAGTGGTGCCAGAGGCATTATGTTTTTGGGTTGTCCGTCCGTCCTTCCGTCCGTACTGTACTTCCGTCCGTCCATCCTTCCATCCATAATGAATTTTGTGGACACTGACAGCGTAACTAAAAAACCTTTTGAGGTATCCTAATGAAACTTGGCATGTATGTGTATTAGGGGGTGAAGTTGTGCCCATCAACATTTGGGTGCACATGCTCAAGGTCAAAGGTCAAAAGGTCAAGGTCAAATGCTTAAAATTTCACTATTTCTCCCATATCTATGCAATGCCTAAAGATATTTTCTTGAAACTTAGTGTATACATGTATTACCCAATTAAGATTATCTGGTGAAAGTTTGGGGTCATGAAGCCAAAAGGTCAAAGGTCAAAAGGTCAAGTAAAATGTTACAATTTCACTTTTTTTCTCTGTATCTTGGAAATTGTTCAAGGTATCTTCATGGAACATAGTATATCCCAGTTTATGCATGTACTGACTGGCAGTGGTTATCTAGGGAATTTGGGGTTCATGGGGTCAAAGGTCAGGGATCAAAGGTCAAGGGCAATACTTCAAAATTTTACTTTTTTCCTTATATTTATGCAATGCCAGCAGGATGTATGCATACTTGATGTATGCATACTTGATGTATGCATACTCATAACCTAGTAGAGATTCTCTGGGATATTTTTTTTTTTGCCAAGAAGGTCAAAGGTCAAAAGGTCAAAGATCAAGTGAAAGTGCTGAAATTACTTCTTTCTCCATATCTCAGAAGTGGCTCAAGTTATCTTGAAACTTAGTACATATCAGTATGTTCTGCCTGACAGTGATTCTCTTATAAATCAAAGGCCAGATGAAAATGATAACAATTTACTGTTCAATACAGAAATTGCACTTTTTCTCCATACCTTGAAAATTACTTGTCGTATAAACTTATGAAAGGGTCAAAGTCAAGTTAAAGTTCTTAAATCCCCAAATACATGCTCTCCTATTCATCCAATCAAGGAGGTACTAGGGCTTGCCTAGTACCTCCTTGATCCAATTAAACATTGGTCAAGGAAGGTGAACATTCAATACATTTGTGACAAACATGTCATTTAATATTTTGCCAATTTTTTCAAAATGTAATCACACATTGTCCACATGTATTATAGACCTATTAGGAGAATCATGCATTATGGCGGAGGCATTCCAGTCGCCATAGGGACATTTCTAGTTGTTGTTTTTTTTTGTATCTATAGAACACAGTGACTCTCAACATGACAAGTCAAGCTTTCATAAAGAAGACTGCAATCTGATACGCTGAGCTCTGATCAAGAAGGCTAGCCTATATAATAATTAGACTAATATTGTAAAATGAATATTTTCATGTGAGTGATTTTGCATGCTCACTCAGATATTCAGATGAATTTCGTACACATTGTTAATTCCACAGAATCAAGATGATAATTTGCCTTGATTTGTAGTGGAGCATCTGGCAAAGTAAGCATTTTTTTTTTATTTTGTGCTACATGTAGTTTTGTGGTTGCAGGAAATGCATGAACATTTCCACCTTTACAGTAACTATGAAATATGATACATAATTTATAATTTACTGTTTGATGGTGGTAGCTAACAGGAAGAGGAAGAAGGATCCAAAGCCTTTATAGATAGATCAAGTGACAGATCAGACCTAGACTGTTTCTATGTGAAATTACACTCTGTAATAGTTACCAATAAATAATTTAATTAAATGGAATTTTACATTGTCAGATTTTTCTTCCAATCAGAGAGATTCTGTTCACTGCAATAATCTAAAGAAAGAGTGAAGACTCAGAAAAACACAATTACTCTGTCAGTACCTATCATTCAATAGCCTATAATATATCGGTATGGTTAGCTTTTTTTTGACATCATTTTGTAATCTATTTTCTTATGATATTGTTTCAGCTACATATAATATAGAAAAATATGTTAATTTTTCTCAGAATGTTGAAAAGTGGTCTTAAGATCTGATAAAAAGGAGACAAATAATAAATGTAATATATGTTTGCATCTTCTCCTTGTTCTCATGGTGTAGTAGAATAGAATGCTCCAACTGAGAAGGCAGTGGAGGAAAGTACCCAGTCTATGCTGTCTATGAAGGGGAGAAGCTGCAGACAAGGGAAGACATGGAGGTGCAGGAAGTGCAGATTAAAAGAGAAATGGACGCAGAGGAAGGATGGATGGAGATGGGAATTCAAGTAAAGCAGGAGGACGAAGGGGAAGAGGAGCTGAGAATGAGAAATATGTTGATAGGACAGGAAGAACATGCAGGGAGGGAGATGGAGAGTGATAACACAGAGGAGCAGATAAGAGTGAAGATGGAGGAGGATGAGGATGATGAAATCCAGAGACACCAGCAGGAGTCAAGGTCAGTCTATTGGGAGTGTCCCACTGTAGTTGTCATGGAAACTTATGACATCTTTATTGCACTCATCAATGTACCATGAAGTGGAGTAGGGTCATGATAGTAAAATTGTGTCCTTTGATTTTGCATTTCCACAAGAAAGCACCTGTATTCATCTAGATAAGTGACTGTATAGCACGGTATATTCGCGGCATGAAAATTTGGCGAATTGGAGCTGACGGGCTTTCTTGGAGCTGACGGGCTTTCTTGCAGCATAAAATTTTTGCAATTGCCAAAGACATCCAATGCATATTGTGTAGGCAAGAACTTTCTCTTACATTTCAATTTAGCGAATATTGGCACTCGCGAAATTCACGAAATTAAAATGCACGCAAACATTCCTTGTTTTACAGTATAGGTGTTTAAAGGGGATGGCTAGTAACTGATCAGTGGGAATCAGTGGTTATGCTTCGGGATGATTGTTCCAATCCTCTAACGACCCCCCGGACACTGTACAGGCATGCTAACCTGGAAACACTGAGAACTGCACATTACTTGAATATGAGACCATTCTGAAGCAAATAATTTTCACACAAAAATATGTAATGTACTCTTAAATTGGAACAAGGATTGGAACAATCATCCCCCAGCATTCCTACTGATTCCCACTGATCAGTTACTACTACTAGCCATCGATCCCCTTTAAAATGCCTGTTAATCAAGTAGACCAACTAAGATATTAAGTCACTCTTGTCTTTTGCAGTGCACAATATGATCCCAGACAGATAAACCAAGACTTGTTGATTGCCAAATTTTGCACATGGTGTGTCAAGGGGATGATACTTTGAAAGTGTTCCCAACATACAGTGTATGTGGTGTCTTATTTTACACTTCTTTATCATGCGTGCAATGGGGAAGGTAGGCATCACTTTTTCAAAGCTCAAAACTGTGATGAGCTGTCCCTGATATTGTATTGGACCGTACATGTACCAGAACAAGTATGAAAGTACTATTGTACTAGATGCTTTCATGCAATTGCTGCAAGCACAAGCACAAGCTTGTAAAGCAAAAGGTCAAGTTCAAGTACACTGTAAATGCATGCAGCTGATTGTGTGCTCTCAATGGATTGTGTGCATAAAAAGTAGCAATCGCTTGTGCTAGCATTTTATCTTGAATCTGCATGCATAAAAACAATCAATCGTGAACAAAATCTTTTGCAAGCTTGTTTTTTGCATGCAATTGCTTCAAGACCAAGCATTTGCTTTTAAAGGAGCATATAATACATAAAACAGACCTCTTGCTCATTCTTACTTGCAGCTGCTTACGTTTTTTCAAGCTCTGTAAAATGAGCTGGGAGGTTTTGCTTTTGTGGGATGCTCACTTTAAAGCATCACGTTCGTGCTCATAAATTTTTTGCAAGATTAGAATAATCGACACAGCAAGAATTTTCTCCAGGGATGTATCAGAAACTGTTTTGTTTCAACATTTAATGATATTCATGGGTAGCACCCAAAACATAATGAGAAACGGGTAGGATGTCTGACATGTATGGACAGCATGGAGACCTCTCTCTGCAATTTGGCAGAAGGTCAATTCCAGCGTAACGGACATGACATTCAGACCACTTTTTTGTGATTCAAACCATCACACAGTGAAATTTGGAAGCTCCAAAAGATTCTAATTGAGTTTATCAGACACATTTAAGTATATGTAACGTACACAGAAAATTTCATGGAAATTTATCAAGTGGTTGTTGAGATATTGCATTTTTAGCGAGCGTAACGGACATGACACTAAATGGACAAGGCATTTTGATCTACTTACCATTATGAAAATTCCTGTGAATTTTTGCATAAGATGCAGCTGGTTTTGGTCTTGATCAAACCTTTAGGTCATGCTTTACTCATAAAGTCCTAATTTAGAGTAGTTTTACTGTTCATTCTTTTTTAATAGTTTAAAATATTGCGTAACGGACATGACACTTCGAGTGTAACGGACATGACAGTTTTGTCCACTTTTTGTAAGCTAAGAGAATTTTTTTATTACAAGGTATAGCAGATATTCAATCATTGTCATAGTATTAGGTTAGAACATAGGGACACACATCATAATTGCAATCATGTAATATTTCTTATATTCATATCATTTTAGGGGGGTTAGTCTGTTTATATATTTATAAAACAAACAAATATAAAACAAATTCGCTCCTTCACCAGCTAGCTGCAATTAGTGAGAAATTTCCAGTTACTACCACCCACCATAGCAAAACAGGACATATTACCATCTTATACTACGGTTATTTTTTTCGTAGTGGCCTAATATTTGATACTTAGTATTATACACTGGCGTAACGGACATGACACCCTTGTAAGGTGAACCATATTTTCACTTCTTTGTTTCAAAATAAAAAGATTAAAATAACTGCACACTGCTAACTACATTATGTTCTTGAACAAAACATTAAAAAGTCCTTTTATTGCAGGTTTCAGTGATCTCACAGCTACTCTAAAGCACATGGAGTGCAATGCCCAGAGTACCACAATGGCATACATGTACAACACAGAAGACCATGTCTCCATTATATCTGCGGATAGGCAAAGAAAACAGAACAAACCAGATCTATATGAAATAGAAAGCTTGAATACAACATCATTAAAATGCACTCAGGATTGCATCAACTTTTATGCAATGAAACTGGACCACAAAACTGTTTGGTACCATTATCAAATTAGTGTTATCATCTGAAAGAAATAAGGTATGTATATTTCATTTCTGCAAAGTTCTTTCATTTGGCATTAATGTCATCCTTGGAGTAGAATCATCAGCTGTTATCCAATCTTGGATAGACTATTGTAAAACTTCCACTGCCAGTAGTACCAGTACTTTATCATTGTCAACAAATGCTTTCTTTTCGTGGCTAGAAGTGAATGATCAAGCCCCTTATTTTCTGAGAATTTTCACAACGTAAAATCAATTTCCATGGAGAGTGGTCACCTGGGCAACAAAATTTTTCTTGTTTTCTTCACAGCAAATTCAACTCGTACAAATTGTATAATCAACTTATTGCTTGCTTCAAAGGCACTTCTTGAGGCTTGCCAGAGTGGTGTATTGGTTACATTATTCTCACCAGCTGGTGAGTAGGACTTTTTGAAATACTGGATGCTTTCCCTACCATCTGGTTGTAACTGATGAAGAAATACCATGTACCTTTCAGTGGATAAACATCTTCTCATACAATGTAGCATCTCAAAATTTTGCTTTTTGTATGATGCTGTGTGCTGTCATATATACCGGTATATTCCTTGGCATAGAGGTACATCTAGTTAATAGTTGTATTGATGAAATGGATAGGCAGCATTCAGTACCAAAGATGTACTTTCAACAGGCTTAATAAAGCAAACAATTCCATTCTCAGCCCTCTTGGCAAGTGATATCTAACGTGTCACTGAAGGTGTGGATTCTAGTCATAGAGATGAGAGAGGTACATTGTACATGTATGGATGCAGCACAAACTTTTTTTTTTAATTATGAGGCAACACCATCATTGAAGACATTGATGCTGGTGACATTTGGATTCTTTCTTGATGTATCATCAGTGATCACGTTCATTGGATGCACGAGGATCCATTTGTGCAGGAGTTCCTGGCTGTTGTGTTGACTCCATGGCGGATATGTGTTAAATGTGGTCTACAATGTACTTATAAACAACTATGTAGAAAGTGCTCATTTCAAGTACCAGTATTAAAGGGAAGGCCAACAGTGAAAACTCCATTGTCTAAATACTCCTTGGAATGCCTGCTGTTTTATCAGTCAGGATTACAAGAGGTGGGAATGGATCAAACCGGTGTAACAGGGTAGCAAGATAGTCTAAAATCAACAGTCTTCAAGTGGCAGAAAGCAAAGTCTGCTTGTTTTTGATTTATTGAGTGGTAAGCAGACTTAACTATTTACTCAAGTATAGAAATGGCCTACTATCCTCAAGCAATTAAAACTAATCACAACCCTGTTTCACTGGGCCACAGTGTTATTTCTGCCACTTGTCTTATATGAGGTGTCATGTCCGTTACGCAAAGTGTCATGTCTGTTACGCTATTTACAGGAAAACTAGAAGTGGTATAGAAAAGTGGTTTCCACTCATGCAAGGGGATTCAATCCTAACATAGAAAATGAATTTGCAGCAACTTTACACTTATTTCCTCTGGGCTTTGAAAACTTATAGTAAAAAACGTAACGGACATGACACTTCAAATGTTATAGAAATCACGCAACTTTGAGGATCAATGGGTCAAAAACTGATGAATGCTTAGGAAGTTTGTTGTGATTTTCCGTTGATATATACACTGGACTATAATTTAAAAGCTGAACAAGGCCTCTAGGACATATCTGGCTTTCTTTAGAGACAGAAACACTAAACTCTTTAAAAATAGCCAAATTTTTGTGCCATTGCAACACATCATACAGTATTTTCATTGACTGAGAAAAATACAAAATTTTGTAATGACAAAGATGCGACTAGTGAAAAATGAAAATATACATGTTACTCTTTTAGAATATTTGAGAACTTAAGTGAAACTCAAAACTTCATTTTTTCACTAAAGTGAACATTTCTCATGGAATTGCCCAGATCCGAGTTATCAAGCAGCAGCTGGGGATGTGATTTGAATCAGCAAGTATATTATGTCAAGTGTGTGTGTGTTTATGTGTTTATGAGTGTGCTTTTATAGTTCTGCTGCTATTTCAGGAAATGTTTTCACACACACACACACACACATGTCTGTTCAAATACATCTAACCTGCCTTTGTTTTTAGTGTTCGAACCTGTAGGCAAGACATAACTTCTGTTGAAATCACTAGCAATTGCTTGTTGAGGGCAAGCAAAAGGTTATTGCTTGAGCTTGATCTTTTGCATGACAAGCTTGTTCTTGTGCTTGAAGGAATTGCAACTTATCATGCATGGACAAACAAAAAACAAAAACAAAACAAAAACAAAAACTTTTTGCAGGTTTGAGCTATAGCCACAAAAGTTAAGTCAGATAAGGTCAAAGGTCAATTGATGTACAGTGAAAAACACTATTGTAAAACATTGTTTGGAGTTTTCTTTCTTTTACACAAAATAAATGTTTATGGTCAGGTTTTCTGCAAGGACTTGACATCAGTGATATCCTGGAGGTAAACAGAAAACAGTGTTTTACCTGAGTACATGTGCAAACCTCCTCTGTAAGTTTACTTAAATTCTACTTTGTTACATTTTTTCTGTGTTTTGGCAGAGTACGGTGGAACAACATTTATTGCTTTGTTTCTGTTCTTGATGTGTGACATTTTGCAGGCAGCTAGTTCAACAAGGGCATGAATTACTCGCAAGTTTGCAGACTCTACAACAAGGACTACGGGATCTGCAACAGCAACAACCTTGTGTAAGCTGCATGTTGATGACTTAAAGGGGACCTCCGGATGATTTTCAGATTTTTACACTTGAGCAACTATAAATTAGTTAAACTGAGTACAGAGTTTCAGAATTTATAGTGCTTGGGATGAGGAATGAGAATGTTTTCAAAATCTATAACGAATTGCAATGAACAAGGATGATGACATCGCAGCCTCACCATAAGAATGTGCGAGTTGGTGCTCAAGGAAGCAGAACAAAAGAAGAAGACATGCATAGATTTTTCACAGAACTTTTTGAGCAAGCGGTATTGTAATGGAATTACAATTCTACATTTCTGAAATATATGAGGCTCTGAAGTCAACACTGTTCAGTGTAATTTGTTTAAGATTTCCAGTTTATTGGTTTCTCTGCTCAAGGACCACAATAAATTCCACAAATCTATACTTGGATCTGTCGATTTATGTACTACATAATGTGAAATTATGAAAATCGTCCGGAATGCCCCTTTAACCCTACAATGCATTCCTTTGTGTGAGAATAATTTGACATACTTTGTTGACGTACACAATGAATAAGAGTCTAGTCAGCTTTCAGTTATCATGAGTGCCTGTGATAATAGTTACAAATTAAAAAGTAAATCACAATATTTCCAAGCAATCTGTATAATTGCATACTGTAGTGATGCTAAACATATGAAACCAAACAAATACTCAGTGTTTGACAAGACAGTTTTATTTCTTGTGACCATGCATCACAAAGCCACCAAACACAATCACACAATCTGGATTTACGTGAGGACTTTTTAAAGTATTAAAGTGAAATGAGTCAACCTTGTCAATTGTTAGTATTTTATATTTTCTGAAAGAGCAAGTCTTCTACATAATTTAAAAGTCTTGGATCATAATGAATGCTAAATTGCATTGTGTGCAGTTTTTTTTCGAGAACATATATATATATATATATATATATATATATATTTTTTTTTTTTTTTTTGTAGAGAGAGAGAATAGTGTGAATAGGTATGTGTACTGTTACAGGCCCCATTTCTTATCTTAATCCTTTGAAGACTAGTCCCGAGTATACTCGGGCAGGTGTCTGTAGGAAATGCATGTTATCAGTTCATCCTTAATGGTTTAAACACCCCTTTACACACCCTTCACTTTCAACTTTGATATCTTCTGAAAGGATGGTACTGCATTAAAACTCTTAGTCATGATTAGAATGTGCTATAATAGATTGTCAGTATGAAGCGCCATGTAAATGCAATTATTATTATTATTATCATTATTGTGAACCCTTCCTTGTGGTTGCTGTGGGGTTTTGCATCCTGTTTTTTGTTTTTCTTTTGGCCCCATTCATTTTACAGAGCACAGCTTGAAGAGATTAAGCACTTGAATGTATCACGAATTTCAAAGCCTCTTTTCTCAGTAAACGAGTTTTATGATTGTGTACCTTCTTTCTGCTTTTTAGATACTGTAAAAGTGGAAATTTTCTAGGCATTGATTTTTTTTTTTTTTTTTTTGCATTTCGCGCAGCCAGAAACCAAATGGGAAAATAAAAGCATGTGAATGTTTTTCCTTGCCATATGTTCCAGCACTTGATGTCTTCAGTCCGCAGAATTAAGAACAGTATGCAAAACTCTTTTTGTCCAGCCAAGAGCAAAAAATTAGTTGAGCGAAAATATCCGCTTATACAGTAGGATAGGATTCAAGTCCATTTGTACTGAGTTTATACATAATTTTAAAGCTTTATAGAGTCTGCTCTGCCAGAATCTGCCCTTGAATAAAAATCGATGTAAGGCAACTTTTTGTTGGTTTTGTGATGCATTGTGACTTTTGATATGCACTATTGCAATTTGTGTCTCACCACAGACTTCATCAGGGGGGTCTAATGAAACACTTTTGACTGGTTTGAAAGTTACCCATCCTCCCTCCGTGGCAACGAAGAGTGATGATCTCCCTAGGCAGAACTCATCTCAGACATCAGGGCATATGGCTGCAAGCTCTCCAACTTCATATGCATCTAGTGGTAGAACCACTCGCATGATAACCAGGTCAGTGTCGAACAGAATCAAGAACCTCAAAAGTTTGAGGATAATTCCCAAATCATAAACTATGTTTGGCTTGATATTGTAACAAAATGAAAGTCACGATGGTGTGTGTATGCACGTTCGAGTATATGGATACGGACGGGGCGTGCGTGTTGTCGCGCACGTTACGGATAAAAGTCTGTATGTGTACTGAGTAAGGGGCAGTTGCATGCTAGCCACGTCTGGGGAAGGACGGGTGTGTAGGGAGCTAGTACGAGCCCCGGTTAAGGGTAGTCGGTTACAGAGTAAAAGGCTGCTGGCAACGGTGACTTCGTGGTATGCTTCCCTCCATTAATTCATCAAGCTGTCAAGAGTATGTAAAGGCAAGTGAAGCACTTGTGTCATTGCTTTTCAATTACCTTTGCTATACCGGTGTAATTATTTGTACTTTCTTGTTCCATACGAATGTGGTGATGAGAGAGAATGATTCCCATGTATGCAAAGACGTGAAAGCCCTGGCATCAACACACTACGACCCAGTTGTGTTACATTTGGTGGCAGCGGTGGGATCTGTCATGCATATGAAGGATTTTGATTAAATTGGTTTCATATCATTTGCAAGACTTTCCAATCTCATTCGGACTTCATATCTCGCTTCATTTACACGACTTATTTAGATTTCATACTTACTTCATTTACACGACGCCTAAATGCGCCGTCACCGAGGTAACAATCTATTGCGTTGAGTTCAAGTCGCCGTTAAGCCCTTTCACGTACGCAGTACGCAAAGGTGTCTTAACCTCTACTGTACATTGTATTCGTCAGACGTATTTCCTTGAGGCTCGCCTAGAGTCACTTCACCTACACATCACCTGCTGGCGTCACTTCACCTACACGTCACCTGCAGGCGTCACTTCACCTACACGTTACCTGCAGGCACCACTTCATCTACACGTCACCTGCAGGTGCTACAGCTTTACCTACACATCACCTTCAGGCGCTATAGCCTCACTCATAGACCTCCTGGGCAGGAGTTAACCCTACCTACAGGGCATCCTCAGGCTCAAGGTGCCTTCGATTCAGGTGCCATCATCTCGTCGCTTGTATGCATTCCAGTTTCATTCCAGTTTCGTCAGGTTGCTTCATTCCATTTTCTGCAGGAGTTTGTACTTCTACAGTACCAAAAACAAAGCTTTTTACAATAGCGGAAAATTCAGCTCTAGACCCTAAAGAAGAACTTGACATGCTGACAGCAGAGGTGCAGCGATGTGATGAAGAACTGGAACACTCTCGAGATAAGAATCAGCTGCTACTTGACATACTTCTGTGAAGGAAGTCCAAATTCTTTTTTGCACTTGCTTCATATTACCACGGATTCATCGCAGGATTCTTGTACATGGCTCGCCCTCTACACAGATTGATGGATAAGGGTCAACCGTTTTAATACATGGTCTGAAGTTTGGGATGCTTGCTTTCACAGAGTTGAAAGAACGATTACAAGAGGCACCAATTTTGGGGTATCCTATTCCTGACTGTGAATACATCTTAGACACAGATGCTAGTAATGAAAGCATAGGAACTTTGCTATAATAGGTGATCGATGGGAAGGAAAGAGTCATTTCCTATGCTAGGGGGGCCTTTAACAAAGCCAAGAAGAACTACTGTACAACCCGTAAGGAATTACTGGCTGTCGTTGTATTCCTGTCATTTTATTCCTCAAACAGTTCCGGCCATATCTGTATGGGCAACGGACAACAGTCAGGACAGACCATGGAGCTCTCTGCTGGCTTCTGAACTTCCGAGATGTCCATGGCTAGATGGCTCCAAGTCATCTCAGAGTATGACCTTGAAATCATGCATCGTGCGGGAAGGTCACATGCGAACGCTTACGGTCTTTCCAGATGACCGTGTAGGGATTGTACTCAGTGCGATAATGTCAAAGGGGATTGTCCACAGCCAAACACAAGACATAAGGCGGACCTGATATGGAACTCGGAATTCCACCCGCAGGTAAAGGCAGTCTACATTTAACCCTCCATCACCATCTCTGATTTTAGAGTGGCACAACTTGCGGATGACACCATCAGATCGATAATTGAATGTAAAGAAAAGGATGGTATCCAACCAGACTGGTCCAATGTGGAGTCGCCAGTGAACAATGCAAAGTCGTACTGGCCTATGTGGAACCAATTGTGAATGATACGACGCGTCCTTCATCGACGTTGGGAATCTGATAGTGGAGATGTCTTAGGGCCTACAGTGGAAGATTATTCTCCCAGAGAAGTACCGGAAGCAAGAAGTGGCGGAACTGCATGCTGGTCATACAGGAGGTCATTTTGGGACTAAGAAAACAATTGCAAAAGTTCGCCTGAGGTATCACTGGCCAAAATGGATGCAGACGTAAGATCAGTCATTCGTATGTGTGATACATGTGTCGGCAAGAAGTCTCGTGGTAGAACAAGACGCGCACCTCTACAGCAACGATCAGTCGGGATGCCCATGGAACGTGTTGCCTTGATATCGTTGGCCTCTTCCCAGAGACAGAGAGAGGCAACAAATATCTGTTGGTTATAGGGGATTACTTCACAAAATGGGTAGAGGTGTATCCCATCCCTGATCAAACGGCTAAGACAGTGGCTGAGAAATTTGTCCATGAATTTGTGTGCAGATTCGGAGTGCCTCACGTATTGCACTCGGACCAAGGACGAAATTTCGAATCCCAAGTGTTTGCAGAGATGTGCTCCATCCTTGGAATCGACAAAACATGCACAATGCCATATAGCCCAAAATTTGACAGGTTCATAGAAAGGTTCAACCGCACGCTCGTATCCATGGTGTCTATGATGATCGACCCGACCAGAAGGCAACGTGACTGGGACGGGCAAGTTCCCCTGGCCTTAGTTGGCTATCGATCGTCACCCCAAGAGTCCACAGGAGAGTCACGGAATATGTTGATGTTAGGTCATGAGGTATGTCTTCCCAGTGATCTTACTATGGAAACGACTAACGAAGACGAGAAAATTGCCCCTGAAATGAAGTGTGACTATGCGTACGAGCTGAGGGAGGAGATGAGGACAGCACATCAAAGAGCTAGAGGGAATTTAGCTAGAGCAGCTAGACACCAGAAATGGACATGACAAGAGAGCAGAAAAGGATGGTGTACAAGTCGCGAAATTTGTGTGGTATTTCAACCCCGCAAAGACGAAGGGCTTGTCTCCAAAACTACAGTGAAGATGGAAAGGACCGGATCTCATGACACATAAGCTCTCAGACATTGTCAACAGATTTCAAATGAAACCTAATGGCAAAATGGTAGTTATTCACTCAGACCGTTTGAAGCCTTATCATGGGGAACCGATGGAATCTTGGATGGAAGAGCCGGAAGTAGAATCAAGCTACTGTCCTGGTGAGAAGGATGAGACAGAGCAGGAGATCAGGGAGGAGATTCGGACATCATCAGACACCGAATCGGAAGTGACACCCCCTGACGAAGAATCCGAACTGGATGTCCCCATCCCAGCACCTAGGCGAATGTCTATCCCTGCATCACGTTGAAACCCTCCAAGGCAGAGAATGGCCCCAAAGCAATTGGTTCTTGAAATGTGGTGAATAAATGAGATATTTGTGTTCGTTTTGGTTTACAAGCATAATACTTGGGTTGGGTGTATTAACTGAAGGAACCAGCGTTGTTCCTTTCTTTCTGTTTTCTGATGCAGGGTCCCACGTTTCAATATGGGCGGAAACTTCAGGTGTTACAAGTGTCTAAAGTATTTTGTACACCACCGGAGTCTACAGAGGCACATCGAAAGTCAACATAGGCATCCAAGACGTTTTGAGTGCCATAAATGCAACCGCAGTTATGGCAGGATCGACAACCTTCGGGCCCATGAGAAGGCACACCATGACATGCAAGCGGGAGAGAGTCCAGTGGGCAGAGGGAGGAGCCCCCATAGGAGAAGTCCTCATAGGAGGACCCCCAGAAGCAGGAGCCCACAGCGGAGGACAAGCCCACTGCGGAAGAGTCATGAGACTGGGAAACCGGGGAGAATGGGTCGGTCTGTAGCTACCCCAAAGGAAACACAGGAGGAGACAGAGGTGCGGAAGCAGCCCTCGAATGTCACCCCAACTGGAGATGCCAGAAGAGATGATGAAGGTGGAGATGAGCTAGTAATGGGAGTATCACCCATTACCTGTCAGTACGTCGAGGAGGGGAGTAAAACACCTCTGTCAGGAAAAGCAAGAGGGATGCGGGCCCTACAGGAGGCAGAACATCGGGCAGCGGACAATACATCCGAGGATGTGACTAAGTCAGATGGCCCTGGCGATGGATCTGGCGATGTGCTTCCAACGGATATCAGACGTGTCCAGCTAGGAAAGGAAATTGGAAGCCTGGATGTGCACCGTACGTTGGTGGGACTGCCTGTCAAAGTTAAGGAGCACAGTACCGCTACATGGTACGGTGCGCAAGGCACGAAGGTCTTCCAGGAAGGAAAAGAGAGGGAATATCGAATGGTGATGCAACATCCCGCTGACAAAAATCGGCAAACCAGTGGCATCACCAAACTGCACAAAGTCAACCGGGTGGAAGTAGACGTGCCACTCACTACAAACGACCTAGAAGAAGAGTGCGTAGGGAGAGTGAAGAACATCAGGCAAACAGTGAAGAGGAAAACCTTTCGGGAGGGAGTCCTCGTCTGTCAGGAGGAAACCGTCACAGACTTTGAAGTCGACTTGGAAGCAAGATTCCTGACCAAGGATTGCCATTGAGTTCAGCGAGCTATGAATTTAAAAAGGCGTATTTATTTAATTTACCCAACCTTACGATCTGTAATTAGAGAACACAAGGGCATTTTCAAAGTAGTGGAATCCAGAAATAAAGTATGTTTTAATTTGTGTATCATCTTTGTCAAAGTGAGACTATAATATAACACGTTCTATAATGACATCATAGCAATGATGAGTATTGTTTAACCCTAAAAAGACTGGGGGGGCCTTTTAGGCCCCCCCCCCTCAACATTTCGCACGATTACTCTGCAACACGCAATGCTCTCGCCGCGATGCTCGATGACTTTTT
Source organism: Diadema antillarum (assembly GCF_040938485.1). Lineage (NCBI taxonomy): Eukaryota > Metazoa > Echinodermata > Echinoidea > Diadematoida > Diadematidae > Diadema > Diadema antillarum. The sequence continues at coordinate 431,692 of NW_027271417.1, forward strand.
TCTTTCGAGTTTCACGCACATTTTGACACCAAATTTGTGATGCCCGGGGGGTACGGTTCTGAAGTTACATAACTTTTTGTACATGCATGTGAGGCCGAAAATGGCTCAAAAATGTGATTTTGTGTACAAAGTCAATGCAAATTGAGTTTTTTCACATGGTTCATATAAATATGCTTATTTTTACTCTCAATGGCTAAAATTAATTTGTTTTAGGAGTATTACGCTTCAAAAAGTGTCTGCCACAAATTTTGCTTAAAAAAACAATGAAAACAAAAGGTCGAAAAAACAAAGAAATACATAAGAAATTCATAAAACAATAAAATGAATAAGAAATTAATTTTGATACCGAATTTTTTTTCAAGTGCCTTTGCCAAGAATGCCACAAAGAATAATTAGACCAAAAATGAGCACTTTTGGAGCTTTATTTACTGATTTAGATCAAAGAGTCTGATTTCTCGCATAAATTAGCATAATTAATCAAAATAAAATAAAAGAAGACTACTTTGGAAAAATTTAAATGTGACTCTGCACCTCAAAACAAACAAAAAGTCGCCAGACATGAATTTTTAGTTAAGACCATATTCTGAAAGAGCAGACTTTAAGCTTTAAAATGATGTATAACTCAAATCAAATGGACTCTCCTAACCTATCTAAATATTGGAAAGAAAGCACAAACTCAGGAAAAGTGTGAACTGAGAAAGGAGGCTCTGAAGTACAATGTCTATTCAAGCGCTTAATCTTTACCAAACCGTGCTGGCTGTGCGATGAATGGGACAAAAAACAGGAAGTAAACCACCAGAGTAACAACAATGAAGGGATTATCAGATTAAACTGAAATTAAGCATGCCTCATTGACACATTCTGTCCATAATCAATGCCAACTTTCAAAACAGTAGCACTATCCTTTCAAAAGTTATTAGAGTTGAAAGTGAAGAGTGTGGACAAGGTTTTTCAGAAATGAAAAAGGGATTCTAAAGACACACCTAATCACACTATTCTACCAAAAATGTTCGAGATAAACTGCTAAAAAAAAACACTTTCCTGCCCGTTTTATGATACCAAATTTTGCATAATTTAAAAGAACACCCGCTCTTTCAGAAAATATGAAAAAGTCAAGTTCGGCTAGGTTGACCCATTTCACTTATTTTCAGTCCTCACGCGAAATCAGTGTGTGCGACTTTATGTTCGTTTTGAGGTGCACTGTCACAAATATACGATCTTGTAGATTACATCGCACACTACCATTGTGCAAATTTCCGCGGCGATGCGCGATCCACGGCCGAGATCTTAAGGGGGGGCCCTTTAGGGCCCCCCCCTTCTTTCAAGCTACCAAATAGCTCAGTCTTTTAGGGTTAAGTCATGAGTTCAGATACACATAAGGTTTGAAAACGTTTATTATGTGCAAAAGCAGATGTTTATGCTACTTGAAGTTAAGCATTGGAGGTCAGACAGTTACTGGTATGTCTTAACTAACCAGGTTGTGCTTTTGGGGGTGTTCTGTGGCCAAGGGGGGGGGGATGATTCAAACCCCCCCGATCTCGCCGTTGATCGCGATGAAAATTGGCACATGCATTACCTGTGGCGTAATCTACCACATTATACAAAAAGAAATGGAAATTTTCATTATACAGTATTACTTAATTATGCTAAAATCATACTTGTTGCTCTAAATCAGAAAGTAAAGCTCCTAGAATCCTAATTTTTGGTGATGACATTCTTTGTAGCATTCCTAATAATGTACTTGAAAAAAAAAGTTCAGTATCAAACTTAATTTCTTATGTATTTTATTGTTTTATGAATTTTGTTTCCTTGTTTTTCGACCTTTTGCGTTATCATTTTTTTTTTCATAAAATTTATGACAGAACCTTTTCCAAGCATAATTATGCTAAAATTAATTGATTTCAGTCTATGAAAGTGAAAATAATCATATCTTTATGAATAAGGTGAGAAATCTCCATTTGCATAGACTTTACACACAAAATCACGTTTTTGAGCCATTTTTGGTCTGACAGGCATGTATAAAAGGTCATGCAGCATTGTAATGGTATGCGCGATTTTCGCAAAAATGGGGGGGTTTGAATCATCCCCCCCCCCCTGGCCTTTTTAGGGTCAATATACCCTCTATCACAGAACACTACAGGTCTGAAGGAAAAAGTTGTAACTGAGTAGTGTTTTTTTTTCTTTTTTTTTTCTTTTGAGTTAGGATACTAATTGCAATGGATATGAAAAATGGATAAGTAATGTTCTTTGTTAATGAGTATGCATTCCATATAATATGACTCTCAAGGAAAAAAGTATATTCCTACGTAGAAGATGATGCCTGTCCGGTGATCAGGAGGTCGTAGGTTCGAATCCTGCTCGAGTATGTACGCCCATGATTTTTTATCATGGCTACTACTAAAAACACTGATCAATTCAGTGCTTATTTTACGTCGATGTAGGGCAATTTGTCAATCAGTTGCAATGAAAACATCTCGACGGAAGAAATTCATGAATTTGAATAACAAAGCAGTACCCGCTGCATGCTATAAGGATTAGAACCAACACTTGCTTTCGGGCGAAAGCTCGGTGGTCTAGTGGAGATGACGCCTGTCCGGTGATCAGGAGGTCGTAAGTTCGAATCCTGCTCGAGTATGTACGCCCATGATTTTTTATCATGGCTACTACTAAAAACACTGATCAATTCAGTGCTTATTTTACGTCGATGTAGGGCAATTTGTCAATCAGTTGTAGAATAAAGCTTATCTATCTAGAGGAAGTTATAACTTCAATTATTTATAGTAATGGAAAGAAACCAGATCTGTGAAGACTGTCCGATAAAAGTTGTTTCACTATTAAACAGGAAAGCAGTTTTACACCATCGTTTTTGTTATTGTTGCTATTTCACTCTCAAAGGACTGACTCCTTTTGGAGGGGGGTAGTGTAACAAAAGTGACAGTCACGATAGTGCTTGTATGCAAGTTCGAGTATATGGGCAATTCCGTGGTTAGTAATGTTACATTTAAACAAATTTAGATACTTATTTTTACTACTAAATCCCCATTTATTCATTTCAAGTCAAAATCATGTTAAAAACATGTTTATCCTTCCCATATTTATGATATAGAAAAGAATGAATAAAATCCAATAAATATTAGAATTGCTATGGCAGCTAAAAGGGCAGGTTAGTAACGTTACGAAAAAATGAAAATTGATACAAAAAAATCAATGTCTTGTAACAAAAAGTGGGCAAAAATCCAAGGTACTTCAAACAAAGTGTTCCAATGATTTCAATTATTGCATCATGACAAATGTTCACGCAATTATTTTTAGCAGTTTGATGATTTATTAGCTAATCTCCCAAAAGCATGGTTAGTAACGTTACGGTTAATAACGTTACATTAATTGTCCGAAGTAATTCTGCAGGTCATTTCACCCTTTTGTAATTGACGAAATGTCATATGACTTCTGGAGTATTTGAATGTATTCATCTTTTACCCTTTAGCAAAACTTTGAGGAAAAACTTTCAAAGGAACCCACTGTAATTTACATTTAAGTGAATTTCAGCATCCACTGTCCCAGATGTACATTTTAAATGATGGTTTCAGATCTCGCAAAATGCATAGATACGAAAAATTAAATCTACTGAATTTGAAAGCCCTTTATGATTGGTGAACATCCATGGCATTAGCTGTTACCTAAAGAGTAAGATAAAGAGGCACATTTCTTTTATCCATGTCATGTCCACCTAACTGCGGAATTGCCCATGATATGGAAACGGATGGGGCGTGCGTTTCGTCGCGCGCGTTATGGATAAAAGTGTGTATGTGTACTGAGTAAGGGACAGTTGCGTTCTAGCCACGTCTGGGGTAGGATGGCGTGTAGGGAGCCGGTAAGAGCCCTGGTTGAGGGCAGTCGGTTACAGAGTGAAAAAGGCTGCGGGCAACGGTGACTTTGAATTTGTGGTATGCTTCCCTCCATTTACCATGAATATCGAGCGGTCAAGAGTAAAGGCAAGTGAAGCATTTGTGTCATTGGACTATTCAATTACCTTTGCTATACCGGTGTAATTATTTGTACTTTCTTGTTCCATACGAATGTGGTGATGAGAGAGAATGATTCCTATGTATGCAAAGACATGACAGCCCCAGCATCAACACACTACGACCCAGTTATGTTACAATTAATTTTATACAGTGCACTCCCATTATAACGTGCATACTAGTATATAGCTGCAAGCTTGGTAACCAGGTCAGTGTCAAACACAATGAAGAACCTCAAAATTTTGAGAATAATTCTCAAATCACAAACTTCGTTTAGCTAATATACATTGTATGATATTATACAATGCACTCCCATTAAACATGCGTATGGCTGCAAGCTCTCCAACTTCATGCATTTAGTGGTAGAACCACTCGTATGGTAACCAGGTCAGTGTCAAACAGAATCAAGAACCTCAAAAGTTTGAGGATACATTGTAGTTCCCAAATCACAAACTATGTTTGGCTAATATATACAGTGCCCTCCCTTTATAACATACATGGTTGTAACAAAGTAAAAATTCAGACCGCAACATCTGCTCCATGTTTTTTAATGTTTATTATTTGTTCAGTTATAACAAAATTTCAATACAACGAAAGAAAATTGCCGGTCCAGAGGACTTCGTTATAATGGGAGTCCACTGTCTACAACACCTGAAAAGAATTTACGGATAACTATCCAATTTGTTAATTGTCCATCATGTGGCATTCAGTTAAAAGTACCATCGCACGCTGTGGCTGTCAGCTGTGCAATTTTGTTTGAGCAAAAATGGATAGCGCATGGCTGATGTCGTCAAGTTCCTTTGATTTCTTTTGTTTGATAGCACGGCTCTAATGTCACAATAAACAAACATTGCCGGGCACACTCAACAATTGGAAGCTGCTAATCACTTGCCCCTTAACAGAAAATGGTTGCCATTTCTGAGCTAAATTCAAGAATCTGTTTGAACTACATCTGTTGACGTTGAGGTGTTGTATGAAAACAAATAGTGTATCATCGCTGGGGTGACAAGACCTTGTATCTGCAATTTTGGTGAAAATGACTTTTTAATTAATGGTCAAATAATGGGATAAGTGATGTCCTGTCCAAATCCCAAGTGTCTTACTTCAAAAATGAAGCCACCACAGCATGTCAAAGGAAAGGCTTTCCCATTCGCTATAGTGCTTTGGCCGCCATGTTTTTTGGCTCTCCTGAACCATTTGACATTTTGTATAGATATGAGGTTTATCGCCCCAGCGACGGTATGGTCCTTACTTGTGCAATGGAACAAGATTTCACACTCAGTGAAAGATGATGTACGCTATTCAACTCACCTTTGCCTTGTTGAATATAGAGCACCTCTACACGTATCTTTTACCTCATGCAAAATCTTGTACCATTATACTTTAATATGACCATTCACTATTTGTATAGTGATATTATACTCCTTGGTGAGGAGTTTATTTATAAATCTGTTTTGAGTGGGAGAGAGGTGTTTCATACATAACCCTAGATATATGTGTTTTCTATGCTTGCGCATAAAACTTGGCGACTGCATTTTTGGTGTTTGTTTGTTTTTTTTTGGGGGGGGGGGATGGACTCCGCGCGGCCCCCAGAATTTCTTATATATTTCTTTGTTTTTCTACATTTGTTTTTTTCTTTGTTTTTCATTGTAAATTGTCACTGACCACTTTTCTACCATAATTACCACAAAACTAATCAATGAAAGTGATTATTAGTAATTAAAAATTCAGGTTTTCGTGACTTTCATGACAGAGCACTGTTTTCCATAGCAAATGTAGACAAAATCACAAAATTGTGCCCGTTTTGGGGCGACATTCTGTAACAAAAGTGGGTGTGGCTTCGCAAAAGTATGCGCGGACATAGCAAATTTGGTCTCAAAAGTTGCGTGAGACTTGAACAAACAAGGTCAAGAAGCCTCGCGACGACGCCTTGTAGCGCTACAGAATTATAGCGCAAAACGTTGAGAGGGGCAGATATTCCATTCTAAGGTAAAGGTGTCAAAATAATTGTCCTCTTCAAAATAATGGACTTCTGTGAATATACATTGTAGATCTATATCAGTACAGACTCTGGTATACATATAATGTGTGATGAGCATCATAAAATGCGTAAAGTACTAAGATTAAAAAAAAAATACTAAATGTTCCTCACTCCTTTATTAAAATGTTTTCATTTCAACAATTGGACTTGAAGATAAACTTATAATTCAAAGAGACATTTTTTTCTAAGCCTTTGTATCATAAACAAGGGGGAAGGCCTGAAAATGATTGTAACAAACTACACATATTACTCACTCTGCAGTGGCTAGTTATGTAAGTTTTCTACCTCCCATTCTCATGTTCATGGATGTGAGTATACATTGTATTTATGTTTGTTTGACATGTGTATTAAAACTAAATGAAGAAGATCATATGAATAAGTCTTGATATATGTACATTGTAGGCAACTTTTTCTACTGCTAGTAGCTACCTAGGATTTAAAACATGTACCTAGTGTAAATTTCTATGGAGCACTGAACAACATGGCAATTTTTGGAGAGGACACTTTTGGATGAAATTGTCTATTAAGTGTGTAGATGTGCACTTCCTTGAAAATTATGCATGTTTGTTGAAAAAAAAATACTTCAAAAAAAATACTGTTTAGAATAAGAGTATGGTATTGATGAGTGTATTTTGCAAACGGCCATTTTTACAATCAGTGGTGTAAAACAAGGTTTTGGCACTAATTGGTGTATAACTTTCTTATACACTGACAGATATGCATTATTTTTTCTCATAAACTTACCACCCACAGTGTCTACCTTGGGTACCTTAATGAACTTTCCTCTCTTTTTCTTTCAGATGTGGCATGCACTTACATGCTTGAAATCCAACACTTTTGGTGTATGCACTCTGACATGGTTTTTTTTGTCAGACCTAGCATATTAAATTGTTTATTCCTTTTCATTATTTTTGTTGTTGTGGTGATAGACAGGTATCCAACATTAAGAACTATTATGTTTACCAGGTTCTGCTTTGTCTTCTTTAAAGACTGAAATTGTCCAAACTTTATGTTTCGGAGGTGACATTTTCCGTTAACAATTAACCCCTCTTTTGAGTTAGCTCTTGCTCACAATCATAAAATTCAACTTTGCTAATTTCCATCAAAACAGAATAGTAATCAATCTGACTTAACTTTGATCCAAAGATTATTTGATTCAAATAGCTTATTATTTTTTGGTGAGTGTTTATAAATTTATGCAACTTTTCCGTTAACTTTTCTGTCACCTCCGACACAACAGATTTATGTATTTGATTTTTTTATTCTTGACATCAGTTATACATTACATTTACAAAAATGTAACATATCCCCTCACATTATCTCTGAAGGAAGGTAGTAGAAATATAGCCTGTTGTTTTCATTTCGGAGCAATTTACAATTTTCCGTTAACACTTGTCACCTCCGAAACAATCGTCACCTCCGAAACAACAAGCGTATTATATTTGATAATTTCTCGAAGACAAAGCAATTTTGTTTGATTCTGTCCAATTGACAGGAATCTCTTTTGGATGAAAATAGTAATATGGCAACAGGGAGTGAGAATTTTCTAGAGATTAATAAAAGATCTAATAAAAACTAAGAATTACTGTTTCGGAGGTGACAAAACACTGTTAACAAGAGTTTTTGCTCATTTCTATTGAAAAGAAACCATATCATGTACACCAATGGTTTCATTTATTTTAGTAACATAAGTCTCAAAGTGGAGAAATCAACTAACACACTCTCACTCTTATATTTATTACTATACTGTACGTTTTAGGGCAAATTTACATTTTTTCACTTTTTTAACAAAGAGAATGCACAAAATACACCCATCTGTTGTATATATAATATTGTAATCGAGATCAATTCTCCTGCTTTAGTTAAGTAAACATATAGATGCTTTCATCTTAGAAGCTTGATTTCCAATTTAAGCAATTTAGTTGTGAAGATTTACCAATCACAGCTTTCCATGTAGGTTGCTTTTTCTTATGTTTCGGAGGTGACATTGTTTGTTAACACCATATTGTTATGTGATAGTGAAAGGCAAGACTTCAGTTCCTTTTCACTATCTATTAACATTTTCAAATACATTTAATATCTACAAAATCATCACAATAGAAGTGACTTTTGTAGATATACCTAGCTCACCAGAATTCCCTTGATACCAAAGTGATACATGTGGCAGTTCATGCATGCCCTAGTCCACAATCTTAAAAAAAATCATAAAATAATCAAACTCCACAAACAGGCCACATGCCTATAGCCGGTGCACAACTTGTTCTTGAATTCTTAGTTGTTGTTTTTCCATGTACAACGTGGTAATCATAAACAAAATGATGTGATTTTTTTTTTTTGTTGATATGACAATAATTATTACATTTTCCAAGTTGAACCAACTGTTTATGACATTGTATTTTTTAAGATTATTGAAGTTATCTGACAACTAAAGTGAACAGAGGAACAAGTCCCCAGGACTGGAAAGGGAAAGATCCAAAAAAAAAAAAGATTTGTAGTTCTATCTCAATATAATTTTGATGACGTGTTTACCTTGTTTTGTTATTATGTTTTATCTTAGAATTTGGCTTTAAGTACTGGAATTTCAAGGAAAAGAAAATGGTTTCTTAAAGGACAAGTCCACCTTCATATACATGTGCATTGAGTGAATGCAACAACATAAGTTGAACACATCATTGAAAGTTTGGGAAATTGGACAATCCATTCAAAACTTACGGGTTTTTTTTAGTATCTATGCAATCACTGCTGGATGAGACGACTACGACAGTGTATGATGTCACATGCATACAACGATATAAAGAAAATATAAGTGAATTTCACAAGACTTTACTTTTTGAAAAAAGTGCACATTTCTTCAACTTGCTGCTGATGTATGTTAGGGCAATATTATTCACCCTGCCTTCCAAAAGAGAGAAGTCAAGTGTTCTTTTGTTATGCAAGAAAAGTGAAAATATGTTGAATTTTCTTGATACTTTCTCTATATCCTTGTACACGTGTGACATCACAAGCTATAGAAGTCTTCTCATTCAGCTTTGACTGAGCAGAAACTTAAAAAATTCATAACTCTGGAACAGATTGCCTTATTTTCCTCAAACTCTCACTGATGTGTTTTACTAATATTGCTGTATTTACTCAACCCTCGTGTCTATTGAGGTGAACTTGTCCTTTTTCGGTCCCTTATAGGGTTATTTGAGACCAGTTTGTGTCCGGGACCTTCTAAGAAGTTGATGGGTAAAATTACTTAACAAAAAAAAAAAAAAAAAAAATTCCCCATAAGTTCACACAAAAGCATTATGCCGCTCTCTTCAGCTGGGAAACACAAACTGTTGTCTTAACCAAACTGTAAAAACTTGCTAAAGATTAGTATGAATTACAATCTAAAGCAAAATATGAGCTGGTATCCACTATCATGAAAGAGAATAACTAAACAAAATAACAAGTAAGAACTGAAAGAAAGAGCTTATATTTGAAAATTAAAGCCATGAGGAAAGGCATGAATGTTCACAATATATTAGTTAACACCTGAGAAGTTGGGTTGTCTCTGTGTTGTGTCACCTCCAAAACAATAAAATGATTTTTTCTTATCTTATACTTTTTACTCTCAAAAGTGACTAATATATATGATTTGCTGGTAATTTTCAAGCAATTCAGAAAGATACATAAAATACATTTTAGTAATGTCAATAGTTTAAATGCATCTGGTATTATAGAAAATTTATCCCAGATGAACCAAACACCTTTCACCAGTATTATAACATTTGTATGGTGGCTATCAAGAATGATGAAGAATTCATGAACATCCTTGAATTAATCTATTTATAATACTATGTGCAAACAAAAACATAATACAAGTCAAATAAGAATTTTTGCTGTTGGCATTCATAACCTATGTCCCCACCAAAAAATTACAATGGTACCCTCCGCAACGATAACTTTAAAGATAGTGAATCAATCTAAAATACAATTTGAGGGATTGAAAATATAACTCATTGCCCACACCTTACAGAAAACCCCATTCAATTTGCTTCAGAGGTCAAAGAGAAATGAGAATTTTTGTAGAGCATGTCAGGAATCCCTTCCCTCCAAGTTCTGTATATTGTGTTTACACATTAAAGGACAAGTTCACCTTCATAGACATGTGGGTTGAGTGAATGCAGCAATATTAGTAGAACACATCCTTGAGAGTTTGAGCAAAATCGGACAATCCGTTCAAAAGTTATGAATTTTTGAAGTTTCTGCTCAGTCACGGCTGGATGAAAAGACTACTATAGCTTGTGATGTCACATGAGTACAACGATATAAAGAAAGAATAAAGAAAATTCAACATATTTCCATTTTTCTCGCATAACAAAAGAACACTCGACTTCTCTCTTTCAGAAGGCAGGGGGAATAATATTACCCTTAACATACGTCAGTAGCAAATCGAAGAACTGTACACTTTATTCAAAAAGTAAAGTTTTGTGAAATTCTCTTTTTATTTTCCTTATATAGTTGTACGCATGTGACATCATACACTGTAGTAGTCTTCTCTTCCAGCAGTGACTGCGCAGATACTTAAAATATTCGTAACTTTTGAACGGATTGTCCAATTTTCCTCAAACTTTCACTGATGTGTTCTACTAATATTGCTGCATTCTCTCAATCCTTATGTATATGAAGGTGGACTTGTCCTTTAATATGCAGTTCCAAGAGCATCCAAGTGCTAAACTTGGAAGAATCAGACTCCTGACATCCTTTATAACAATCCACATTTCTTTGAGACCACTTAACCAAATTGACTGGGGCTTTCTGCAAAATAGAGCTAAGATGTTATAATTTAAGACCCCAAAGTAGATTTTAGCTGATTTAATCATGTTGGGTGCTATCAATGCCAAAGTCTAATTGTAAATTTGGGGGGGGGGGGGGGGGGGACATAGTATGAATACTTGAACACAATGTTAACATTGAATGTCACCTCCGAAACAAAGTTATTCTTCCCTGGTGTTGTGGAATAAAATGTTCTGAGAGCAAAGAAACATTACTAAAATGATCTTACACCCTCATTTCAATTTAAGGTAGAAAATGGAATGCCATGTTCCTTCAGGTTACAATATCTAGCTTATGTCCGTCATATTCTTACTGTAAATGAATATTTCAACACAATGTTAACATTGAATGTCACCTCCGAAACGAAGTGATTCTTCCCTGGTGTTGTGGAATAAAACGTTCTGAGAGCAAAGAAACATTACTAAAATGATCTCACACCCTCATCTCAATTTAAGGTAGAAAATGGAATGCCATGTTTCTTCAGATTACAATATTTAGATTAAAACCTTCGTCCAAATGGAAGGCAAACTACCGGTACCCATGCCAATTAATGAAGTGTAAAAAAAACACTTGTTCTGTGTGGTTTATCTGCTTAAAACAGGAGTTAATTTTCTTGTTTTCGAGTTATAATTATTAAAAAACATTGATAAAAAGAAGAAGTTTTGTGTTATTGTCACTTATTCTCAAAAAAAAACTGAGTGTTAATATTAATGTCACCTCCGAAACATTCTATTATGTTAACTGTCACCTCCGAAACATCCATTGTGTGAAAAATTCCAAGATTTAAAGAAATGATTGGAATTTCATTTAACCTACATAGGAAGGTAGCCCTTCTTAAAGACTTGTTATAGTATAGAGTTTGACCTGGCTTGCCCTCCAATAAATAGTTAAAATCTTAAAAATTGCATGTCAATTGGTATTTTTTACCAAAAATTTATAAATCTCATGTATTTTTTTAAAAATCACTTTATAATTCAACCCCCAAATAGTTTTGATTCACAAACTATATATTGTTGTTAATCATATAAACTTTGCATGGTGAAGTTTGACTACAGAGTTTTGTCATTATGGTGCAATTCATGAAAACAAAATTTTGCTTAAATTTACTTCAGGTGTCAGGGTTTTCCTTAAATTACACCAATAACTCTTCAGCTTTAAGGTCTGAAATGTTATTTTTTTCAAAAATTTGAATACTTTCCAATAGGAATCAAACAGAATAATGAAAAAATATTTTGTTTGAAATTTTGACCCTCTGAGTACAAAAGTTACACCACTGATTGTAAAAAAGGCCTGTGCAGGTTCTTAAATCTTCAAAAACTTTATTGAACTGTTTTTGGAGAGGACATTTTTAGACGAAATATGCATTTTATTTATGCTCCCTGCCAGATTTGAACATATGCTGGAAACATTATAAATCATACAATATAATTTCAGGTGTTCATTCTGATGTGCATGATATCATTGTATTATGGTGATTGATATCATACAGTAATGCACTTTCACAAGCTTTGAAACAAAATTAGATGAGACTTCAAAATGACCCAAAATAATGCATTTTGACATGTTTTTCAAAAAGTTGGATATCTTTGCCTAAAATTCTTTCACTGTTTATTAAAAGGTCAAAGTAAACTGGACCTAATGATATGCCACAGCAGATTTTGTATTCGAATGTACCCATACATATATATATATATATATATATATATATATGAGTTGGTGTTTTTTTTTTAAAGATTCTGATAATGCGCTGATTTGTCAGGTATACCTTGATTATAACATACACTGTATATCAAATATTAAACATGGTGGAAAGAAGACAGAAGACACAAATTCCAGAAGTGTTCGGTTAGTTTTAGCCACACATGGGGAGTGGAGCTCATAGTGTTGTTTTTTATATTGTTTGTAAGCTTTACTCTGGACATTTAACCATCATTCTACTTTTAAACACTGTACAAAATCTCTATTGAAGTTATGATTTTCTAAATAATAATGATAATGATAATAATAATGATTATGATAATAATGAAAATAATAAATCACATTTATATTGAGCAGCTACTATAATGATATACTCTACTGTGCGTTACAAAGTAATAATCACAACAGGATACATGATTCAAACATATAATGCATTACCTCAGAAGATGACTAAACCTGATCTCATTAATTAGATTTTGTTGGTGGTGTTTTTGCTTTGCATTGCTCATATTTTTAGGAGGCGAGAAACAATTAAGACAAGAGAGGGAAGCAGCGACTGAGATGCAGTCACAAGAGAAGAGGAGGAAGAGGAGGAGACAGACAATGACGATGAGGATGAAGATTGGGAGGTGGAAGTTTATGAAGAGGAGGATGAAGAGGAGGAGGAGAATGGGGTGGGGAGAACGGCAGAAGAGACGTTTCAAAAAGCGGCAAGAACAGGTGCATTTGCACTCATTCCACAGTGAGCTCTTGATAAAATAAATAACTTGATTCTTCGGGTCACAGCCTCGAAGAAAATTGAGCTATAAATTGATGTCACCAAAGGCACGTAGTTTAACCCTAAAGGGACCCAGGCTTTTTTGGCTATGCTAAGACCGGAGGGGGCAGATTCCACCCCTTCTCGCATTATAGCACGAAACGGCGAGGGGGGAGGATTCCACCCCCCCCCCTCCGGCCCTTTTAGGGTTAATTGGTGCCTCAAACAATGGCTTGGTATTTTGTTTTACATCCTCTCAATGAATTTTAAGAGTAACAGCAAAGTAATATACATGGTTGATGCGGGTCTCCAAGTAATTTTTCCCCCCCCCCCAAAAAAAAAAAAAAAAAAAAATATCACATAAAAAAAGTATGTATCAACAGTCCGATACGCTGTACTGTCTTCTAGAAAATGGTTTGCATTTGGCAGAAAACCTTTATAGGTGATGTGATGTTGTCTCATGCACTACAATATGCCCTGTTGTGTGAGTGGTGCAGTGCAAGTTAGCAAATATTGCAATGGCTGTAGGATATATTTTTGTGCTATTTCTGCAGGGGGAAAAAATGGAAATAGATTTTCTTATGAAACTAAGATTAGGCACGTGTAATGCTCTTAACCAATCAATGAACTACAAATAGATAGTGAGGGATGTAATTTACAAATATACCAGGCCTGAGAGGTTCAGGTTGACACTATATGCATACAGGTGACTTCAATAGTAGTCTGTTATTGATGTCACTGAAGGCATGTAGTTTAATAACCAGAACCTTGATACACATGTATAATAAATAATGTTTCTAGCAGTTTTTGTAGAACACTTTTCTGTAGAATGGTGTGATTACGCAGTGGGTATGTCTTAGAGGCCCCTTTTCATTTCTTTAAACCCCAAACCAGTCAGTCCGCCAGCGCGTGCGATAATGAGGCACGAACGACAGTTTTATTCAGAATCACGTTTGCGCAGTTTGTGCCCTTGAGACTGACGAGATTTCACGATACTTTGCGAGAGTTTTTGCAGAGGTCGCAACAGCAGCTTTCATAGCTTTCGCAGTGCATTGTTTGACCCAAGATGGTTTGGGTAGGTTATAGAGCTGATTATGCTCTTTAATTTGATACCTAATTTCCCTATTTTTGATCTCAATATAGTAGTCCATTTTAGCGTCAAAGTAAACGATTATTTTGCCAGTGTTCAAGAAGCTTTTAGATCATAGTTTGATGTTTTGCTAGTTCCTGACTGGTATTGAAAATAGATCTCCGTAATTTCTTCGATTTCACATCGTGAAACTTGAGCGAGTATGATCAATTAAAAAATGAAGAGGGGCACCATTTTTAAGGTTGTGAATTTTCCTGTTGAAAACAAGGCAAATTATGTTTTCTTACCGGAAGTGGGGTAGTGAATGAACACGCGTGGAGTGTGTTGTTGATACCCAGACAATGGTCGTGGACAATGACCCAGGATTGGAATGCTTCATGAGGAATTCCACTGTCGCAGCTAGTCTTTGATCATTCTGAAATGTGGTGTGTGCAAGCACATGGAAACATGTGCTCTACTTCTTTCATGTGCATTTCACCTGTGTCAAGAATTCAGACTAGCAGTGCTCAGGGCAATCCACATGAATAATTGATAAAGCATTCATGTGCCTTGCAGCAGAGCTCGGGACAGGTGGTAGCCAGGTCCATTGTTCAGGGTCATTGTAAGTGCACACTCACATACACATCATTGGTTCCTGTGTAAAGTTCAAGTTTTGTATAGAGAGTGAAAATTCGATCACAATCTGGAACCTAACATTTAAAAAAATCATGGATTTCATGAAACTAATAATAGGCTTTCATTTTGAAATTACCTCCAACTCAATTGTACACTATTCAGCTATTACTCAATATCAATGACACTTTTATCTGATACATAGTTTTTGAACTCACAGCATTAAGTCAGCAGCCAATGGATACTACGCAATGCGACACGCCGCGTCTTGCGACAGATTTCGACCAATCACAGACCTGGAATTCCGGTGCGAACGCGAGGATAATCTTTTAAAACTCGACGCTAGACATGTCTCTGAATTTTGCTAGTTCCTGACCCGTATTGAAATGAAGATGAGAAAACTTGCCCTTATTGTGATACTATATACTTTAGCGGACATCGTCTTTACCGTATTTTAGAGGGGCATGAAAGATTTCAGGTTAGTTTTTTGGCGTCAACGAGAAGGAATATATTTTTGAATACAATACCGAATTCCAGAGAGATTTTGATATTCTATATTCTTCTTTTCCGTTTTATTTTGATCATGAGCATATTTGCTAATGTTTTCTCTTTCAGTCAGATATTAAAAGTGTTGAAAACTGACAAGAAAATGCTCGTTCTACACAGATTTATTCATGACCATGTATCTGCTCATTACGTATGCAAGCACCGCTCAGCCGTGCATACGACTTGAATAAATACGTGCGTTTCCGCTCGCAGCTGCGGACTGACTGAAACGTACTCTTCACTTTCAATTCTGATACCTTTTGTAAGGATGATGCTGCTGCTTTGAAAGTTGATATTTGTCAAGAATAGAATGTGTTGATACTCAAGTGTGCAAATTTCAGCTTAATGATTCCATTCCTTCAGAGATGATTCTAGGGAGTTTAAAGGACAAGTTCACCTTCATTAAACATAAAGGATTGAGAGAATGCAGCAATATTAGTAGAACACATCATTGAAAGTTTGAGGAAAATCAGACAATCCGTTCAATAAGTTATGAATTTTGCAATTTTTTGTGCAGTCACCGCTGGATGAGAAGACTGCTGCAGTGTATGATGTCACATGCGTACAACAATATAAGAAAAATATAAAGAGAATTTCACAAAATTTCATCTTTTGAAAAAAGTACACTTTCCCTTCACTCGTTACTGACATATGTTATGGGTAATATTATTCCCATTGCCTGTAGAAAGAGGCAAGTCAAGTGCTCTTTTATTATGCAAAAAAAGTGAAAATATGTTGAATTTTCTTTACATTTTCTTTATACGGTTATACTCATATGACATCACGAGCCTTAGTAGTCTCCTCATCCAGCAGTTCCAACACAAAAATTTTAAAAATTCATAACGTTTGCATCCTCAAACTTTCACTGATGTGCTCTACTAATATTGCTGCATTCTCTCAATCCTTATGTTTATGAAGGTGAACTTGTCCTTTAACATCTTGTCTTGTTTTTCGTCCAATTCATTGCGTAGAGCCTGGCTTGTTACGACTAAGCATTTGAGACCCAATACCTCAGAACCTCTTTTATCAGTACATCTTTTTGAAAGTGTGAGCTTTCTTTCCAATATTTAGATAGGTATAAGAGAGTCCGTCTGATAGGGGTCAACAAACTTTAAGGGCCCAATGTTAAGTTTTTAGGGCACGTTTCGATTGTGGCTCATAACTATTGATCCCTATGTCCGTTTGTGACCAAACTTGGATGGTAAATGTCCCTTGTGGAGTTGAAGGTCACCACAAGGTCAATGGTCATAAGCGGGTCAATGAACTTCTGGGAATTTCTTGTATGCGAATGGGCAAGAAACAATTTGGCACTTGCCTTGTTTGGTTGGTGCTGTGATGCAGAGTCACTTATACAGTGTTCTTGCCAGGGTTTTTTATACGAGTGTGATGGAATATGCAAATGCACACCATGCTTTTCTAGATGCACTCGAAGCTTTTCTTAAAGATATAGTACTTCAATGTTATGTGCTGATAGTAATGAAACTGTTGACAATATTGTCCTTTTCTCTTTTTATCATTGTTGCTGTTTTCCCGATCTGAAGATGAGAGAGTCCAATCCAGGTGAAAAGACAGAATCGATCAGGGTTGTGTGTCTAAACGTCAAAGAACACTGCTGTCCATATTGTAGAAAACTGACTTACAACCTGCCATTACACCTAGAATGCATCCACGCACATGAAACTTCTGTTCAGAAGGCTCTCTCACCACCAACGAATTCCACAGAGAGAGTAAAACTATTCAAGATCTTGCAATATATTGGAGACAATCAGCACAACTTATCCGTTCTGCAAAATCAGAGGGGATTCATAATACCAGCAAACAGAAGTGCGTCTGAGACTGACTACAGAAATTTGCAGCCTTGCGATCAATGTCTTGGCTGGTTTAAAAGATCTTGCGTGTATCTTCACAAAATACATTGTATTGTGGACAGAAGTAATGGGGCGTTCACAAAGCAAGATACGAGTGTCAAATTACAATGCTCTGATGACTTCCAGGAGAAAGTGCTAAGTCGCATGAAGATTTCTCATCCAATCGACAGAATAGCACAGAACGATGACCTCATCTGTAAGATGGGAAATCATCTGTTGAAGCAAACCAGTGCTGCCAGTCCCGCCTGCTACGACCTCATCACCCAAAGGATGCTTGAGGTGGCAAGCCTGCTGCTGAAAATCCAGGAAACGATGCCAATGCTGACGATGACGGATTGCATCAGCCGGGCCATGTTTAACGCCGTGGTTACCGCTGTGAAACAAGAAGTGGGGTTTGATGAAGTGACAGGAAGCTATGCAACACCCTCGCTTTCCCAAAATTTTGGTCATAGTCTGCTAATGTGCGCAATAATTTGCATGGCAGAAGGTGCCCGTGAAAAAGACCTTCTCATGACAACTCTGGCAGGACACTTTTATGAGCTCTGCAAGAAGGAGTGGCAGTGTGAGCTCTCCAAGGAAATGCTGCAGGCTCTGCATGATAACCTGTTGGATGTTCCCTCTGGTGTGCAACTATTAAGTCAGGTGGGGAAAGTGCACCAATATGTCTCTGAGTTTATCAAGAAGCAGATGGCCGTTTTAGAGCAATCCCCGCGTCTTCTGAACAGAGAGTATATTGTCCTTGCTCAGTTCATTCTTGCTGATCTGGTCATGTTCAACCGCTGGAGGAGTGGAGAAGTGGAGAATTTGACCTGCCAAGATGTGTCAAATGTCAAGTCGGAAAACGTCCATCCAGACATTCTGTCCTCCCTATCACCATGGGAACAGCATCTTTGCACAAGACTGAGTCTGATTGAGGTTGTTGGAAAGAGAGGCAGAAAAGTTCCAGTTCTGCTGACATCTGAGATGTATGCCAACATCCAGTTCCTTCTAGACAAGAGGAGAGAAGTGAACATTCTGCAGGAGAATCCTTACCTCTTTGGCATTCCTTTCTCTGACATTACGCATAGAGCTTCGGACTGTCTCCAGAATGTTGTTCAAGCGTCCACAATGGCCCATCCAGAGTACATCTCTAGCACAGAGCTATGCCGGCATGTCACCATAATGTACCAGCTACTCTCTCTCAAGGAAAGTGAGCAGGAGTTGCTTGCAGCATTCTTGGGCCAGAAGAGCCACACACTGGGAGACTGCCTCCACCTAGAGGATCCCCTCCAGATGGCAAAGGTGACAGAACTACTGATCGAAACGGAGATTGAGCAAGAACACTCTTCTGGAGACAATACTCTTGAGTGCAAAGAGCAAGAAGGTAAGTCAATATGATGTATGCACAGTATGTCTGTATTACAAAAGTTAGAATTACATAAAACTTGTCCCAGTAATAGTGCTTCCCCTTGCAAGGCACAGAATAAGAGTTTTGAATGTCAATTCCATTTCTAAAAGTTGTTTTTTTTCCCACCTTGGGGCAAAGTGGCCCATGGATGCCCCAAAATTTTAACCCGTTGAGGACGGACTGATTTTGCTGCAACACACATTTCCCATAGACCCCTGCCCGAGTATACTCGGGACTCGTCCTCAACGGGTTAAGGGGCATCAAGGCCATTTGAAAGGGCATCGACAAAGACCACTTAAAAGGGCATCTAATTCTGGTCGAAAGGGCACACACAACGGCGTAAATCCGTACTTAGGAGTGGTGGGGATGATAGGTCACCATCACCACAATTACAAGCCCATAAACGGACAGGACCGGTTTGGGGGGGGGGGGGGGGGAAGAGAGAAGCTTGGTTCCCCCCCCCCCCCACACACACACACTTTTCAAGGATTGAAAGCCCCTTTCTTTTGCATGCAAAGTGGGAGGGAAGTGGCAGCAAAAATATGAAGACTTTTTGTTCTTGTTTTTGTTTGTTTGTTTGTTTCTTGCTTGTTAGTCGACTTTCGGCGGAAAATCAAACCTTAAAAGAGTATGAAGACTTTTTTCTTGTTGTTTCTCTTGTCTGTTGATGTTCTTTCTTTTTGACTGACGGGCAATTTACCCGACACCCCTCCCCCTTTCAAAAACGTAACACAGCCCTGAATAATGCCCAAATAAATTCAAGAAAATGGTAATATGGATATATCCATTTCTTCGTTTGTAATAACGTAGTAGATATTTTCCTGTAGCTATTCTTTTTTTTTTTAAGTCAATAAAGCAAAATTGCATTTTGATGTTGTGCATGGTGCAATTGATGCATGTTTTTGCGCCTTTTGTCGACTTGAAACAGTTCCAATTGTTCAAGGTAGCATTATCTTAAAATGGTATCATTTTGAATAAACTTATTGTATTAATTCTTACACTTAATATCATGAATGGGACCGAACCCGAGCGAGCGGAGCGAGGGGGGGGGGAGGGGGATGTTCCCCTCCCTCAAGATAATTTTGTCCCCCTCCCAAGCGGCAGTTTTTATGCATGTTTGGGTGTTTTATCGACTTGAAACAGTCCCACTTGTTTAAACTTCAGAGATGGGACAGTATTGGTGGGAGATGAGAATTGGGCTTTTTTTTTTGCGAGATAACAAAAAAACCACCTATGAAAAATTACAGAGCATACCATTTTAAGAGGAATTCAAAGTTTATTTGATGAAAATCGGGTTCAGAATGACTGAAACGTCCAAAAACGAAGTAAAACAAAGCGATCACAATAAAATGTGGGTCCCACACTTTATTAGAATTGCTCTGTTTTGGATATCTCAGCCATTTCAAAACTAATTTCATCAAACAAATGTTGAATTCCTCAAGGAATCACATGCTCTTTCATATTTCATAAGAAGTTTCTCATTATCTCATTAAAAAAAAATGTTAGAAACCTGAAATTAGGTCTCCACCAAAACTATAAAATCCCTTTAAGGTAGCAAGAATATTTTTGATATAGATTACAATGAACAATTTGCCTATAAAATGTTATTATTTGAATAAACTAATTGTATTAATATTTCTGATGAATAATTATGAATGCTGTCTATTAAGCAATTCAAACAGAACAAGCAAGCACACGAGGGTGTAGATAAGGGGCATTTTTCCTCCCACACGAAGGTGGATTTTGCATTTTCAGAACCAGCGATCTAATGCGTAGCGAAGTTTTGGTGCTATACTTGGAATTTTTTTCCCGTGCCTCCCCCCCCCCCTAAAAAAAAATAATAATGTAAGAAATAAATAGGGTTTTTTTTTTCAGGGAAGTGTTAAAATCATGGAAATTAGCTCTTATTCCTAGTGTGCACCATTTTTGTGTGAGTATGTACAAAGTCTAGTGAGGTAGAGCTTAGGGGGAGGGTGTGGGGAGGGGGGAACACAAGACGGAGCTTTTGCGTTATTTGAATTGAAATAATAAAACAATATTTTTGTGGAAAATTCGGAAATTGTCATTCCCCAAGTATACTAAGTCTATAGAGAGGACCAAGCAATGGAGGGTGGCAAGATACGTCTCCCATATTCGAGGGAGCTTTTTTTCAGTTTTAGAAGTGAAATTCAACAATCTGGTGCACACTTTTGTTGGAATATCTGGAAATTTGTCAATCAGAGAAGGTGGTAGGGGATAAGCCCCATTTCCTATTCCCCCCTTCCTATGCGAGGGCGATTCTGTATTTTCTGATTGCATTTAAACGTCTTGGTGCACACCCTTTATGGCATATTTGGAAAACTCTCTATGTTCAAAGTATAGCCACAGTCTACTTGTATGCATAGGGGCGGGGGGAGGGGAGGGGGGAGGAAGGGGACGGGCGAGCAGGGAGAAGGCATGGGCGAGTGCTAACACCACCCTTCCAGTTTTCTATCAAAAAACGCAAAAAAAAAAATTATTACATTCGGGATCATAATGATATGTTTGCACCTTCCCTCTTCCCCGTCCACGCTCCCCGTCCTCCAGGATCACTCCCTGCATACGAGGGTGCTTTTTGCATTTTTAGAATTCAGAGAATATATCTTGTAAACACATTTATGTATGATGTAATCTGGGAAAATTTCAATCCCAGAAGTGTACAGTGTATATTATTATTATTTTTTTTTTTTAGGGGAATGGGAACCCTCCATTAATTGAAAGTACCTAGATATCTCCTCCAACCCACGGAACATTTGCATTTCTTTAATCTGAAGTAACAGACCTGGTGCACACTTTAGATGAAACATTTTAAAATCTGTCGATCTAAAGTGCATGAAGTAGAAAGGACTGCACGAGGAGGGTATGGAAGGGGTTAGGCCTATCCCCTCTTAGGCGAGGGAGATTTTGTACTTTCAGATCGAAATTCAGCCATCTTTGGGTGAAAATATTTAGAAAGTTTTCTATCAAAAAGTAAAAACATTTCCACATTTTTGGGAGTTACGAGGAGAAGCCAAATGATGTTTGTCCCCAATACTTTTAGGGGGAACCATCCCCCCCCCCCCCCCATCCATCGATGCCTCTGCATTTGAGAGAGCTTTTGTAAATGAAAGATCTGCTGCACACTCTTTGATAAAATAAGGATATACGTCAATCTCAAAAGTGTACAAAGTCTATCAAAAGGGACCCAGTAGCAGAGCTTTTGCATATTTATGATTGCAATTCAACGATCAGGTGCATAGTTCTGGCAGTAGTTGGACAATTTTCCATAAGGAAAGTTCAAGATTTGTCCTCATCTCTGGAATTGCTTGGGGGTTAAATGATTTGTCTGCCCCAAACATTTCCGTAGGGGCGGGGCAAATGCCCCTTTGCCCCCACCCCGATAGATTCAACGCCCCTGATCATCCCTGGGTATGCCCATAGATGGATCAGTCATCCCGTTTCAGGAATTATTTCAGGAAATGGAGGGGGTTCATTATGGCGGTATAGTTGCTCGCGTCATAGCATGTTTACATGTAAGCCTATGCTATTTGACTTTGTCAACGTCTGGACCATACCTTATGTCGATATTACTTTCTTCGCGGGCGAGCGAAGCGAGCAAGCGCTTGAGAAAATTATGTATACACTATCCTACAAGATAGGACTGTTCAGCTCTGTTACCTGTCTGAAGGCGGGCGTACGAACGTCATGCAATATGCCAAAATTGATACAATCACATTTCTGCTTCCTCATTTTTGTTCTCAAATTTCAGGGGGGGGGGGGATGATTATACAGGCCATCCCCCCCTTCCTCCATTTCTGGGGGGATATATCCCCTCCCCCCCCCCCCCCCCCACCCCCCCCCGGTAATAATGCCTCCACCACAAAGTGGTGCCGGAGGCATTGTGTTTTCGGGTTGTCCGTCCGTTCCTAATGAATTTTGTGGACAGGGTAACTATCAAAACCTCTTGAGGTATCCTAATGAAACTTGGCATGTAAGTGTATTAGGGGGTGAAGTTTGTGCCTGTTAACTTTTGGGTGCACATGCTCAAGGTCAAAGGTCAAAAGGTCAAGGTCAAATACATAAGATTTCACTATTTCCACCATATCTATTGCAATGCCTGAAGATGTTTTCTTGAAACTTAGTGTATACATGTATTACCCCAATTAAGATCTCTGGTGAAAGTTTGGGTCATGAGGTCAAAGGTCAAAGGTCAAGTAAAAATATTAAAATTCACCTTTTTTTCCCTGTACCTTGGAAATTGTTCAAGATATCTTTCATGGAACATAGTATATGTACATGTACTGACTGGCAGTGATTATCTAGAGAATTTAGGGTTCAGGGGGTCAAAGGTCTAGGGCAACACTTCAAAATTTAACAATTTCCCTCATGTTTATGCAAAGCATTAGGATTATTATTTTTTTTTACACTTGGTGTATGCATGTATAACCTAATAGAGATTCTCTGGAAAGCTTTTTTTTTTTTGTCCCCGCCGAACGAGTTTGAGCAGGGGACTATGAAACGGGCTCCGTACGTGTGTGTGTCCGTGTGTCCGTCCGTCCGTCTGTCTGTCTGTGCGTTTGTGTGTGTGATCAAAATCTTCAATTTGCTACTTCTCTGTCATTTATGAGCCAATTTTGATTCTGTTTGCTTTATATGATAGCATTACATGGGAGCTTTGAAACTTGTACGCAGAATTTCAGTTGTGACCTTTGACCTTGACCTTTGACCTATATTGTGTACATTTTGCTACAAAATGCTACTCCTTCGCCATTTCTAACCCGATTTCGATTCCGTTTGCTTTATGTGATGGCACTAGTTGAGGGCTTCAAAACTGCTACACAGAATTTTGACCCTTGATTTTTTGACCTTTGACCTTGATTTTTTTGACCTATATTGTACATTTTGCTACAAAATGCTACTCCTTCGCCATTTCTAACCCGATTTCAATTCCGTTTGCTTTATGTGATAGCACTAGGTGAGGGCTTCAAAACTTCCACACAGAATTTTTACCTTTGACTTCTTTGACCTTTGACCTTGATTTTTTTACCTATATTGTACATTGGCTACAAAATGCTACTCCTTCGCCATTTCTAACCCGATTTCAATTCTGTGTGCTTTATGTGATGGGCACTAGGTAAAGGCTTCAAAACTTCTACTCTGAATTTTGACCTTTGACTTCTTTGACCTTTGACCTTGATTTTTGACCTGTATTGTACATTTTGCTACAAAATGCTACTCCTTCGCTATTTCTAACCCGATTTCGATTCCGTGTGCTTTATGTGATGGCACTAGGTGAGGGCTTCAAAACTTCTACGCAGAATTTTGACCTTTGACCTTGATTTTTGACCTGTATTGTTCAATGGCTACAAAATGCTACTCCTTCGCCATTTCTAACCCGATTTCGATTCCGTTTTGCTTTATATGATGGCACTAGGTGAGGGCTTCAAAACTTCTACACAGAATTTTGACCTTTGACTTCTTTGACCTTTGAACTTGATTTTTGACCTGTATTGTACATTTTGCTACAAAATGCTACATGTAATTCCGGCTGGGACATATATTACGCACCGCGTAATTTCTACTTTTCCTTGTTTTCTTTGGTTTTTGCCTCAAAGGTCAAAAGGTCAAAGATCAAAGATCAAGTGAAAGTGCTGAACTAATTTTTTCCTCCATATCTCGGAAGTGGCTCAAGCTATCTTGAAACGTACTACTTGTACATATTTATGCGTGTTCTGCCTGACAGTGATTATATTATGAATTTTAGGGTCAAGGGTCAGATGAAAATGGTAACAATTTACTATTCAATACAGAAATTGCTCTTTTTTCTCCATACCTTGAAAATTACTCAATGCATAAACGTATGAATGGGGTCAAAGTCAAGTTAAAATCCTTCAATCCAAAATACATGCTCCCCCTATTCATCCAATTAAACCTAGGTCAAGGATGGTGAACATTCAACACATTTGTGACAAACTTGTCATTTTATTATTTTGCCAATTTTGTGAAAATGTAATCACATATTGTCCACATGTACTATCTAGACCTATTAGGAGAATCATGCATTATGGCGGAGGCATACCAGTCGCCCATAGCGACATTTTCTAGTTTCTAAAATGACGAGAAACGCAATGTAAGGCACTTAGGTGTAGTTGCAATATAACACACACACACACACACACACATTAAAAGTATGCATTATACACAGTTATACTAGCGATACCACGTTTATGGCCTTTCATTATGTGACCGTGCATCACAAAACCAACAAAAAAGTCACACCCCTTTGATTTTATGCGAGGACTCAAAATAGGTGAAACTGGTCAACCAAGTCAATTTTGAGTTTTCTATATTTTTGGAAAGAGCTGTTCTACATTATTCTTGAATTTGGGATCATAAATTGAATGGGGAAAGTGGGTTTTCAGCAGTTTTTCTACAACTCCTTTTTTTGGTAGGGTAGTTTGATCAGGTTTTCTTAGAGGGCCCTCTTCATTTCTTTTAAAATCCTTTGCATCTTTACTTTCAACTCTAATAACTTTTGAAATGATAATGCCACTGCTTTCAATAGTTGATATTAATCATGGACAGAATGTTTTAATAAAGCATGATTAATTTCAGCTTAATTTGATAATCCCTTCATTGTTGTTGCTACAAATTACATCATTATTTTTTTTGTCCCATTCACGCCACAGGTAGCACGACTTAATGAAGAGTAAGCGCTTGAATAGACCATGTACTTCAGAGCCTCATTTCTCAGTTCACACTTTTCCAGAGGGTTTGCTTTCTTTCCAGTATTTAGGTAGGTTAGGGAATTCCATTTTAATTGAGTTATACATCATTTTAAAGCTTAGAGTCTGCTCTTTCAGAATCTGTCCCTAACTGAAAATCCATGTCTGGCGACTTTTTGTTGGTTTTGTGGTGCAGGGTCACAGACAGAAAAACAACAGACAAAAGAAAAGGGCAGGTAAATGTATGGCCATCAGTGGCTATCAGTGGCCGTTGATTAATTCAAGCCCTGCCCGTGACATTGTTTGTGATCTCTTCTTGATCTGTCAGAAGACAGCAGGCGAATCCTTACCCCTATTGAGAGCTTTATCATCATTACCTGACTTCATACATACAGACTGATGTGTTAGTATGATGAAGGATATTAAGCTTTCATTCCAGCTTGCTTTTCTGACGAGACATCAGACAATGGCACCACATTTCATCTATGATACATCACTACATAATTATGGTTAAAATGCAATGGTCTTGCAAACTTCTATAGTCTCTGACTGCGTACAGTTTGTAGTTGCATTTTTTCTCAAGCATAAATGAACAATTTTTCTTTTTTTAAATTCAAAGTATCTTGTTTATGCTGTTTGTATAACAAATGAAAATTTGTAAACAGCAACATCATATTCACATGGTTTTTGAAAGCTCTTTGAAGATGCCATGTCAGCTAGTTTGCTCACATTGCAACTGAATCACTTTCTCAATAATTGTCTGCTGATTTGCTTACATGTTTGTAGCTTATTAAGCTTTCTTAGAGATGGATATCCTTCCATAGGTACACGTATAGCCGACAAACCAGCCGCTGTACAATAGTTATTTGGAGTGCAGGTGATCCATGATTGTCCTCAACGTCCTTAAAAATAAAATAAAAAAAGAAATTTTTATGGGTTTAAGAAGTGCCATGTGATAATAAGCATACCCATTGGAAACAGATGTTTGGTTGTTTTTTTTTTTTTTTTGGTCTTTTTTGTTATCAACAAAAATGTAGTTACTGCTGTGGAACTACCGTCGACATCCCACTACAACCCCCCTCCCCCCCCCCCCACTGCCCTTTGCCACTCGAGAAGTGGCCATGAATGTATATAATATGTAAGATGTGTAAGATAATTACCATGGGTATTAAAAGTGAGTTTCTGCACCTGTGATGATTGATGATCAACATGCATATGAGCTAATTTTGTTCTGAATTATTTGTAGTATTAAGTTTTTCAAGATGCTGTGATTTCTAGATGGTGATTAGAATAAGCCAATTCGTAATTAGCTTATGTACAAATGACCTTTCTTTTTTCTCAGATGGTTAGGCACTTCACTCGTTTTCAAAGTGGCATAATGCATAAGCTTGCCTGACGTACTGGTAACAATTTATGGAATTCATGTTCAAACAAAGAATGAGCTTACGTTTAGAGCAGGTGATCAGAATAATCCATCAGTTGTCAATTTAGCAGGCATCCATTTCATTGTTTTGTATTGAATCTAATAACAGCCTATTTTCTTTTATATTGCAAAATACCATTCTCGCTCTCGGTTGGATGTGCTGGCAAGCGCCATGTAGATAAGGATCACATGAATAATCATTGCATCACAAATGCTTATCTCAGTGAATTTACAAACCAAAATGTCTGTTGGTACAAATGACCTTTTTCTGCTCATGCGCAAAGTGGAATTACGAACTGGTCTATAGAACTGTAAACTCTTTGAATAGATTCCATCCAATACCCTTGCTAGAGCACTGATGAATTATTTCTGTTTTTGGTTTTCCCCCGTGTTATCATCTGTCTTTTGTCTTTCCAATCTCTGGTGACTGTTGTTACTTTCATGAATTTCCACATGTCTTTGATAATGTCCGAAAGAAATCATTGATCTATATCATTTTGTCTTTTCGTACTCTTAACGTTTTGGAATTTATTCCTGTATTTAGATTTGACTAATTATTTCTATTGTCTGAATCCTAATTTCAGTGTACCCCTCACATTTAATATACTAGATATTTGAAAATAGGCAGGGAAAAAAAAAAAAAGGATATGAGATTAATAAGTGGAGAAATGAAGTATTTCTTCTCCAATAATTTGATTTAAAATTAAAAGTAAAACTTGGATTATAAGGTGGGTACAAATGTATACTGGTTATTCAGCTTTGATTATGTCAGGGGTACATTTGACTTGCACTTTATTTCAGGAGATGCCATTACCCAAAATAAGTCGTGGGAGATTGTGCAAGGAGCAGTGGATGCAATCTTTGCCCGTAATACACGGCAGCTGCCGCCGTCAGGAGAGGTGAGAAAAATAAGTAGTGTGGAAAGAAGAGACCTAGTCATCTTTCATTACTCCCATGCCATGTTTATTTGAGTTGGGAAGGGGTAATTGTATGAAGATTTTCACCTATTAAAAGCTGCAAGGTCCATAAACTCAGATTTTGATTGGTTCAAGCAGTAAATAACATCTTGTTACACTTATGTCGAAACATACACTAGTTGATGCATTGAACAATTCTTAGTCTACACCATGTACTTTTTTTCGTGCCATAATTTGTGTAATACTTTCAATATGTTTCTTGAGGATCTAGAAAGAACACCAATGTTTTTCCATCATATATGAAATATGTAGTTCAATTACAGTCAAACTCCACATAATCTGACATGTGGTGCTGAACTAATGTTCATTTCAACATAAAAGTTTTGGGAAAGGTTGGTTGTAGCCCTTGAGTATAGATGGACTGTCACATTACCAATGATATTCATATTTTGTTTCAGAGTGTCATCTTTTACGAGCCCAAATGTTTGAATGCTGCATCAATCTTATGTTGCAATATATAAGGATTTTGGGGTTGTTTGATATCTTCCTCAAACACAGTCATTTGAAAAAATAAGTATTTAGCAGTTTTGGGCCATATCCCGATGTGGACAGGCTGTTTTTTGCTTCAACACGCATTTCCCATCATTGACACCAGCCCGAGTATACTCAGGACTTATCTTCAACACATTAAAAATATATTCATTGTCCTTGGGGAAAAAAAAAAATACACTTCTTTTTAGTCGTTACACAAATTTTGTAGTGAATTGGTGGCTTCAAATTTTATGTTGTACCGTGTCAAAAAGATATACTGAAATGCAAGGGGAAAAAGAGAAGAAAGACCATTCTTCTTGAACATGGGTAACAATTTAGTTCATGTGAACTGTAAAAGTATTAAACAGTTTTTGTTTTGTTCCTTTTTCTGATATTTATTTTCTGTGAAAAAAAAAAAGAAATATATATATATATATATATATATATATACTTGTACACAAATTGTGTGGGGGAATTGATGGTTGCAATTTTTTTTTGTTGCACTGTGTCAAAAGATATGGAAGAAAAAAAAAAAGGAGAGGAAAAAAAACACCATACTTCTTGAACCGGCAATGGCTCACCTGGTATTTCTTAGACTGTTTAGGATTTTTTTTTTCAGTTATTTTCATTGCCTGTTGAAAAAATAACAACAAACAAACAAAAAAACTAATACAGTTGTACACATATTGTGTGTTGAATTGATGTTTTCAAATTTGTTACATTGTGTCAAAGATATACTGGAATGCAAGAAAAAAAAAACGAAAAAAGAAAACATTTCTCTTGAACTGGGTAA
Organism: Diadema antillarum; assembly: GCF_040938485.1. Classification (NCBI taxonomy): domain Eukaryota; kingdom Metazoa; phylum Echinodermata; class Echinoidea; order Diadematoida; family Diadematidae; genus Diadema; species Diadema antillarum. Next base: position 460,902 of record NW_027271417.1, read on the forward strand.
TGGTTAAATCTTTTAAACTGTTACAGTGCCAAACAGTGTTTTATTTGTGTTGTTGTTGTTGTTGTTTTTTTTTTTGGGGGGGGGGGGGGGGATGATATTCATTGTCCATTTAAAAAAAACAAAACAACACTTTAAAAACACAAATTGTGTGGCGAATTCATGGTTGCAAATCTTATGTTGCATTTTAATAGTCAAAGATACTTTGTACGCCTGTTACCAAATGACAAAGTCCCCCGGGGACCAACAATTTTCTTTCATTATATCAAGATTTTGTTATGGCTGAACAGGAGGCCTACAGCATATGAACAGGTGATTTCATTGTAACTGGGATTTATATCCATGTTTATTATAACCTAGCACGGTGCACTGTTCAAAATAGAAGATGAGAGAGGGGGAAAAAAATGTTCTTCTTGGACTGGGTATTTCTTGTAAGCCATTGAGTGTTTGAACAACTCTTTTGCCAGTGATATTCATTGTCTGACTAAATCAATACACATGTACACAAGTTCTGTGGTGAATTGATGATAAATATGATATTGCGTTGTGTGAAAGATACACCAAAAAATGCAAAATGAAAAAAAAAAAAAAAAAAAAAAAAAACCTTTTTGAACTGGGTAGCAGTTCTATCTTCTTGTTTATAATGTTAGTGATTGCCTGGTGTCATACATTTACTCCTCCAAGCAAATAATCTTACATGGGGAAATAAGTGTGTGTATGAAAACTATGCTCATTTTGTGTATAGCAGGTTGAAAGTATGGTGGACACATCCAATGTGCAGGGCTCCAGCTGCGACACAGTCAGCAATGGAGGAGATAGCCTCAATCCCTCCCTCGATACCATGACAACCGTCTCCACCAGCAACGTGTCTCTTGGAGAGAGCCAGACCTCCCAGGAGGGGGTTCTTGTGGATGACTTCAAAGGAGTCTCGGTCGAGGTGAAGCCAGAAATTGTGCACATTGTAGACAGCGACAGCGACAGCCAGGAGGATGTCCCCCAGCAACCTAGTGGTCAGACAATGGCTGCAGTGGTCACTGAGTCTTCTCAGTCCACAGACAGCTCTGCCAACCAGAGTGCCCAGTTGCTGAATTTCATCAGGTAGGACTCCTCTAAAATACCCATTTGTGACCGTGCACCACAAAACCAACAAAAAGTCACCAGACATGGATTTTCAGTTAGGGGCAGATTCTGAAAGAGCAGACTCTAAGCTTTTAAAATGACGTATAAATTAATTCAAGTGGACTCCCCTAACCTACCTAAATGCTGGAAAGAAAGCAAGCACTCTTGAAAAGTGTGAACTGAGAAAAGAGGCTCTGAAGTACATGGTCTATTCAAGAGCTTAATTTTTACCAAGCCATGCTAGCTGTGCCATGAAAGGGACAAAACACAGGAGGTAAAGTCTGTTTTGATTAGCAACCCTTCTCATTATTCATGTACAGTCCAACCTCTGTTATCTGACCGTGACAAGGGCCTGCTGTGGCAGCTAAGAACATGGTGTAAACGCCGCTTAAGAAATGTGCACTGCCCTGGTGCTTACTAGGTTTGCAGTGTTGAGTATGCAGATATTGACATATGATACTGAAAAATGTGTAGATTGAGATAAATATGTTTAATGATACAGTAGCTTGAAGCTGGGAGGCAGAATTTATCTTTCCGTATTGAAAATAAATGTGTTTGCTGTCTCTTGCTATTTTCTGGCAAAAAAGAAAGAAGAAGAATATGAAAAACTGAGAAAATGTTCATCATATGAAAAGAGTCTCTTCAAAGTTACCATAAAACCATGAATGTTCATGAGCATTTTAATTTTGCTAGTTTCACAAGAGCCAAGGTTCACAACATATAAATGTGCAAGAAAGTTCTTGCGTATATTATATGAATTGAATGCCAGTGGCAACGAAAAAAAAAATTGTATACTGTGAAATTCACAGAAATTTCATGCTGGCATATATCTTGCTTTACACTACAGCTATTTGAACGAAGGATGTGCATATCACACCTTGATCAATGCAAAATAATGACATTCACACTTTTCTCTGATTATTGTATATAACAGTGTGGTCAAAACAATATTGACATTCACACTCTTCTCTGATTATTGTAGGTATTCCAGAAAGAAATGGAGGGGAATGGGGAGGAGATTGATCCCCTGTGAGATTTGTACCTCAAGGAAACAAGTTGATGGCGATGGGAGATTTCATCTGGCATAGTTCAGAGATCCTCATGTAAAAATCCTGAGGAGAAAACTCTTCTTGAGATCAATTTCTCTTAGACTTTGAGAGAAGTGTGAACACAGAGTGATGTGTCTTTCCTGTAATTTGTCCCTCATACAGTGCTCAGCTGGCTAAAAAGGGAATCCAACTGACAGAACCCGGTGTCATCGAATTTCCCAACGGCCAGACTATTTCATTTGCCCCTGCGCCAGTCACAAACCCGAATGACCCCGTCCCTGTGGCCATTTCAGCCAATCCGGTGAATAATGAAGCAGTGAGCAAAATCACCCACATAGAGCCGGCACCAATTAGCGCTGTAAAAATGGTAAGATCAGATCGGTACAACCATGCAAGAAGCAAGCAGTGTACAAAGTGTGCTTGATTATTCAACTTTTTTGATGTGAAATCCTGAATGGTAACAAACACAAGAACAAAAACATCAATGTTTTCTCTGAAAAAAGACAGGGAAACTGGATGAAAAACCAATATTTAAAGCAAAAATATCAATGTTTAAAAAAAAAAAGAAAATTGAGGGAAAATGGATGAAAATCACGTGTTCAAGAAATGTGTATATACATAGTTTTTATATCACTAGCTTGAATATGAAGAAGACATCACATGGCATGTGTTTAGATTAATCATTCGCAAAACAATACAAGGGACCTTTGCATTTGTGAGGTCATCTAATTGTCAGCTGCTGTGAACATCTCATAATCTGATTGGCTCATGGTTATATGTTGCCTTGGCAATTATTGCTGCACTGCTAGCTGGTATTATCATTGTATTAACTCCTCTTGTGCAATGTACAAATTTGCCTGTGAAAATGGACAAGTGGCTAAACCTACACCCAGAGCTTGTCTGAGAACTATGTTGTGTGATAAATGTGCACAAAGGCGACTTGATTCACTCAAATGAACTTTCAGGGCCGGCGCAGCCGTGGGGGCCGTGGGGGCTCGGGCCCCCACACTTTTTGTGCACCATACAAAGAAATACATAAGGTGTCATCACTTTGTCAGCTCATGAAACCCGGAAGTGGGCCCCCACACTTTTGAAAACACTGCGCCGTTCCTGCTTTCACAGACATAATCTGTAAATGGGTTACGGAATGGCAAAATTTCTATGTATAAAGTAATACTAATCATCCTCTATGTACACTGTATTCTTATTCCTTAAATCTGTGAAATGGCTCCATATTTCATGTGCAAAGTCATGTAGTAACAGTTGAGAATGTGACTGTTTATTTTCTATGTCCATAGTGATTTAAAGCTACACGTGAGGTTTAACTACGAAGTTGTACGTTTTCACATTGGCGATCTATTACTTGGTCTGCTCCCATTTTGTCTAGTAGCCATTTAGTCTCAACCCACATGGTCTAATCTTGTTCTGTTTCAACCAGTTCATCTATTGACCATTTAGTCCAATTGCCACTTTGCCTCATTACCAGTTGGTCTACTTCTATGTGGGCTGTACCTGTTTCATATGATACCCACAGTTTATAAGACAAAATGGAAAAAAAAGTCCAAGGAGACAAAATTGCAATTAGACCATCTAGTCATTAGAAGAAATGATAATTAGCCAAACTGGGCAACAGACCAAGTGAGGATTAGACAAAACAGGCATTAGATGAAATTGATAGTAGATTAAATGAGTTTAGCCGTAGTTGTGTTAGATGAACTGGGAAGTAGACCATCTGATATTAGACCAAGTGGCAATAAACCGTCACATGAGCACTGTTCCAAATAAAAAAAGCTTCTAGCTATTCACCAACGGAATGTGTTTACTGAACGTCAACACCTTTCTCACCACATGGGTTTACTGCTTTCAATAATGAAATGGAAAAGACCCCAGTGCGAACATTATTAATTTGTGTCTCTGCATATCAAATGTTTGTGACTCTTCTTTAGGTTTGAAGGATGCCCTTTTCATATCATTGCCAGTATTTGAAAAATAAATTCAGCTCATCTGAAGGTTGTCTAATGTATAAACTAGATTGCATCCATCAAACCATCCCTAACAGCAGTGTCCAAAATTAGGTGTACTCTGTCTAGCTTTCCACAGCTTTGAGCTATAACCACCAAACTCTTACCACAGGTACATAACCTAATGAAAGATACCAGTCAAGTTTGAATATGGCTGAAGTCTGACAAGGTCAGAGGTCAAACTCTCAATGCACTTTCCCTGATAAGCACTGTGTAGTATTGTGTTTTACTCACAATAACTTTAAAACAAATTTGAGCGGTGACCACCAAACTTATGCCACAGGCGCAAAACCTGAAGATGCTGGTCAAGTTGGAATAATTTATGACTAAAGTCTGACAAGGTCAAAGATCAAATACAATGACCTTTCCCTGATTTTAGTACCATATATTGTGTGCTCTCAACAACTTTCCAGAGCTTTGAGCTATGACCACCAAATTCATACTACAGGTACATCACCTAAAGATACCAGGCTAGTTCAGTTATTGGTAGTCAACATCAAAAGTTCGATGAACTTGCATAGGAAATACACTTATCACAAATTGATGTTCACCTTGTATTTTTTAACTACCCAAAGTTCCTAAATTGATTATCTAATGATTTGTTCCCCAAGAAACTCAAGCAAGTCCTGCTGTCCAAACTGTCTCGAGGCAAAAGGAATGTGATTGCTGAGGCAGAGGCAGTGAAAGGGGTCACCAGGCAGGAGGAGACAATGGAAGGGGTCACCAGACAGGAGGAGATAGTTCAAGGGGTCACCAGACAGAAGGCAATGGAAGGGGTCACCAGACAGGAGAAGGCAGTGGAAGGGGTCACCAGACAGGAGAAGGCAGTGGAAGGTGTCACCAGACAGGAGGAGACAGTTCAAGGGGTCACCAGACAGGAGAAGGCAGTAGAAGGGGTCACCAGACAGGAGGAGTCAGTTCAAGGGGTCACCAGACAGGAGGAGACAATGGAAGAGGTCACCAGACAAGAGAAGGCAATGGAAGGGGTCACCAGACAGGAGAAGGCAATGGAAGGAGTCACCAGACAGGAGGAGACAGTTCAAGGGGTCACCAGACAGGAGAAGGCAGTGGAAGGGGTCACCAGACTGGAGGAGACAGTTCAAGGGGTCACCAGACAGGAGAAGGCAGTGGAAGGGGTCATCAGACAGGAGAAGGCTGTTGAAAGGGTCACCAGACAGGAGGAGTCAGTTCAAGGGGTCACCAGACACGAGGAGACAATGGAAGAGGTCACCAGACAAGAGAAGGCAATGGAAGGGGTCACCAGACAGGGGGAGGCAGTTCAAGCGGTCACCACACTGGAGGAGACAATTCAAGGGGTCGCCAGACAGGAGAAGGCAGTTCCGGGAGTCACCAGACAGGAAGAGGCAGTTCAAGGGGTCACTGGACAGAAGACAGTTCATGGGGTCACTGGACAGGAGGAGGCAGTGAAATGGGTCACCAGACAAGAGGAGGCAATGAAATGGGTCACCAGACAGGAGGAGGCAATGGAAGGGGTCACCAGAGAGGAGGAGGCAATGGAAGGAGTCACCAGACAGGAGGAGACAATGGAAGGAGTCACCAGACAGGAGGAGACCGTTCAAGGGGTCACCAGACAGGAGAAGGCAATGGAAGGAGTCACCAGGCAGGAGGAGGTAATGGAAGGAGTCACCAGACAGGAGAAGGCAGTGGAAGGGGTCACCAGACAGGAGGAGGCAATGGAAGGAGTCACCAGACTGGAGGAGACAGTTCAAGGGGTCACCAGACAGGAGAAGGCAATGGAAGGAGTCAACAGACAGGAGGAGACAGTTCAAGGTGTCAACAGACAGGAGAAGGCAATGGAAGGAATCACCAGACAGGAGGAGGCAGTGGAAGGGGTCACCAGACAGGAGAAGGCAGTGGAAGGGGTCACCAGACAGGAGGAGGCAATGAAACGGCTCACCAGACAGGAGGAGGCAATGGAAGGGGTCACCAGACAGAAGAAGGCAGTGGAAGGGGTCACCAGACAGGAGGAGGCAATGAAACGGCTCACCAGACAGGAGGAGGCAATGGAAGGGGTCACCAGACAGAAGAAGGCAAGGATGGACAGTCAGCTGTCACTAGACAGCCAAGCCTCTCCTGGGGTGTAAGTTCAAGAGTATCTCACCCTCATGCTCATTCTTTTATTTCTCCATGTCTAATTCATATTTTCCTGGGATTTCTAAAGTGCAGTGACCTAAATGAGCTTTTGTTCAAAATGGTGAAAGAATTGAGTATTGTGTGAGCCAAAAACATTTAAAAGGGATGATATAGTACTTGGCTTTTAACTTTTTGAGAGATACCAAGAAAAACCACTTTTTACATAGCACTGAGCACTGAGAAAACCATTGTAAGAAGAATTCAAAGTTAATTTAATGAAAATCAGTTTTGGAATATACAGACATGTTGCAGTCGGGAACAAATGAAGAGTTTTGCAAAAACTGATATATCCATTTCTATCTGTGGTATATATTTGAAATTGAAGGTGTTGAGAAACAAAGAAAGTAATTGCAGTAAATTGAGATATGTGATGAATTTGATATCTTCTTCAAGCAATTTTGGTCATTTCACAAGTGCAGTATCATTGAAAAAAAAAATCTCTATTTCATGATGACCTTAAAAAATGAATATGATGTACGACAGTTTATGCATTCACACTCTTCAGATATTGAATGACAAGAGTTGGATGAGTAGAGAATATGAAATCAGTGACATAACAAACTGCCTGGTTAAAATGATTTGAACATGCTGTTCAACATGACTTTGGTGTTTATGTTTTTGTTTTTGGCAAATTTGTGTATCAGCTAAAATTATCCCTTCTCTGTTAGCTGATCATCATTATTTACAACAGCAGCAACATCTGTGAATGCAGTTCATGAGACTAGAGCAGAATGGAAACACCCTTCCCTTATGAATGTCTCTCTGTAGAAACTGAATTTTATCTGTTATCCACTGCACCATGACACCTTCACAAATTTTGAATTCTGTACTTTTGTTAGAATTTGTAAAATTTTCAAAGAATATAACAAAGCCCAATATTCAAAATCAATATGAATGGCATCCAATGAGCAGAGTTCGTTTGCAAAAACCGATAAGTCCATTTTTGAAGATTTTGAAGTATGGTCTCTGTCATAAAGTACAAAATAATACCTTTTAAATGATATATTGGTCACTACATAAAGGTACATTTTGAAGTTATGGTCAAAAGAAGCAAAAAAAAAATCTTATAATTTATTCTCTTTATTTTTCTTGACCTTCAAGCGCAAATATCTCCATTTGGCAAATATGGACTTATCGGTTTTTGTGAACAAACACTTCATATCTTTTGTTGCAGTCAACAAGTGACTAAACAGCGGACATCTCCCCCACGTGTGCAATCAGATGTCAGACTGCTAGCCAACAAAGGCCATCCTCTTACAATGCCACAAGCAATCACTGCAACAAGGTAACTTGCAAAATAAGAATAAGAAATCTTTTTGATTGTTTGTTTTTAATGCTTCCACCACAAAGTGTCACCGGAGGCATTCTGTTTTTGGATTGTTCATCCGTCTGTCCTTCCGTTGGTAATCAATTTTGTGGACAGCATAATTAATAAAACGTTTGAGATATCCTAATGAAATTTGCCATGTATATGTATGAGTTGCAAAGTTGTGCCTTTCCACTTTTGGCTGATTATGTTGAAGTTCAAAGGTCTAGGTCAAAAGCTCGAAATTTCACTATCTCCCCCAAAATGTAATCAACGCCTGAAGGTATTTTCTTGAAACCTGGTGTAAAAAAAAATGAATAAATAAAAGATGATTTCCTGGTCACATATTCCATGGCAAAGAACGTGCGATGTTATTTCCTTGAAACCACCTTGCCCATGTAGAGGAAGAAGACCTCTAAAAGTATATTGACTGTGATGAAAGAGGTATCGGGCATGAATTGGCTGACATGCAAGCACTAAATTAAATGATGGACAAAGATGTAAATCAAGGCTTGGTGTACTCCTTCTCAAATATGTCTTTCAAGGGGTTGTAATATTAGTATATTGGAAATGCATCCAATACCTGTATATAAATATGTCAAATCTATTAAACGTATTACTACGTGCAAATAGCCTCAATCATAGAGCAGCTCTGTTATGAACCTGTATTGAAGTACCTAGCTCTCCCGTTATAAAGAACACAGATAACAAAGTACCGGTTATAACGAAATTAAAAAGTCAGGCCCAAACATTACTGGCTCTCTGTTTTTGTTTTTGCTCTTTTTTTTTTTTTTTTGCTTTTTTGTGTTTATTTGTTCAGTTATAACGAAATTTCGATATAATGAAAGAAAACTGCTGGTCCCAAGGACTTCGTTGTAAGGGGAGTCCACAGCAATTACATTGGAAAGGAAACGAGTCAATAGCCGTTTTTTGCAACATTTTCAGATTTTATGAATAACTTTTAAATAAAGGTTCTCGACAACATGAAGGCTTGTCCTATGCTTGTCCAACATAGCAACACAATTAAAAATGCAAACAGGATTCCAGCAATTGGATTTCATTTAAAAAGAACTAGGCTAATGGGATTGCTTGTCTCTTGGTTCCCGGAAATGAAACATCCGTAAATTTGAATACATTATGAAAATAGTCTATTGAACGTCAAAGTAATATTAATCTAAAAAGCAGTGCCTAAGATGAGCTGGGTTAGGATAGATAGAATACCAGTTTGTCAAGATGATTTTCCACATCACTCTCTTTTGCTTCACTCATGTCATGTATGTCAATAACAGTTGTATTTTACATATCTTGTACCCTAGATTCCCAAAAAGAGCTGCATCATTCGGATATGCACGGGCTGCACCAGGAATGTCTCAGTCATATGGGGGAAGAAGGGTTGATATGGCGGAGGAACAGGAGAGACTCACACTTCAGCACATGCAGCTTGAAAATAATTTGAGAATGGAAGTTATTGCCTTGAAGAAACTTGTGCAGCAGAAGAAGCGTGAAGCTGCTATGACTTCCCTGTCGGAAAACTGAATGGATGTTCTTCCTGTTCTGTCTGTAATACCTGTAACTTTTCCGACCACTGTGAAAAAGTACTGAAGGTAATACTGCTGCGTATGTACTACAGTACAACAGACTGCAGTTCAAGTACTTTGTTAAACTGTACCCATGTCACTGCAGTATTAGCATTGCTGCATTGTTACCAGAGTGATACTGTGGTACAAGTGCAGCAGTTGTGCTGCAGTAGTAGTGTCTATTATACAACGCCTAAAAAAGTATAGCTACCCAATTAAGTATATTGGTGGAGTGCCCATCATGTGACATTCAGTTAAAAGTACCATCGCATGCTGTGGCTGTCAGCCGTGCAATTTTGTTTGAACAAAAAATGGATAGCGTATGGCTGATGTCACCAATTTCTTTTAACTCCTATGTTAAACTCAAGATTGACTCAAAGTTTTTGTTACATTGCACGGCTCTGACGTCACAATAAATGAACATTTGCTGCGCTCACTCAACAGTTACAAACGTGCTTGAAAGCGCATACTTTTGCTATTCATTTTTGAAAATAACTTCAACCAATCAGTTTCACTTATGTAGGTACACACGGCTGACTGTGACTGTGCAGCTACTCATTCGCCTTTCACAGAAAATGGCTTCCATTTCTGTGCTAAATTCAAAAATCTGTGTGGACGACATCTGTTGACATCCGAGGTGTTCTATAAAATGAATAGTGTATGGTCTTCACTCATGCAATGGAAAATGATTTCGCGCGAGGTGAAAAATATGGCGCATTATTCAACTTGGCTTTGCCTCATTGAAAAGAACGCCTCTATCTTTCACCTTGTGAGAAATCTTGTACCATGGCACTTGTGACCATTTACTATTTGTATACTATACCGCAGTACCGGCAGTGGGGTGCTGTTGCACTGTAACAGCAGCGCCAAGTACATTGTACCTAAAAGAATACTTTTATTTTGTGAAAACGTGATACACTGATCAATTCCTGTGATAAGTAAATTAAGCATTTTTACTCATCGTCACTGCTGCTTGCTGACTGGTTGGCCATATTTTGCACGAGGAAAGCCAATGGCTTTCCACTTGGGTGGGATGGAGGTGTAGTCCCAAACTCCTGGTTGGGTGATGGGGCGAGGGAGATTACAGGACTGATGGGGGCCATCCCTTGGCTTGGGTGTATGGGATCTTCCGACTTGCTGGTTGGGGAGTAGAGGAATCGTTGGCGTAAATGAGTTGCCTGGTAGTATCCTGGTGGGGGCTTGGTTGTCAGGGGCCTTGATTTTTGGCAGAGGGGCTCCGTCCCATGACGGTGATAGTCTACCCTCCCTATGGCGATAAGTCCTCCTGTCCTTTCCATTGTGCATGCGGTCTGCATGCCATTTAAGATTGTACAACCTGTGAGTCATATACACTGTACTCACAGTCTCTGCATTTGTAGATGTGCCCCCAATAAATATTATGCTCATCCATCAGGTGGAAATTTAAGTCTACCATGGTCATGAAAGTTTTCCCACAGTGTCTACAGGACTTGTCCTGACGGTCAGCCATGTCAGATGTGGGGGGAGCAACATAATAACACCATGTTGTTAAGAACAATAATCTATTAAGTATTTTGGGCGTGTTCGAGTACGCATTGGGTATCGTGCATTCCTGGCTTATATGTATCCACCATTATTCTTACTAACTGGTGTTTCCCTCCCACTATGTGGGCGAGTTTGTATTTTTGGCTCACTAGTAGATTACTCATGAGAAACATGCTTATATGGATGAACGTTTATGCTTTGCTGTTGCCATTATCAAATTCATAATAACTCATGCTGTGGTTCATTATTACTTCAGTTGCTTGCCTTTCATGTACGTCCTCATTTTCTCCATCCACCTGAGGATCGGATGTTCTTTTCCATTCCCATTTTTGTTGTGATACCCCATGGCATTCCCATGCCATCTGGGATACTCCTGGTTGGTTTGGTGAAGGGGGGCTTCGGTCTTCTTCCTCCATCGCCACTGCCCAGTCCCTGACCTCAAGGAAGATCAAGCTGGGCTTTTCCTTTAATAGATGCTTGACCTCCCTCCTCAGGATAGGGTCACGTAGTTCTTCCTGAAATTGCTCCTAGGTGGCTCTATTTACATCAGGAGCACCCTCTTTCTCTTCCAGAGGGGCACTAATGGCAAGCAGGGTTAGGCATACTAAGCGACTGACTCGTCACTCCACTGGGTCCTGCCATAAATTTGTCAAAGCAGATAGCCGCTCCTAAGCCGATCTCCAAATGTGTCCTCCAGGACATCTAGAATTGCTTCTGCATCCGGCTTATCCTTAGCTGGTCGATGTCTCACCTCCTGCCTTGCCACCCCCTGTAGAAGCGCGTTGACATAGTGGATGGTGTCCCCCTTCTGAAGTCTCCGCAGTTCGTATGTCTTCAACAAAGTCCCTCACTGATGTCCGGTCTGAACTGTCGAATGGCTTGATTTTTTTTTAGGCATTGAGCAGCCCTGCTTTGCAACATGGCTTTTAATGCTGGCAACTTCTTCACAGGGCCACACTGTGAAGGCCGCATATCTTTCGAATGTACAAATCCATGCATCAGGGTCACCTGACCCCTCAAATGCTGGGGGCCTCAATGAATTATTGTTACTGTTGCTGTTTTTAGATGCCATGGCACACCGTTAGTTCTTTGATTAATGATTCATACAATACATAACTAGTGACAAGTCAGTGTCAATCATTCCTAATCATTAAATTATGGATTTATGCATGCGATCATGGTTATGGCTAACTGCGACAGCCGCCGCAGCGCGGTCCCCGGGGCCGGGGCTAGGTTATGGCGTGCATATTATATATGGCAGAAATTCCACTGGCACTGCCACTTCCACATACATGAATGAGTCTACCCGTCACCATTCTAACAAGTCGAACAAATCCTAACCACGTTCAAAGTTTAACTCCAAGCTCAAGTTCAAGTCATGAAGATGCCCGGGTTCTCCACCACATGTGGCGACTTCATCGTCCACCACCGTTACCGGGCTCGAACCTCACTAATCACAATACAACGGGCGTCCATCTTTAGGCTCTCCTCACCAGACCGCCCTCTCTGAACAGAGGTGGTAGGTAACGATTTGCAAAGGAACTGCTGGGTTAGAGCTGGGTTGATAAACTGAGTAAAAATTCTCCGACAATGTGATCGGAATTACCTTTGTACATGTGCTCGCGATAGCGAACGAAGTTGATGCCACACTTCATTTCAAACGATTTCTTGATAGCTTCCGCCTCCTCACAGGTTGTAACATATGGTGGAAACTCCATAGACACGAGAGATACCAAGTTCAAAACATTTTTATGAGTGAGATTTCATGACTTGTAGGTGTAGGAGGGGGCCGGGTGTCCCCCCTCGAACGGTGGGGAGCTTTTTCAATTCTTATAGCTCTTAATGGTGCGATCTGGTGCATACTTAAGTGACTATTTTTCACTTATTTTGAAAGACAAAAGGGAAGTATACCTTCATTTGCAACTCTCACTTTAATCCTTTGAGCTATTTGCTCCTTAATCATTTTAGCTATTTGCTCCTTATTATAGGTCCAAATAGACTTTGCCATCTTCAGTAGATCTTTCCGCCCGGCTCAAAGGTGTGAGCAGGAGCTCCATAAAAGGCCATCTTGATGGTGAGGATGCTGGAGAGCGTTTTCTTTGGGGTCGAGCTTTGGTCTGAATGCTGTTTTATTTTTCCTCACTATCGAAAAGACACGTTCTTCTTGAGCATTCGAGTGAGGCATAACGAACACCAGTACCGCCACTTTCGCCAGGCGTGGAAGAAGGGGGTGTCACTAAAACAAATAAAAACAACTTACAAAATCATTCCACGGTCTCTCCAAATATCAGACTTTTGAAATGATAGATTATTATATTTACTACTGCTGTATTGTTATGTTCTTGTTAACATACGTTCTCTGTCAGGTGAAAGTGCTGCAGTGGCAGTTGTCTCCTCATGGCTGCAGCATTCTGGGTGTGCATGTCCAACATGCCTTTGTACGTCGCACAGTGGACCAGAATGAGGTCAAAGTGCGCCAAAATTATGTTACGGTATTTCTTTTTGCCAAAACATGTCATACTAGGGTAATTGGGGGCGTAGAATTGCTTGATTGAACAAATTTCTAATCGCATTTGAAGTCAATTTGATGCTGATTTCTTATTGGCTAATTAAAAAAAGCATGTAAATGACGTATTACGCAAAGCAATTTTTAGCTCACAGTGCGCCAAAATTGTATTCCAGGGGTTCTTTTTGCAATAACATGGTATTCGAGGTAATTGATGATGTAGAATCGAGTGAACATAATTTCAAACGCATATGACGTCACTGTGACACTGATTTCTTATTGACTAATAAAAAAAAAATGACTGTAAATGACGACTGCGCAATACTATGTAGTCAGTGTTGATGTATTTTTTCAAGGGTTGATGTGACAAGAGCAAGATTTATGCCCCTCATATTCACTAACATATGATTAGGCCTATACTGCCAACTTATAAAAAAAAAAAGAATGTCTCTCTAAGGATCATTCACTATCCAGAGAAAAAATATTTAAAAAAATATACTGAAGCTTATTGTAAAGGGAAAATAAAACCACAATTTCGATGTATCTTACTTTAACATTCTTCAATCAGCTATCCTCTATGGTGAACAAAATCAAGCAAAATTTTTTGTTCACGTACGGTCTTACTCGGAATCATTGTCAGAACTCTCACAGTCAGGGAAATGACAAGACGCTTTGATCATCTCCTGAACCTAACGAGGTAATGGTCGGGACTTTGGTGCACTGATATGATATATTTTGCAACAAAGAAGGGAAAACTGGTCAGTTTTCCCTTCTTTGTTGATATTACAAAATAATAAAAAGCTGCATCGCTTCGGTGATCCCTCGCATTTATTCCAAAGTTGATTTACATCCTTTGGGTTTATGTCAGGTTGATGTGTGTGTGTGGCACACATACACACACTATAGCTTCTGACCACATGAACAAAGAGAATTAAGGGTTTGGGACGAACAACGAACTAGGGCTTTCAATAGCTCAGTCGGTAGAGCACCGGTCTAGTAATCCGGAGGTCTCGGGTTCGAATCCCGATGACAACCCATTTTCTTTGCTCAAAGTTTTTACTATAGTTGAGACAATGTAGATAATAGAAGATGTCACATGAAACCGGCAGAGTTGTGAAGCTTTCGACCGTGGTCTTCCTCAGCTTTAATATCTGTTTGTGAAACGAAATATATGTTTTTGAGCATAACAAATCTGAAGTCATAAACACAATATATTAAATATAAGTTGAGCATGAGTTAATAGTTACATGACATACTTGGCAATATTTTTTGGCACTTTGCAACACATTCAACAATGTATAACTGTAAATGAGTGTATAGTGAGTATATATAGCATACAAACATATCATACAATAAAAATTATCAAACATATATCATAAAAAACTAAATAATATAATTACCTGCTAAGCAGACGTTTGCGTTGCCTGGATGTCTTAATTTCAGATTCAAAGTTGGTGAGTCTTTATATAGTGTGTGGTAGCCTGACCTCAAGTCCATGCGATAGATGTTCTTTCAAGTGTAATTCTGTTCATTTACTAAAACCGTTATTTCCATATTTTTATTTTACTCTCACCCTTTTCCCAACCAGCAGTGGTTTGTCATCTGAATCTGCGCTTGTTGGCCGAAGGGTGAATGAATGTTGAATGAGTTGTTTCACACTTCCTGCCAGGTGTTGCCAGGGGTGAGCATTGCCCTTCGAACTAAAGGAATAAACCTCAAGGTTAGGGTGGGTCTGCCTCAACACATGCTGTCTGAACCGTAGCTGAGACTTAAGTGCAGTGACCTTTCCAGGGACAGACTGTATAGAGTTCAGCATCTCATCTACCTCCCTGGAACTCTGCCACAATCCGTAGTAATGTACACGTATATCGTTTGTGAACTTCTCTAGATCTCTGAGCTTATTGAGTTCCCTTTCCTCCTTTTCACGCTCCTTCTTTTTCAGAGCTTCTTGTTTCTGGGATGCTGTCATCGCAGTGCGCTCCTGAAACTTCCTTCGGACGATTCCTGCCTTTTTCCGTGCATCATCAATTGTCATCTCGACTTCTGTGGATGGCAGCTGGAGCAACCATTCTGATGTTTTATTGAGGGAGAACATAATGGTTGCCTTATTTGCGAGCAAGGTAGGATTAGGTCAAACCTTCATCAAGTGATCTAAATACGCAAATACCCTCTCGGAATGTTTGTTGTGTTTGTCCACACTAAGGGTAGAAGCTCTTGATGTTTCTTGCAAGTCACTGAAGTAGCTACTGTGCGATTCCATTATCTTCGAAAGTGCTGGGAGCAAGGTGCTAAGTATTGTCACAGTCAGCCCATCATCACATGCTTCCACAAGACATTGGAAAACTGGATCATCTGCATTCACTTTGTCGGCGAGATCTTCCACGTCACCACTGATGAACTTTTCTGTGCTGGTGCTCCCTTCCTTAAGCAAGTTCAAGGTTCCTTGGAAGACCTCTGGAAGATCTAGAATGTGCAGTTTCTTGTCCTCTATGTGCTGCCAAAGAGGTGTTGTTACAAGTTTACTGATCAAAGCCAGGGCTCTACACTCTGCCAGGCTGAAGGGATCTTGTAAGTCCGCCTCGACACTCTTGAGGAGCTTGCAAAATAAGTTCATAAGGATGATTTGATAAGTATAGATAAAGAGTTCTCTAAACACATCCAAAAGTTGTATTTACCCGTGACAGTTTCGACGACGGGCTGTCATCTTTCTCAAACGATGGCTAATTGGCAACTGATGATTTGGCGCCAATCAGCAATCACCCAGGTGTGACATCCAAGTGAAGAGCTTGTTTGTAGCTCCGGTGTTAGTCAGGAAGCTGAGCATTTTCTTGTGAAGGAAGTACACATACGCAGCATTGAAGAACAGAATGTTAAATCTGTTGCCTCGAAAAGGCACAAGTGGCAGTGATTTCATGCTGTGTTCTTCTAGGAATTCCTTGCAGTATGCTTTGAACTGACCGTGCACCCCTGCCTTTTCACTCCCACCTCGTGCAAATGCTTTTGATGCAGTCTTGATCAAGCGAACGGTTCCATTATTGCCTTCCTTCTTGAAGACGAGCCCCTTTCGGGCAGCACCACAACCTTTGCCATCAGATGACAGTGCCTCTTCGCTGACTTCAGCATACTGCACGAGACTATGCAGTCCACAGAAGAAAGATGTGATGTTTTCTAGGGGAGCCTTTTCTCCATCGCTGAGTGTGCTCCAGGACATCTCTTCTATGGACACTGAGAAGCTCATGCCACTTCATTTCTGTGGCTGCCCTATCGGACATAGTGTTCTTAATGTTTGTCAAAATCTGTTTACCTGCCTCTGTCTCCTCCTGAGCATCATCCAAGTCATTAAATAGTTCTTTAAAGGTTGAAAGGGTGTCATTTGCTGATGTGGTGGCAACGTCACGAAGACCAAGGGTGTAGTAGCACTTGTCGTTATCCGATAGATGATAGCCCATCACCTTTTCTCCATACTTTGATGTCTCGTTTGGCTTAGTCGGGAGTTCGGTTGCCAGCTGCTGTTGTGCGACACACAGACGTTGAATTTTCATGTTCTCAACAGTTGATTTAGATTGCAGCCGTTCACAAGTTTTGCTCGGGGGTTTCCCATTTGAGTCTTGTCTTCTTGAAGCTGTCTTGTGGCGTCTCCAACTTCCATCTTCTTTTGATCAAGTTCTTTCTTTAGTTTAGCAGATTTCAGTTCGAATTGACAACTCTGGTGATCACTATGGAGTGAGGTTCCTTTTGGATGACATCTATCAGGATTTGGCTCTGGGAACTTAAACAGTTCCCTTAAGAAAGCAGAGTCCCTTTCTTTTCCATCTTTGTTTACACGATGATATCTGTCCTTCATTCTTGTAATAGCCTTTGTTATGGAACTGCAATTTCTCTCTTGATACTCGTATCATTCTGTAGGTGCCTTGCAGCAGCATTAACACTACCTGTTATGTTCTTGGGATGTGCGTTCTTAGATGGACAACATGATAAACAGATATTTGACCAGAGTTGTGGAGTCGTGCCTGCTTTAAATATTGTAACGCCATAGTTGCTCTCACTCACGCATGCGTACAGTGTGCATGTTGAAGATACACACTGTATGCCTTCTAGTCTTCATTCAATACCCAACATTCATCCCCCTTTAAACGGGAGCATACCCTGTTCAATATGGTTACATTATTTAATCATTTCACACTACCCAAAATTCTGCATAACCATGCAAATACATAACTGTTCAACCTATATAGGCAACACTTGCATATCGAATTGCGACCACCAATTAAAATTGACGGCTCTTTCCCAAACTACAGCACATCGTAATACAGCGTTAAGAAACTATCACGTTATACCTATATATGCGAAATTACTTCCAACTGTAAAACATTTGTAAACCATCAATTTGCAGGAGCTTACTTAGCTCTATTTACTCATATGACTGTAAGTGCAAATTTTTCCTTTAACTCATGACTGGTTGTTTTTTTTATATTCAAACAAATGTAAGTGTAAGCTTACTGTTACACCAATATTTCAAACTATAGCCTATTGGGTAATGTTACAAAACCTCAAATTTTAACTATCAGCATTTTAACTGTTAATCACCAAAAGAATAAAAATTATACACCACTGTACATCACTATTTAACTGTCATGAGAGGTAAGTATACATACCGAATGCATTTCCAATATCAATCTTTCTCCCAATAATTATAATCACACCTCATAAAATGCCTATTGTTACACTATAATTTCCTTGTGTAACCATTGTACCTTTCAAATTTACACGTGAGTATGATGCAGTACCATAATATATCATGTAAATGCCAAATTTATTTCCTATTCATATTTCCTTAATAAAGAAACTTCAACTATACAACACTTTGTGGGTGTCACTCTTTATGTGTGTGTGTCCTTTCAGCCTTTTCACTACCGTCTATTTCCACGTAAAACTTACCATTTTCTCTTTACCCTTTAAAATTCTCTCTGCCCAAATTGTGAATTTTACTGGCATGTTTACAATCTTGCGCTTTTACCAAATACATATAACCCTAAATTACTCTTCAATTTTGCAACTCAACTAATATTTTTCCACATCATACATAATCAACTGTATGATAATCATATTTCAACACTTCAACATACTTTCCAAATCTTTTGTAACCATCAAAGATGACAATCTGTTCATAGCCACTTGTCATAAGAACACCGAGCACAATTTAATCATCTTTGATTAAATCTTGTGTTTCACACACTATATTTAGCTGTGTGTATTTTTAGTGAAATACAATAAAATCCTTGAAACTGGATGGTGTCTTTGACTTCCTAGTTGACATTCTTTTCTCTGATATAGCATTATGAGGATTTGGCTCATCTGGAGCAACAGCTCCTCTAGACTCATTCAACGACTCAGATTGGACAGGTTCTGATATCGTATCAGTGCTAGATCCTTCAGTGTTTGTGCTTAGAGAGCCAGTACTAGTACTAGGTATCTCTTCTGGATCGTCTGCATGGTTTGGATACTCAAGCTGTTGACTGACAACGTCCGGTTGTGGATTGGCTTGCTGATGAGGCATTTCTTGTCTGGAATGACCTTCACCCGATGAAGTGTAATGTCTCATATGATCGACGTGACGGCGTACTTCACTTGTCTACCATCCTGTAAATCTATCACGTACATGACCTCATTGATCATTTCCATCACTTTCCCTCTATGGATCTAAGCCACGTCGGTCCCGTGGCGAAGTTCTTTATGAGAACGGTGTCATTCACCTTGAACTGTCTCATCTTGGAATGTCTGTCTGCTGCACGTTTCATTGCAGACTGCCGTTTTTTCACAGTTCTCTGGAGGTTTGGGCGGACGTGGTCCACTCTGCTTCTTATCCTCCTCTTGACATCAGTTCGCTTGGGGATTTCATGGTGTTACCTTGTGGAGTTAACCGATACATCATCAAGAATATGTGGGTGTGCATCTCAAAAGATGTTCCACTTGTCTTCTTCACTCCACTTTTCACGGTTTGTACAGCTCTTTCCGCAAGGCCATTGCTGGAAGGGTTCTTTGGAGCTGTCTGAACATGCTCTACATTGTTGTTGAACAGGAAACTTGTAACCTCTTCTGAGAGAAACTAGGTGCCATTGTCGCTTTGGAAATTTATCTTACCTTCGATTGACGCCATGTTGCCTCGGGTACAGAACAAATATCTCGTCAGACACGAGATTTTTAGAGAGTTCCTCAACCCGGTAGTAGCGTTGTGTACGCTGGAAAGGTCCCCGTGAAATACTCGACAACACGAAAAATGACACTTTTCAAAAAGCTGATTTCAACATAAAAATCCGTTTATTGACCACAAACTGGAATTAACATGTAAAGGTAGGTCTCAAACAACGGTAAAAGTTACATTTTGTTCATACATTGTGCGAGCTAGTAAATGAGGTTTGAAACATTTTAGAATGAGCATTCATCCTGTATTACGGAATAGGCAGCAGTAAAACTGCCTGTGATCTGGCATCGTTGATCGCTACAAATAGACTTCGCCGTCTGAGTATAGATTTTTGCGCCCGGCTCAAAGGTGTGAGCAGGAGCTCCATACAAGGCCAGCTTGACGGTGAGGATGCTGGAGAGCGTTCCTGTAGGGTCGAGCTTTGGTCTGAATGCCGTCTTATTTTTCCTCACCATCGAAAAGACATGTTCTTCCTGAGCATTCGAGTGAGGCATAACGAACACCAGTGCCGCCACTTTCGCCAGGCGTGGAAGAAGGGGGGGGGGTGTCATCAAACAAATAAAAACAACTTTCAAACTCATTCCACGGTCCCTGCAAATATCAGACTTTTGAAATGATAGATTATTAAATTTACTACTGCTGTATTATTATTTTCTTATTAACATACGTTCTCTGTCAGGCGAAAGTGCTGCAGTGGCAGTTGTCTCCTCATGGCTGCAGCATTCTGGGTGTGCATGTCCAACATGCCTTTGCACGTCGGCCAAACCCATTGTGGCCACGTGATCTTGTCCTATTGCATATCGTGCAACGGAATGCATGAACATTGTCTCCTTTTACAATAAAAGGAATGCATGAACATTGTCTCCTTTTACAATAAAAGAGCCAACTGTCTTCGTCCATTCTGAAGAAAATTTGCACTTGTACGTGGCAGCACCCTTTTTTTTCGTGGCTGAACTAAAATATCACTGCAAGTCAGCGTCTGACAATTCCTGGTCTGACTCTGTTTCGTGCGCAGCCATCTTGTCGAAGTTGTCTACTAGAGATTAAGATCGCATCGCGATCGATCGCCGCTAGCCGGCGCGCGCACCGTATCGACGTACACGATCCATGGCCATAATAATATACGTAGGCCTACGTACACGAACTGTGGGATGCACGCGCGTGATTCATCGTACTATAGTCATAAATCATACCTGCATGGAAGAAATTATTGTGTGTAAAGAGCTGTGACAAAGAGTGGTATTTAGCTCTTTTTCACTTGCCAGGGTGTTCTTTTGTTTTTGTGCCAGTTGTGCACTTGGTCATATGAAATAAGGCACGTACAAGATTCAAAAGAGTGCTTACCCTTCTTAATAGTGAACACTTCCCTCTTTCTGATGCTATGGAGGGGGCACACCCTTTTTTCTCTTATAAACAGTTTTGTGTTTTCGTATACAAATGATGCACAGTTTTCGCCTCGTGCATGTTTCACAATTGTAAATACCCTCGAGTGCGCTACATCTCCACTAACGCCACGAAATAATCCTGTGCATCATTTGTTTTATAAAATGGGTCGAAAACTAACAGCATTTTTCACGTACCTTTGTAGGTCAATACCAGTCAGCTACATGTAGCACTCGCTAGCGCTCAAGAGTCAAGATGTCCGAAGATGTTCGTCCCAAACATTTACGCACGTCGCACTCGGAAATCCCGCACATATAAGTACTGTACGTATAAGAGTATACGTACGCCACACATGTTATGCTCACAAGAAAGGCCGGCCGCCAGCCCGAACTAGAAGTTGTTTACAGTATTGACAGCGCGTATAGTAGCGCGCGACGCACTTGTAACAACTGATTGAGTGCGCACTGCTAGTGTAAACATTGTGACGTCAGGGCGTGCATGTTAGTGAGAAATTAATACACGCACACGTGACTCATTTCAGCGCTTCCAATTGGCTACATTCTTGAACCCATTTTATAATAGATGTTAAAGGAGACCTCCGGATGATTTTCAGACTTTTACATTTGAACAACTATAAATTAGTTGTACCGAGTACAGAGTTTCAGAATTTATAGTCATTGGGTTGAGGAATAAGCTTGTTTTGAAAATTTACAACAAATTGCAATGAACAATTAAGGATGATGACATGGCAGCCTCATCCTAAAACTGCATGAGTTTGGGCTTAAGGAAGCAGAACCAAAGAAGATGGCGTGCATACATTCTACACATATGAACTGGTTAAGCAAGTGGTATTGTAATGGAATTACACTGCTACATTTCCGAGATATGTGAGCCTCCTATGTCATCATCACTTTTCAGTGTAATTTGGTTAATGTTTTTCAGAGTATTGTTTCTCTGCTCAAGTACCACAATAAATTCCACAGATCTATACATGAAGCTGTCGGCTTATGTATTACATGATGTGAAATTCTGAAAATCGTGTGGAATGCCCCTTTAACGAGCTTGGAATAATCAATTGATCTGTCATTGATTTACAGGGATTTGGTGGCCAGCCTGTAATGGTTGTGGCTATTATTTGAACGTTTTTGACAAAATGTATTTGTTGTCTTTCATTCATCAGGCAATCAGTTACCATCTTCTTTTTCCTTAACAAGTTGAGGACGAGTCCCGAGTAAACTTGGGCAGGTGTGTATGGAAAATGCATGTTATAGCAAAATCAGTTCGCCCTCAACGGGTTAATGGCACTACGTTACTGCTGTCTTTCAGTCATAAGAGCAACAGCCTGCAAGTGGTGGCAAATTATTGAAATTTGGTTGATTTGTGTCATTTATGTTTATTGTTCTATATTTATAAAGTCAATCAAGTTTCAGAGAGAAATGGTTGTTGCTTCTTTTTTCAAAATATATCACAGGAGAGGGGGTGATGTGTGTGTTTGGTTGTGAAGATATGATGTCAAGTTTGATACTCAATTTATACACTAGCGTGGGTAGTTGTGATTACTGTTGCAGTGCAGAGGAACTGTATGTGATCATGGGTTCTCATTTCCTCATCTCTGTCCTACCCACATTGAAAATCTTGTGATGACACAAGACATTCGAATGATACAGACTAAAATATCACTTCATACACTCTTTCATGAGTATTTGCCCTTGTCTTTACATGTACAGTATAATATGAACATAATTCTTTTGTCGAGATTTAATCAAGCAAAAGCCCAGCAACATCTTTTGTGTAGGCCTACTAGTTTCCATGCATGTAAGATTTTCTGTGCTACAAACAGCTCGAGACTGGAGTGAATGAATGCACTGTAACTGAGTGTGTGTGTGTGTGTGTGCTTGTGTATCTCGATGTTCAACTGTGAATGCTTGAACATTTTTAAAATTTTGAGCTTTAGGATGTAGACCAATCCCAGATTACTGGTACACCGTTAACTCTGTGGACCCCACCCAATCGTTAAATGGGTGTGCAATAAAGTTAGGCCTATATTGTGGCTCATTTATAGTGTAGGTGTAGATACCACTGAAATTTTCAAGTGTGACTATGCTTTAGTTCTGGTAATATATTTATATTTATTTATGTGGGTATATATATGTGTATATATATATATATATATATATATATATATATACGCCTACCTCCACCCATCATCACTAAATGTTTCCCGCAGCCGGTTACCCACTGATTACCAGCTTACAACCAGCCCAAATGTAAAGTATACATCACATCTCTTGATAAAGGGCAGGGCTCGAAAGCTTGAGAATAAAAATCAAATTGTGAGGAATTAAGCTACGTCTATCGTCTCATCCTTTCTCTCATATATTAAATATATACATATATATGTATATATATATGTGTGTGTATATATATATGTATACATATATATATATGTATTATATATATATAAATATGTATGCATGTATATGTATACGTGTATATATATATATATATATACATATATATAAATATATATATATATATATATATATATATATATATATATATATAGACAGAAGTATTGGAACAAGTTCACTCGGTTGACAGCAGGCTCATCCGTATTTTATTGCTACTCGGAGTTTCATATATATATGAAGTTTTATATACAACTGTATATATATATATATATATATATATATATATATATATATATATATATATTTCTTTTAGAGTAACTACATTATAATGTCTAACTCGATACATGTATTATTTTAAAAATGAATCAGATCGTTTCAACACTGGGAGCTATCATGTGACCGCTCTCTAAAATACAATAAGAAGGATGATGATAGAGCTTTTGCAATTTTTTTTTTCTCTCAGTCCAGTATTTCTCATAAGTCTGCTACAGTCAACTAGTTAGAATCCTAAAGAGGTCGAATCAATCAGCATTATATTCCTTGTATGGTGCAGCGACGAACACAGAAGTGTCAAACCCTGATAATCAGCATTGATACGTATCAAAGCAGATTATTTTGTATTGGTGATTTCTGTTGGTTTTCCCCTCAGGTGTGAGATTTGTGAAGATCAGCAATAGATTGTCAAAACACACACGCACATACACAACACAACACACACACACGAAGGGAGGCAATGCGTGACGTAAATAAAGATCAAGATTTAAAATTCTCGGTTTCAACACAATGTATATAGACACTTTATTCTCTTCCAATCTGTGACACACAGATATAATCCCCCCCCCCCCCCCCCCGGTGAGTTGAACGATAGGAATTTTGTGCAATTAAACATGATAAAACAAGGAAAGTTTACAAGTTGTCATTAACAGGCTGCATGTAAAACGATCATCTTTATGATAATGCATTACGTCCTTTACTGAGTATAATGATCATTGAAAGGCGACAGAACATAGATAACAGATTGTCAGATTGTCAGATGTCTCGCACATTATCTAAACTACGGAATCTGCCCCCGAATCGTCAGTGTCATGATCATAATTCAGGTGATCTAAAAATCATCAGGTTCTAATGATGTTCCACGCTACGTTTCGCCACAGAAAGTTTTTATCGACTACCCAATAGTTAAGTAAGATGAAATGAAGTGTTCCATTTTGTTTTATGCCCCATATTATCTCCCTGAAAATGCGCCTCATTCCCTTTATGGATTCAAAGAGCATTTCATCACGCTACATCCGACGACAAAACAAATGCTTTGATATCTTCATTATTTTGCCATTATCATCATCATGCGACTCATTTTCTGGAAGGACAATCGCGTCGAATGTGTTAAAAAAAACTGATATCAACTTCCAACAATTGGGAAAGCCCAGACTCATACAAGAGTTCAAATTAAACGCATCAAGTGCGTGAAAACTGCTGTTCTCTTTCCAGAAAATCTAGAAAAACTGTCAAATTTCAATCACAGTAATAAAAGATGCAGACAATAAAAAAACACGAAAATACATATTATACAAAAGTTAAGGACCAATGCAGGCGTGCACAAAACAATCTCAGTCTGTGATGAAATAATTCCATGATTATACACTGGTCACGGCACTGCACGAACATCATTACAGAGACTTGATTACAAATGATGCTAAAAAGTCAGAAAAATAGGTATTTCCGATATATACTTTGACCAAAAAAAAAAAAAAAAACACTTAACAAAAGATCACATTTTAATAACAAAAATCTCGAAAATATTGAAAACACAATGTTTACTCGAGAACAACACTTTAACTATACACTTAGTCAGCTGTTATATTTACACATTTCTTATTTACAACTCTTGGCAATGCTACTGCCGTTCAGCTTGGTGGGTAAAATTTCGTAAAAAGTTACGTCTTAAAAATCTACTACTTACAGCTTGTTCAGGAATATTTCTCGCCAGATAAAGAAATCTTCAGCACATGCACAATCATTTTACAACAGTAACCTGTGTAGTTGTGTTTTTCACTTAATTCATACAAAACTGTCAAATTTAATAATACAGCTTTATTCATACGAATGTTACATCCTGAACATTACCAATACGTCACACTTTACTTCAAAGTAACTTGTATCCACTGCTTAAATCTTATTGATTGTGCGCAAAGGGACGGCCAATAATTTCAAAATAATCGCCAAATATATGGCAAAACGGCCAGTTCTCGGCAGTGATATCCGTATCATACTGAATAATGTCCCTAGTAATATGCGCAAGAATCCGGTGTCCAAAATGTCAGCTTACTGACTCCACCACACCATAAATTAACACCGTCACCTTCAAGAAATGAAATGAAACTAATCTAACCCATCAATCCAGAGCACGAATATAGTTTACAGTACCACTGTATACATTATCTTAATGGCCCTTTATTCTCATATTTCATAAACCCTTCAACATTTTGGGAGTAAGCAGAAGTCAACAGTAAGGTAACATGGACTAGCAACACTGACATCAACGATGAATTATATTTCAGGATTTTCCAACTAAGTCTTTTCAGGAATATCGGGTTTTTTTCTGTATACTTCTGTCAACGATGCGATATCTTACGTCATTAAAAAGCAACACACGAAGACGTCATCTGGATGGAATCTTGAAAACCTATTAAAATTTCTCTATAGACATAAAACTCTGAATCTAAAATCGGCTCAGATATTAACTAAGATATATATTTCCCCTGAATCCTAACTTGGATTGCACTTTTTGTTTGTTCGTTTGTGCTCTCATAAAAATCATCTACTTAAAGTTTGTGCGTAACGTGAATAATTCGTATTCCAAATCTACTAGAATAGAATCCCACTAAGTTAGGAGGCAAAATACATGTAGTCTCATATTATCACTACTTTTGCTAAATCAAACTTGCAAACCGAAATGCAATCATATTAAAGTTTTCAAACTGCCTTTGTAACATCAAGTAATACATAATTATTATATACTTATACTTCGCGTGGTCGAGAAAAAAAAAACCCCTATTGAAATCGATCTAAAATTCATATTTGGTAATAAGCTTTATAACGTCTCAAAATTATATAACAACGACATTTTTATTAAAAAAAAACGAAAAAAAATCTCATATAGTGTTCTGTTCGTTAAGTATCAATCGATTTCTTATGGAATAAACGTCACACTTACGCCACATACTTAGGCGATGGCTGTGGAATAAAACATGTCATGCACACCTATCGGAGAAAAAGGGACCGATAGCGTGGGGAGATACGGTTGGCCAGACTAAATCGATTTAACGCTCATCGGCAATGTTCGACTACAGTTGAGATTCTTCGGCTTGCCGCTTCATGTGTACCTGAATATAGAGATCAATGATAAAGCTGTACTCCGTTCGTTACGGGGATTTCCGAATATATCCGAGTCGGGGCCATTCTTCTTATCTCAAGGTATCCAGATCCCCATGCTACCTGGTCTTTAAGATTTAAAAAAAAAATGAATTCTGTAGAATCTTAAAAATACTGTTCGACCTCGATTATCCGGCCATGTCGGGACCGGCGCTCATCCGGATAAGCGAATTGGCCGGATATGGGAGACACAATGTTAATGTATATAGCTGCCGTCCAAGCTGCCGTCCCAGTGCACTGGCAGCTAGGCAGGTAGCGTACCCCGCAACGGTGGTGTAATCTATGCTAGCCTGCGCAAAATTGCAGTCCCTTCTTCACAAAAATAAAGTATATCTTTATGTGAAAATCATACATGTTTTACCTCATTAGATATTGAGAAACCTATCATGCACATATTATGAAATTAGTGAAATAGATCCATGAAAAGATGTTAAAGTCACTGTTTTTTTCTCAATTTTTGGACGCGTGAACGCGTCCAGATAAAAGAGATTTCCGGATAAAAGGAGGCCGGATAATCGAGGTCGAACTGTAGGCCTATCGGGCAGATACTTAGTGGTATGTAGTATCATGCTTTTTATGTTTTTCTCTTTTTCCTTCTGAAACATCGTCATATTTTTTTTTTCTGTTCTCACGGCTTTATCAAGACTGATACACGAACCGAATAATGTTTAACATACGTTAGTCCTATGAAAAGCAAACATAACGAAGGAAGAACAACAGGCGATTCATATCGGGCAATTACTTGTGTGATTACATCTACTTTTTACGTTTTCTTCTTTTTCTTCTAAAATGTCATCTTCTTCATAATATTTTTGCTCGTTTCATTTCTGTTCTCACAGCGCTATTAAGATTGATTCGAGTAACGTTTGACATGAAGTGAGTCCTACGACAAGCAACCACAATGATTGGAGAACAATAGATGATTTAAAATTCATTGGATGTAATTGAAGTCCACTCTTACTAGTCACGATCTTGAGTAAAGTATCAGATTTGGCACTCAAAAAAAGATGGTTAAGACACGGAGAGGAAAGCTACAAAGACATATAGTGCAGAATTCGTCGAGCTATATCAACGACACTAAGATAAGCTAAAAGAAGCGAATGATAAGTCATGGCAAACCGTACACTCATTACGTCATCCACATACATGTATGCGCGACTGCAACTACAATATCAAACATCAAATTGAATATCGTGATTTACTAAAAGACTTGTACAATTAAACACACAATAAACCCTGTCAACATTCCCTTGAGTAATGAACATCAACACACAACAAGCGATTTCTGCTGAGTACATTA
This sequence comes from Diadema antillarum, assembly GCF_040938485.1. Lineage (NCBI taxonomy): Eukaryota > Metazoa > Echinodermata > Echinoidea > Diadematoida > Diadematidae > Diadema > Diadema antillarum. Next base: position 488,883 of record NW_027271417.1, read on the forward strand.
TCAATTCACGATAGTTTGAGGTTACTGCGTACACAGAAATACCATCGTACTCAGTTGCACTCATGAGGGCGCACTATTATGTAGTCGATTTTGTGCGTTGAGCGATAAAAGTGACTGTGTACATACACTTTGATTTGTGCGAAGATCAGTACGTAGCGACAGCGGCAGAGCTATAAATTTGACGAGATAATGTATAGTCAACATTTACGGCATGTACAATCTAACAACATAATGACACCTGCTGTGGTCATATATTCAATTTTATACGTAATTTCATGAAAGCGATATATCATATTCCTGACAACCAGAAGGGTTCCCTGAGGCTTGCCCGAGATGTCAACAATGAATATAAACAATTCCTAATCCCTTATAATTTGTATAGGAACGAATCATTTGAAAAACTCGTTATAATTTGATTATCATAACTCAATCCTAGGGGGAAATCTTTCATAAATTTGAATACAATTTAAAACCGGCTTATTGAAAATCACACGTCTGAAAACATCACTCGTCACTGATCACACTTATCACTGACACCGAAATGCACTGAACGTTTCTTCACTATTCCATGGCGTTCGAGGTCTCAAAATCATGGATACTTGCATGAGATCTTAATTCACACATTTCTTTTTATTTCTGCAAAGTGAAACAATAAGATAAAAACGCAATCAAATTACTACACAGCCAACTCTCGCATCACGACTCGCACAACATCGACAGCCTTAATTAACCCCACACTTACTGTAATACGGTTCAATCGAAAACGTAAAAAGAGTCTCAAATAATTTCACGTGTAGCGCGGTTATTTCTTCTGCTGAATGACTTCGATCGAGACGAGATAAAACAATTCGGCAGGCTTACCAACTTGTACAAGAACAATGTCATTAAACCTTGTTATAGATAGCAAGACGAAATATCTAATATTTCTTCTAAGCGTTAGTAAGGGCATTTAAAGCCTCAAGATGTCCTTGGTTGCACGTAACAATGGATGATATTTTAATACATGTATGACTATCAGTCAGCACATCTTCGATTTTATTGTAATGTCACGCTTGTCGCTTGACGAGGTAGAGCAGAGCTGCGCATGCGTCACATCCAGTCACAGCTGGTGCGGCATGGCCGTCGGAAGCCATCTTGCAGAAATTGATTTGCAAATACGTGTGGTAGGTATTTGCAGAAGAAGGCGCGGTTAAAACTTCGTGTTTTCTTCAGACGGAGACTTCCCGTTCTGGGTCGGCACTTCGGCCTCGATGCGGAGTTCGTTGTCGCCGGTCTGTGGGACCTTTTCCTCACCGTCTTTCTCAACGTCCTGCAAAGAACGTACAACAAGTTGAAGGTTGTTGTTGTTGTTAAAACATGTTTAATGGGGGAAGGGTGGTGTTTCTGGAAGATGTACTTATGGACATTACTGTGCATTAAACTGACAAAACTCATTCAAGATTATTATAGAATTATTCATACCGCGGTCACAGCGGCAAAACTACGAGAATTTTAACTATGCGAACACCAGTTTGCTCGTCTGTTCACACTGTCCGCCAAACTTCTTAAAGTTTCAGTTCTTGGTATTTGATGTAGGCCTATAAATTCTCGAAGTTTGGGTCACTGGTGCGCATGCGCAACAAAAAAAGAAAGTGTACCACCGTCTGACAGCTGACCGTTTACCAAGGGACTCGTCACGTGACAAACTCGAAGTTTTATCTTCGTGCATTCAGTCTGCACAAACTTTAAGAAATTTATGGGGTTCGGGAAATATCTTTAGACTTTGTTGAAAGTTTCGTGAGAAGTTTCGAGAAAAATTATTGGGTATAGTTTGCGTTCAAAATGGTCAAACTTTGAGAATTTAAACTTAGAGAAGTTTTGCTCATGTGACCGAGGCTTACGTACTAGTATGCAGTTCATCGCAAAGCAGCTGATATTGAAGTCTAATGAGTTTGTCATAGCGTTGGTCAATGAAAGAAAGTTTTGGGTTTTTTTTTCCAAATAGGCCATTTTCGTCAATGCTCTCCGATGACGTCATCATAATTAGGTATAGTTATATCAAGTTAGTACTTTTGCAATGATCGCATACTTTATATCACTGCCTGACTACCTGATTGGAACCTACTTTCATCAATTTTATAATCATTCTTCTGTTTTTCTCCTTCTTTCGTCTTCTTACTGTCATTATTATTACATGCACCATAATTTTATTCTTTATTGTATCATCATCATCACCCCTTTAATATTCTTATTACCAAATTCAATGTTGTCCTGTAACAGAAATCCCAACATGGCGATCCTGCACCATCAGGGCTCGCCTACATACCTCGGTTGGTACGTCTTCGTAATTCTCGACTCCGCATCTGAAGATCCGCTTAACTCGCTCGGGAAGACAGCAGTACATCGTGTCCACCACGCTGCAGAAGAGTCGTGGGTCCAGGTCTGCGGGCTTCGTTGGTCCTAGACCGACATGAAATGAGGAATGAAGGTGCAATTTGATCTACACGAGCAAAACAAATCAGGACTACACAGGTCTTTAAAATAAAACATAGAAACAAACAAAAAAATCCGCTTGTGTAGGGTTCAAACCCTAGCGTTAATCGTAAAGTAAAGTTTTAACAACAATAATATTTTTTGCGGTACCATGGCTTGGCAAATTACAACGAAAGTTCGGCAGGATTAGTTGCAATGTGTCATTTTAATCTATTGTCGCCTTTTATTCGGTTTAGGGTACACAATCGCGTGAATAAATCGTTTCGACTGGACTTTATAGGAATATCAAGGAGAGAACAGTTTCGTGACTCGTCCGAGTTACTTCGTCAGCTCTGTCATGGCTGGCGAGCATTCACCCGTGATGGGTGGGTGGGCGATTTTACTGGAAGGATTAAACACGCTTGTTTTTAATTGTGTCACTATGGAATCCGCGGTACCCCCTTAGAATGGTTTAAGAGTTATTTAACAGAAAGAAAGCAATTTGTTAATATCAATAGCCATGATTCGCAATTAAAGCCTATTTCATGTGGAGTCCCGCAGGGCTCCCTCTTGGGCCCACTTTTATTTATAGTATACATAAACGATCTTCCAAAATCATCGCAAATTTTGTCATTCATTTGTTCGCCGATGACACAAGCTTGTTTTTTTCACATCGAGACCCTAATGCATTAATAAATATGATGAATACTGAGCTCAGGTCCGTGCAATCCTGGATTTATGCGAACAAATTGTCCTTGAACATAGAAAAAACTCATTATATGGTATTTAGTAATTCTTTGAATGTTGTTCCATATGATATCAAAATAAATGATTTATGTTTAAAGCAGGTTAATAACACAAAGTTTTTAGGGCTTTGGATTGACCAAGAATTATCCTGGAAAACTCATGTTAATTTTGTAAGTAAAATTTTGTCTAGAAATAATGGGATTTTGAATAAGCTAAAACATTTTTTTCCTGTTTATATTTTGCAGAGTATATATTCTTGTTTAATATCTCCACACTTCAATTATGGAATTTTGGCGTGGGGAAATGCAATTCACTCATTACTAGATTCCCTTCTCCGTATTCAAAAGCGTGAAATAAGAATCATAAACCACGCCGGATATTTTGCCCATACCAATTGTTTTTTCCATCAAAACAGAATTCTGAAAATTTCAGACTTATTTTATTATAATCACGGAATTTTCATGGATAAACTAACAACTAATGAATTACCATCTGTTTTTATCCACATGTTCAAAAGGAATCGTTCTATCCACTGTTATCCCACTCGCCAGAGTGACGCCTATCACCTTCCCCGTACTCGCACTATTTTTGCAAAGAAGACAATTATATTTACTGGACCCAGATATTGGAATGATCTCCCTCTAGATATCACTTCTTCCTTATCTTTATTCACCTTCAAACGCAAATTAAAACAGTTATTACTTAGTGGATACACACTACCAAGCCTTTAGCAACCTTTTCATGCTCCCAGTCTTTTGTCCTTGTCCGCAGCACCAAGTTACTTAAGTTATTTTATGGTACCGATACATCTTTTAATAATACAGCATTTTTGTTATTCAAATACTGCGAGATTTGTATGCAGTCTGGTTTGTGCGATATCTATGTGGTTCATTAGTTTATTACTCATCTATTTTTTTGTACTGGTGTAATTTTAGTTGGTCAAGACAAACATATCCGTTCTCCGTGTAAAATTTTATGCCTATGAACTCGGGAACCTACAGTTTTACAAGCTTTAAAGCTTTTATGTAGGCCCTATCATATTTCTTATACTTACTAGTGATATTTTCATACGATGTGACCATGTACATTTGTGTCAAGTATATTTTCTTTTTCTTTTTCTTCTACGATCAAAAGACATGATTGTATATATTTTGTACTCTTGTTTTGTTGTCAATAATTTTGTAATGTCATCATTGAGAAAATGGAAATATGAAATGAATTTGAACTGAACTGAATTTGAACTTTCACATACACCTTTTCACGGACTCCTCAGGGGTGTTTCATAAAGTTGTTCTTAAAGTCACGAACGACTTAAGAACGACTGGTGATCAGTTCTTGTGCTGAATTATTGAAATTCTGATAAGTCATATCACATCAGAACGTGCTTATCAGAACGTATAAGACGGTGATCCGGAAAATTCCTTGCCGTCCAAACAATAAAGGCAGTAACATTGCCCATTCATCCTCCACGGGTGAATGCTCGCCAGCCAGACAGAGATGAAGAAGTGACTCGGACGAGTCACGAAACTGTTCTCTCCTTGATTTTCACAAGTAAGTCCAGTTGAACATATTTATTTACGCTCTTTTATCATACTGCCCAGATGATCGAATCAAAATCTACGTCGAAACGGTTTTAAGGTATATTTTTCCCCCGATTTTCGAGTTACTTTCGTTACGGTTATCATCACTCGTTTCGGTTTGAAAAATCACCCATTGCCTGACCTGTAATGAAGCTAACGACGAGGGCGACAAACACTGTGACAAGCCAAGCGGCGGCGCTGTACCACGAATACGACAGAGCATACAGCTGGGCAATGGCAGGCCTGAAATGAGAAGGGCGGACAGGTGAAATGATTATCATTCATTTACTTCCTTTAGTTCTGTGGGAACACGTTTATACACAGTCTCAGTGGAATTTCAAGAGGTGATCCTCGGGGAGGGGGAGGATAATATGGTATATTTCAAGCAAGAACTGATAGATAAGCAGAAAAGGGGTTTTCTTCTATACATCTCTGTGTCTGAAAACAAGCTTCAAAAAATACAGATAGCTAAACTATGTCTAATTATCAATAACTATTTGGCTTCCACGGACTCGTTATTCCCTCTCGATTTTACTCATTCCTTTAAACTTCCACTTGTTCTTCCTTCACAGCCTTTCATTGAATTGAATTCATTTATTCATTCATTCATTAACTCATTGACTACTCATTCATTTATTCATCCATTCACTCAATCAATCAATCATTCAAGTCATTCGATACCACCATTCCGCTAATGAGTTCACACAATCCACCAGTCATTGTATCAATTCATGTTCAATTATGACGTCATTCATCTCTAATGAAGCCATTACTTCGTCTCGATGACTAATTTCTTACCTGCCAGCCTCCTCCATCATTGGGGCCGTTGCATTAATCATGGAATATGTCACAGCCTCTACGGTGGTTTCCATGAAATCAGTGCTGTTGAACATGGTGGAGTTGTCGACGGGGCAGCCGGCGATGGAGAGGGGCGGCTTGTCTGAGGGTGGAGGGTAGATCTGGGAGCCGATCTTGACCCAGAAGGTGAATACAAGCCCGGTGAAGAGCCCTGACATCGCCCCCTGCAAATGCGACCAAGTATGGGATTGAACGACATCTTTGCCAAACATCGAAGATTATCAAGCAGCTGAGAACAGTGGATGACTATGCTAAAGTGACCATCCGTGACGTCAATAAACGTCAACACTCACTGAATGGAGAACATGATGGTTATTAAAGGCATGCAGAATATGTTGGCAATAATAATAATAATAATAATAATAATAATAATAATGATAATAATAATATCTAGTGTTTATATAGTGCATTTTACACTTGTTAAGTATTTCGATGCGCTTTGCAGACTATCATTACCCAGGTCACTGGACAAATTACTTCCAGCTACTTATTGAATCCATACAATGTGCGACGCAAATCGTTCTAGCTGACAAGTATAAGGTGAAGAGATAGTGCATATGGATCTTTCGAAATCGCTTTTTACTGAGTATACCTTTCATGTCCAAGTGGTTTGATTGCATTATGGCTCATTTGAATGAATTAAAATAAATGATGATAGATTTTTCTGTCTTAATTTCTAAATCAATATACTGACAGCTTGCTGGAGGTGTAAAATTCATACTTACAATTGAGTTGGTCCAGGGGAAGAACATACCAGAGCTGAAGAGACCAAGCAGTGGGCCTCCAATCATACCAAATATACTCAGAGCGGTCTGAAAAAAGGATGAGGAAAGGATGACGTCACTCAGAGGAACAAAATGTCATCCCACACATTGAACGGTAAAGTCATTCATTATGAATGTAGTTTTGTCCCGGGCCTGCCTAATGAGGTACTGTTGCATTGTTTATTGATCCTTGACACCCCTCCCCCTCCCCCCCCCCCCCCCCGCCCCATTGGCCCACAGCCTCCAAGCCCCACCCAACACCCTGTAACTGGTACAGATTTAACTGTCATAATATCATCCTGAAATATCTTCACCGGCTCTCCAACATCAATCAGCCTCTTACGAATTGGTCTTTCCAACTGAATCATTAGAATTTAATATCACCGTATCATCGGCAACTGTGAAAAAAATTGTAGTAAATCCAAGTAAGGCCGTTGATCCTCATATCCATTATACCTCTAGAGCTCAGTTTGTATCTTTTCAGCAACTTGGTAGTAACTACTGTAAATGGGCCAATCCCCAAAGAAAGCCATCATTCCACACTACATTGCAACTTTTAAGGTAAATCCAATGTTAGGGCAATATTTCTTTTCTGTACCGTTGTTTATAAAAATGAGAGTTAATTATTATACTATGTTCAGAATATCTGACTTGATCTTTGAAGAACGAACCTGCAAAATGCTGCCCATTACAGAGGCTAAGAACGCCATAGCGATGCACAGAATTCCATACATAGCCGCTGAAAAATGAAGCAAAGTTATAGGTGAGCGAGAAAGAAAGTGTAAGAAGCATATAATGAATATGCTGTTCTTTTAATACGCAAAGTGTCTTTTACACCAAAGCAACAATGGAATTCGACATGGGTACGTGCTGCCGAATTAAGAGGGGAAAACGGCCTGTGATAGTTCAATGATCAATGAGGTCATTGCACTTGTTATGTTGATTATCAAAGCAAGACAAAGCAAGATACTGAACAGAGTCAAAGACATTGTCAGAAGCTTTAGACTGTCAGAGCAGAGCATTTCCATTCTATCGAAAGCAGGGTCGTGATGAAAGAGAATGGTTGCATGTGAAAGGAAACGACAAAGAAAAACGGCAATCAACTCTTCAGAATTCGCTGTGTAGAGAGTATGTGCAGGCATTGACTATGTCATACTATACTCTAGTTTGATTATTTTGAATGTGTGTACAGACTGCCATGGTCGAATATAGTCTCAAATTGACTTGCTATAAAGTGAATTCATTATATACACTTATATCCCGTGCACTAATAGTTATATTGCACGACCGTGCAATATGAAGGATTTAATGTTAAAACAATAAAAGTCAAGTGAAGCTAGATTTCTTGAGCGCATTGACAGACCGTATTGCTTACCAAACATCTTGGTGATTTTGGTGTACTTGGCCTCGGACATGTTGGGCCAAATGCTCTTGACTATATCTTCTCCTGTCACGGCAGCCAGGGAGTTAAGGCCGGATGACACAGTACTATAGAAAAGACAGAAAAGATGTTAAATCAATTATGTCCATACAGTGCACTCAATAAAATGTTCTCCATTAATCACTGAGATAAGATAAGATCAGGTTTAGAACCCCTGAGCCTCGATCTTTGACCTTTGATGCAGCAATTACCTAATCAAATCATTTTCTTTATTAAGAATTACATCGTAATAGAGTTATTTTCCGGAATAAATGTTTTATTTTGTTAATGTTTATGGCCTGTATTTCTGCCTGGTCAATAGGCTGATCGTGGTTCTCATCCCCTAAGCACAGCATGGTGTTGGTCTATGCAGCTTCCCTAGTCCTGTCGGGCTGAGGAAGCCGCGTGAGTTGTGGGGTCATTTCAAAATGACCCCGCATGCCGGATTCAATGACTTTGACCTATCCTTCCAGAACAGCAGTGGATACTACATCGAGACTAGAGCAAGGTAATGGTGCACCGTGTACCTGTTAACAAAATAGCACAGGCGGTACCACATGGCTAGCAGGCACAGAATTTGGTGGTGAACTTCACTACTACTCATAACACTCATGTGACTGTTTGGTGCTATAGGTGCTGGTGTTAGTGCTTTCTCAACACTAGCACCAGCACTAACACCGAACTTGAAATCATCAACCTGTTATAAAAACAATCATACCTGAGAGCAGCGCTGAAAGCAGCAGACACCAAAAGTCCAGGAAGTCCTGGGCGGTTACCAAAGATGTCCATGACAAGGTAAGGCACCAGCTGATCGGTCTGGCTAACCTTGCCCAAGGTATACGGGTCGCAGTCGGCGTAGAAGGCGTACATCACGATGCCGGAGAGACAAGCGAAGCAGACGACGATCACCATACCGATGGTGGCATACAGCACGGCTCTGTAATGACATCCGGGTGACGTGCCATTAAGGTGATGAGCGCGTCTAGTCAAAAGCCCCTGCTGTATAGCAGATTTATCTCTAATATATACTACGAAATGTCCGTTTTAAAGTAGTAGATGACACACTAGTATTGCATTGTTATAGGCCTCCTCGAGCAGGCTTTGGCGCAATATCAGATTTTTATAATGAGCGTTATTAACTATGTCCCTACTAAGAATCTTACTCGTCAAAATTTGAGACACAAATGGGTTACCATGCAGATTACATCTGAATCTTTCCATCTCCTCAGACAACCACAGATAAAGTAGAAATCCAGCTAAGTCATGCTTACGATTATGCCTGGTGTCTGGAATTGCATCGGCTGGCATGATAATAATGACAGTGAACTTTTATGTTTCTTTTTTTTTCGGGAAAGATATTACAAAGAGAATATGCAAATAATGCATTCGTCAACTACAGCTAGAGAACACGGAAATAGTTCTTAATTTATATAACAATGTAAGAAACGAACATATTTGGGCATTCTCTCACATAGATGCTCACACAAACATTACAGTAGCCTATACGTGCACTACATACATACAAGTATATAGGCTTACATACATACAAGTATATTATAGGCCTACACACATACATGCAGATAGACTTTATTTCTGCAACAACAACAAAAAAGTGTGGAGAGGGAACGATGAAGAATGTCGATGGGGAAATGTACCGTGTGAAAATTGTATTTCTCCTTAATAGGTCAGATTTCAGCCAATTCCCTTTCGTTACCCCGACCTGACCCATATTCATCTCTACTCACTGCTTGGCGACCTTGACGTCCCCACACGTGAGGTATCGCTGGACCTGGCTTTGATTGACCCCATAGACGGCAGTCCAGGTGAACGTTCCGCCAATGACCACTGACCAGAAAGTGTGTCGGACGGTAGGGTCGGGGTTGAAACTGTCGGATATCAGAAATAATCATAACAAACAACGTTAAACCTTTGGTGAGATCTTCTGGTCTTATCCAGAGGTCGACAATTATAGCTCCTCTGAACCTTGATGTTGCGTGAAAAGATGTAATCAAATTAAGTTAGAAAATCAAACATAAGTCCGGTATCAGCCAATCTAAGAGTTGAGTATTCAGAGATTTATGTTCGATTTTCTGACTTTAATATGTTTGATCTCAACTTTTATGCAACATGGCCCTGCAAGATGCTCTTTGTGCATGAGATGTTGAATAATCATAGATAAATGACATGATTTTTGTAGGTATCTTAAAGGCCCTATCGCGATGATAATCATGTGTATATGTATGCGCAACAATTAGAACCATAACTAGGCCTACTGTTTATATATATTGCGATATTATCACAATACATATTATCACTGAAATTGCAATTCATATCATATACGTGATCCTAAATGCTTGATATACTTAATAATACGATAGGCCTATATGTAGGCCTATATACCATATATTTATATACTATATCTATCTATTTCATTATAGGGGCCCTATCACTCATTTCTTCAAACGGTGCAATGTCGTCGTTCATTTGTTCAGGGAGGTGGAAAAGAGACCTCTCTTCCCATTGCACTTACCTCCCTGATTTGTTCCAGGCCTGTTCCCTTGTGATACAACAGAAACCTATTAGGGCTTACATGCACTTTCATGACAAAGTTGAATAGTGATCTGATGGGAAAACACTTCTATACACGAGATTGCCACCTAAAGAGAAAAGTCCTTGAAATGAAAGCATTGCACAACGAAAGTCTGAATTCCATGTAGTGAAAGCATTGTACAATGAATTTCCGGATCAAAGTTTCTTATCATCGCAGCGCATGGACGATGTGAACATCTACATCTGGCTACACATACGCGAGCACATGTGTCTTTCTGAAATCAATAGCATGGTGCATTTCATTCGTTTTCATGTGCTTCATTTCCGATAGAACAATAGGTCCATAATTTCTCTCCTATACCCAGTACGGGGTGATTGTCTGGTTATAAGTCAACTTAAATTCAAGGGCCTGAACTAGTTGGCTTATCATTTCTTGAACTCGTTTAGAAAATCACTCCGTTAGCACATAAAAAAGAGTATTTTGTACATCTAACTGCCCCCTGTCTACATGTTAGAAAAGTACAGGTTGTATTACAAACACCACCAGCAACGTTTACCGGGGGGGGGGGGGGGGGGGATGGGGGGATGTATGCACATGCACACACGCATACACATGCGGAAATGGTGAATCGAATATTCTCACAGCACTTCAGACAATAGGCATAATAAGAGTTCAGATGACAGAGAAAGTGGCAGGGTGAATCGAATTATGAAAATGCATCTCATAAAATACGATATGGGTATCAAAATTAATGCGTCGCTATGTTTATTGGATCCATGGCTTTTCACTACTCTACCGTGGAATACACCATTCAACCTTCCAGACAGTACATGTATTCATAAAACGCGCCCCCTACAGAGCGCTGAGACGTGACCTCACGACCTCGGAACATATGACGTCACAAAACGACTCCTGCATCCCCGACATTCCATCTCGTCCGCGGACGGAGAAGAGGTTTCCGGGTGACTGATGAATCAATATCGCCGGTCTCGCAATCAAAGTTAACCGGCTGTAGCAATAAATGACAGAATATACATCTCCGTGCTTTTATTTTCTACTGCTATGTTCGTGCGTCCGTCTTTCTCGCTCTCTCTCCCTCTCTCTCTCGCATACACACACACACACACACATACACACACACACACACACACACACACACACACACACACACACATACACACACACGCTGTCTCTGTCTTTCTCTATGATAATGTTTTTAAATATCTATTTTACAGGTTGTCACAAAGGTCTGGTCTGAGCACGCCCAGAAATTAGTGTTTAAGTAGTTGCGATGCACATTATTTTATATAAATGCTGGCTAGACGCCAACTGTTTCACATTCTGTTGACAATGTTACTGGAAGACAGCGGGAACGCGCCCCGGGGAGAGGGAATAGTGCATCGACAGCAAAATCGGCATGTCGGCTGCAGCCGGTTACTGAGTACATTGCGAAGATCACATGCGATGAGAATTATGTTCGGTGTTCATCACATTAAAGGGATGTATAGTGTTGTTTGAGGTGAGGATTCAGCTTTTAACTTTTTGCGAGATACTTAGAAACCACTTTGTAAAATGTTAAAGAGCATACAAAAAGATTAAAATTCTAAGAGGAATTCAACGTTTATTTGACGGATATCAGTTTTGAAATAGCTGAGATATCCAAAAACAAAGTAAAACAAAGCGATCCTAATTAAAGGTGAGTTCCACCTTGTATTGAATTGCTTTGTTTTGAATATCTCCGTCATTTCAAAACCAATTTTCATCAAATAAACATTGGATTCCTCTTAGAATTATGCTCTTTCATATTTCATAAGAGGTTTCTCATTATCTTTGAAAAAAAATCATTATCAAAACAGTTGGAAACCTGAAGCCCCATCTCTAACAGTCCATCCCTTTAAACGTATAGTAAGATTACTCACCGGCCGAGTGCAAGCTGCGGAAGATATTATTTGAGGGAGAACATATTTTTGTGTAGTTGATGGTGGTGAAACGTCAGGAAAAGTTAGGAATGCCGTATTTAAAGATAGAAAGAGATATATATTGAACAGTATGTATAGGCCTAATAAATATCCCAATATACAGATTGTATAACAATATGCATTCGAGAGAAAACAATCTTACTCAATGAAATCGATCCTGCCTCCCTCGTCGGCGATGCGCCATGCATTGCCCATCCCGCCGAGTCGGATGGAGGTCTCGATGATGATGGCAAGGAAGCCGATCATCATCACCGTCACCTGGAAGACATCGGTCCACAGCACCGCCTTCATCCCACCCTACCATGGTACGAACACGAACACGATCACAATTATTACAGCAATCAGGGTATTCAATATAAGGACTTTGAAAATCATATTGGTCTCTTTAACGGTTAGTTCCGTTTTTGTTTTTGTTTTTCTTGTAATTGCTGACCGCACTCAAATTACAGATGGAGTAGGCTCCTACGTGAAACTATGGTAATTGCCGTAATAGTAGTCTGATATTACTTTAAATCACTAGTCTGTTGTCTTTGAATTAATAATAATAATAATAATAATAATAATAATAATAATAATAATAATAACAATGATATTAGTAATAATAAAAATAATAATAATGATAATGCACAACATTTATACAGCGCATTATCACATGAAATGTCTCTAAGCGCTAAACTACGTTTATTCAATACAACGGTTTTTCGTTACATACTATAGATCAACTTACCCCAAAGATAGAGAAGACGTGGTACCTGTCATGCAGGTTTTTCATTATTTTGTACACTTATATTCTTCCTCATTGTCAGTATTATGGAATTCTAGTTGATCATAACATCTAATCCATAAATTATATGGAACTGGAATGAAAACGATTTTTTTTTTCCATTCAAATGAAATTTCCTTAAAACCAAGCGAGTAACAAGGGTTCATGAACTTGCTCGTGATGTTTTTTTATGCTAAATATCCGGTCGAAGAAAATTGCTGGCAATATCTGAAGTCAAGGAATTTGCTAGGGCAATAATTGAGCGGGCAGAGAATAAAATTATGAGAGATTGCTTACGATGGTTGTGTAGAACGTACAGACGATACCGATAGCGAGAACCGATCCCCATAAGTTGAGTCCAGTGACTGTGAAGTGATAAATATCCATTGTAAAATCGTTTTCAAGCAATCGCCTTTGATACATTGGTACAAAGTATTCAAATTCCTCAGCAAATAATATTACGGATTATGTATTAAAGAATTAAGTAACAGAGAAATATCCTTTATCACAACACACGGCATTATGATCTACACTATATAAGATAAACAAAGCTACTCCATTTTACATAGCATGGACACTAAGATCGATGTAACAGCATTTTTCCTTTCATCCTTTCTTTTACAAGAGTAATACTTTTCTGCACTTTATCAAAAATAAAACATTGATAAAACAATATAATCGGTTGTAAACTTTGGCTCCAGGTGAATTCAGCCTAAAGGAGAAGAGAAAGGAGAAATACATCATTGCGTCCGCTTTCTTTCCAGTGTCCGTCACTTTGAAATATTTTTCGAGACGATGCAATGCCTAATCCGTAAACTTAGTTCCATAAAATCACTTCCTTGCCGATTGGGCACTCAACAAAGCAGTAACTGTTCCATCCAAAAAGAAAAAGAAAATCTGTTGACACTCATCTCGTAACATTAACAACAAATAAACGGCCACTTGCTGTACATAATTTTCGCCATAAAAGACCACCGTTTGCTCGTGTGCAAAGAGAAAGGCACTGCCTTCACACTAACCACCCTATTAGCCAATCAGGAGGCGTGATGCAGAGACGCCCATAATCATCAACCAATGGGGCTGCACGGTGTAGATACGCCCACTATCATTAGCCAATTATATTTCACCTGACTCTACACGCCCACCATCCTGATTATCCTAATATCTCGCGCTCCCACGCAATTTCACTCCCAACCACAAAATTTGCCGCGAGTCTCCCGTGCTGCAAATCTTTCTCCGGTTGATCTCAGGCAGTATTAGAAGTAGAACTTATAGTGCTTGTATGTCAAGACTTTCTTTTCTTGGAGTCAAAATCAGCACTGAATGATAAACCTTCAAGATTCGTATCAAGCAAATATAAAAACGAGTACTTTACTTCTGCACATGCAGTTCCCACCATTTCTTTACCGATCTCATAATCTTGGATTGCTATCTAAAGCTCATCTATACACACTTATCAGGCCCGTATATTAGCTAGGATTTTTCAAGGGGGGGTGCGGTCACTAAAAAACGGACCTTCGGTACCAATACCAATGATGACACACACACACACACACACACACACACAATTATATATATATATATATATATATATATATATATATATATATATAATATATATATATATTCTTTGGACGACCGAACTACAAAAGTTGTATAAGAATTTGCGCGCGAAGCGCGCCGCAAATTGTGAATTTTGACTGTTTTAATGACGTTTTAAAGTCTCGAGGAAATTTGTATTTTTGTCTGTTGCATGCAATCGCGTTACGGTATTTCATCTAGGAAATAGTAAAAACTCATTTTGCCAGGAAGTTGCAAAGTTTAATTGTGTTCGAGACTCTGCTGTTGTTTTAACTTTTATTTTTTCCATTGTATACCCGCGTTAGCAGGCCTGAAGCCAGGATTTTTAAAGGAAGGGGGGATTGCGTTAATTAACAAAACGGTCCTTTGATACTGTCCCGGGAGGCGTGTTTTTTTTAGACGGCGCAGATTGGGGACCCTATCCCTAAACCTAACCCTAATCCTAATCCTAACCCTAACCATCAAACCCTAACCCTAACCCTAACCCTAACCCTAACCCTAACCCTAACCCCAACCCTAACCCTAACCCTAACCATAACCAAAAACCCTAACCCAACGTTTTTCCCATAGGTTTAACACGCGCCATGCCCCAATCTGTGCCGTCTTAAAAAAAAAACGCTCCCGGGAGGGGTAGCGACAATTAAAAGGTGGACACCATGCTCATACATGGACTTTCAAAATGGCCCCTAAACGAGTAATGATCATATGATTTTTTCGGGCCTTAAAAACAAGTATTCCTTAAATGTTTCCTGCACCCTAAAGAAGTACTTCATCATGATTGAACAATATACCATTTTCCCAAATTTCGACCTTTTTTATACCCTTTGATTATATACGCTCGTACATCACACTTTCCATCTAATCCGTGAGAAAAAACGACCCCTATTACGCGTTTTCTTTAGCGAGTATGGTCACGGTATCCACCTTTCAGTTGGAGTTTTCCATCCCATTGGATGCTGTTTGGAAGATGAAACATTCACTTTACTATACAGTATATCAGCCGTTGGTATGCGAGTTTGTCAAAAACGAAAATAAATAAGAAAATTTTTGAAACAAAATGAATTGTAAATGTGAACCATTTATATTTTGCCTCCTTGTGGTAGGATATTTCCAGCATTTCCGAACTTTCAAATAATCATTTTAGATTTAATAATATTAAAGGTAGTAGATCCGATTCGCAAACATCTCCAATATCAGTCAAATGTCATATTAACCATCACGCTAAGAGGGTTTTCTGTGTGAAATTTGGAGGTCAGTGAAATTCAAAAATTAAACATCCGTTAGCCATTGGAAGAAGTTGAGTGCAAATTCAGACCTCAGGCTTAGTGCTCAGATGTTTTCCTATTTGATTTGATCTGTCTTACTGTGCACACTAAGATACATACTGGAATGGTTATTTCTTATCTATTAAATTATAGTAGCATATTTGGTTACTAGCTGTCTCTAGGCATTTTCGAATTTGGGCTGCAAAGAGATCCACTACCTTTAAGTTAGAAGAGAGATAAGTAAATAATGATAAAATAAACAAACAAAAAAGAATGAGTTTCTTTAGGAATACTATCTGACAAACTTTTTACTTTACCATTTTACTTCATAGCTCAGCACTTTCCATTCTCTCTCATACCCTCTTACCCATTACACTTAAATGAAATACAACTAAAATGAGTTTGCGTGCCTGCATAATACTCTTTGGAGGTATTATAAGTGAGAATGTTCTTAGGTTTTGGCTCACTTTAAAATGAGAACCAATAAAACTGTCACAACATGAGAAAATGTATAAGTAATAATCAACAGTACATTTCCGAATTTGGCCTGCAAAGAAATCCGCTACCTGTAAGTTAGAAAAGAGATTAGTAAATAATGATAAAATAAACAACAAAAAAGAATGAGTTTCTACCGCCGTATCCAGAACAGAGCCTGAAACGGTGCAGGCTCAAGAAATCGTTTGTACTAATACGTCTTGAAGTACTGTGTGATACTGTTGACTCAGACTTCTACAAAGCTGTAAGTGAGAATTTTAACCCAATCCGGCTCATTACCTGTGTTTTTTATGAAAAATATGAATAAAGAATGTAAATTAAATAACGACGCGTCACAATGCAGTCTAACGCTCTCACAATGTTATCATACATGGGGTTTTTCCCTGACTGTTTTTACTCCGGAGCTCTTGCAATATTTAGGCTTTTGTAATACTATCTGACAAACTTTTTACTTTACCATTTTACTTCATAGCTCAGCACTTTCCATTCTCTCCATACCCTCTTACCCATTACATTTAAATGAAATACAACTAAATTGAGTTTGCGTGCCTGCATAATACTCTTTGGAAATTATAAGTGAGAATGTTCTTAGGTTTTGGCTCACTTCAAAATGAGAACCAATCGAACTGTCACAACATGAGAAAATGTATAACTAATAGAGAACTGGAGTAAGACAGGCCTTTCATTTTATTTTGTCTCTCCTGATCGTTCGTAAGAAATGCTAATTCATGACCACCTTTTCACAATTTGATTGGAGCATGCATTCATAATGGAAAATAGTTGACATAATAATCTATCCCCAGGCATTATCATGCCAACATGTACTTATATATACATGTACTATATCTTTGTGAGACGTAGATATAAAATGTCTCAGGTTTTCGATTATAGTAATTTCGAGGAAATTTCTTTAATTTTTATCATATATGTAAACTTGAGGCTATTAGATTTTCATCCACTTACCTCTGTTCCTGTGAAAAAATGCAAGTGTCAACCTCAATGTCATCCACGAATCGCACGTACTCGGGCGGCCAGTGGAAAAAAAAAACACCGGTCACACGCGCCAAGGGCCATGGCATGCAGTGCCAATATAATAATAGCTCGCACAAATTGATACATAACATTTGTGTTTGTGTGCATGGGGACGATCCGATGGTTCATACAACAAAAGGGTTTCGTACAATTATTTTTAACATTGTTTAACGTACTCTTCCACATTTACGTAGCATATAATGTGTCTTTATATTTATTTGGATTGTTATCTTGAGAATTGCTAAAAACCGTTATTATGAAAAAGTGGACCTTTCAGAATTTGGGGGGGGGGGGTGCGTACGCACCCGACGCACCCCCCCCCCCCCCCCCCCCTGGCTACGGGCCTGCTTATTAAGCCGATAATTCAATCGTGGCATTAATGATGGGAAATCAGAGAGTTTAGGTGTAGTTTTCGTCTTGTCACAAGTAAACCAGTGACTGATTTGACTGAGAAAATAAGTGACACTCAAGTTGAAATGCATTATCACACGTAATGTGGTAAAAGGTAACATCTCCAACTTAAAAAAAAGAGTATTTACCAGCGCTCAAGGCCAGGGCAGGGGCGTAGATGACGATCCCCATGTAGATGACCTGGTCAGAGTGGAGAAAGAAAAAAAAAGTAGCTGAATAAATAATAACAGTTGGAAAGATAAAGGTAATAAGGATAAACAGTAGCAGTAGTAGTAGTAGTATAGTAGTAGTAGTAGTATAGTAGTAGTAGTAGTAGTAGTAGTAGTAGTAGTAGTAGTAGTAGTATAGTAGTAGTAGTAGTAGTAGTAGTATAGTATAGTAGTAATAGTAGTAGTAGTATAGTAGTAATAGTAGTAGTAGTAGTAGTAGTAGTAGTAGTAGTATATAAAAGTACAGTATTGATGACAGCTGCCTGTTGTTGCGATATATGGGGAAATCTTGACACCAGCTCTCTAGTTCTTGTGTGCTTTTTATCTATTTCATGACGTGTTGCAGGCAGCTCTTACATGCAGCTCTGCATCATAAACGATAAGATATTTCACAAAAGTTTATAAATACTACGTTAATTTGCCTGCTCAGGTATGATAATTACCTAACGCAAATAGAGCACAGCAGCAGTTACAGTCGTGGTAATAGTTACGTCGACGTAACATTCATCCTTGAGGAATAAAAAAGTCAGCATCTACCATGTCCACATACAGTGCCGATGGTTGCGGAGTTTGATGACAAATTTGGAGTGAAATACGTGATAAAGACGACAAGGCAATATGAACGAGTGTTTCTACCACTAATGATTGGTGAAAAAAAAAAAACAACTTTTGACACGTTTAGTAGTAGTTAAATAGTACAGTACACATTTTATATAATATGTCAATCAATCAGAGACTTACCGTCTGTGCGCAGAAAGTCAGCATTCCACAAATTCGAACTGCTCGGCTGAATCGCCTCTCCAGATACTGCAAGAAATGAAATAAAAAACCCACATAATATTATACTATAATGATCTAACACCCGACAAATGATTTGCTAATGTCTTAACCTGTAGGAAATTGATTATTGACAAAATATCAAGGAACTTTCCGTTTGTGATACGGATTGACTAATAAAACGCGAGTTCATTGACCTTCTTGGGTTGGGGTAACAGCTCATTCTGATTTGAAGTCTATACGATCCATTACGTAACTACTTCCAATGTTGTGACACGACCCCTATAACCTTTACTCTGATGCCTGGAATTACTATAAAATAATATGAACATAGGACCTACAGTGGGGACTATTCTCATGACACACTCACGTATATTGTTTCTTTGACCTCCTTGATTATACATCAAAGATTACTGAAAAAAATTCACTGATTGCAAGAATACCAGGTCCAGTGTCTTGATCAGCGAGTGATGGTTTTGTTTTTGTCTTGTTTTTGGTTTTTTGGTATTCAAATTAGGTTGTTTTACGTTGTTGTTGTTGTTGTTGTGGGTTGTTGGGGTTTTTTTTTCAGCAGATCTTATTGCATTGTTGTCATTGCCGCTGCCGCTTTCAGTTGCTACAATCATTCAGATTGGTCGATGCTATTGGTTCCTATCATTTTCCTCTCTACTGAAAAGGGACAAAGTATTCCAAAATCATCACACACTATTATATCATATCACTTTTGCGCGAATAACCTAAATACCTCCTCCACCACCCAAGCAGGTAACTTGGAAGTACAATTCGATTGGACCGGACTCTGCCGGCTATCAGCTACGAAGCAAGTTCAATAAACACCGTTATTTATACACGTACAACTGCAGTCTCGTGAGGTAAAGTTGGTAGTGGTAATGACCGAGGTTACTGCCATCGTCACAGATAATGTTCGGTCGCCATGTGCCCCGTGCAAGCACCTCATAGAGAAATTTCAAGCATGCTTCTCGTTCACTTCACATACAATGTACTTTACATGAACTAACACGCCACCCTTGCATGTGAACCGACGTGACCTCGTGCGGAAACGTCGGCTGCTGATCTTGCAGTCTTAATATAGTAATATTAGAGGGATAATCTACATTTAAACTGTCTCGAGTCTTAACAGCTTGGGGTGGGAGGAATAAACTCTTGTAAGTTACTTTTTTAACCTGCTAGAAAACATATAAAGACCAGCGTTTTAGTGAAGGACCACTGCAACATGAAACTCCGTGCCGGAAAGCCGTTATAGCCGTCACACTTTGCGAACATTTTTTTATTTCCTGCTGGAATTCATTCGATTTATTATACACACCGTGTTCTTCATATCATCAAAACACAATTCACTATTCGTGGGGGTACCGGAGTAAAGACAACACATGCAATCCTATATATTGTGCATCCGCTAAGGAATGTTGAGTAAATAATCACTAAGAGTTTCAGTACCACGTACTCTCAATTAAGCTAATACTGTTTGATTCTAAAAAGAAGATATGCTCACATTCACAGAAAAGAATCAATACTACTCACGAAGCAAAGGCGTAAACTTTGAGATAAAATACTGAACACGTGTTAGAGCAATTCCGCATTTATGGAGTGCCAAACATCAACACATGCCAGCCCTGACATTTTTTTTTTTAACCAAAAGAGTTTAAGAAGATATCATACAACAAACTTAAGCATACAAATAAACATACAAACAAACCCAATATCGTTTGACCTGATTTTGCAAACAAACATCCCTGTGAGTGAATATCTGCCACGAAGGCCCTAAAAGCAAACAGGTCCAGACTGAATTACTCAGCGGGAATTGTACGAAGCCCGGATTCACTGTGTCCGATATTGAGAGATGCCGGGTCCTTATTAGCCTTTAAAATGATTAATGCAAGTGTGTTTGTTTGCTTGCTTGTTTGTTTGTTTGTTTGTTTTGTTTGTTGTTGTTGTTGTTTTCGTTTTCGTTTTCTTTCAGTCTTTAACACAGCCATACAAGACGTCTCAATTAGAGAATCGGAACGATATCATACTATATCGATCGTTGAAAATTTCCCATTCTGCCACTGGAATACACTGTGGTTGTCCAATATGAACTTACACTTGGCGATTGGCTCGTACCCGGCTCGTACACAGCTAAAATGATCGATGACAGTGGCGAATCCAGGTGGGGACGCACCGGGCGCCCCTCCCCCCCCCCCCCCCCCCTCGTTTATTCATTTTTTTTCAAACAAAAGAAATAAAAAGAAAAAAGGAAGGGGCGCGTGCGTCTCCTTTAATTTTGTTCAGGCGCCCCCCCCCCCCCCCCCCACACACACACATACACACCCGCACCCCCTTTACGGAATTCCTGGATGCGCCCCTGGATGATGGATAGGAGAGCGCTTCAAGTGCGTAGAGTGAGACCACAGAACTCTTACACATAGAAGAATCACTCGCCACCCGTTTTGTCGCCGTCGCTCGACTCATTGTCACGTGACGTCCGCCATTTTGCTTAGCGGAACTTTTTTGCGTGCAAATCCCAGCAGACGCCATCCACATACAGTGACTGCATGTTGCACCGTGTTTTTCTGACGTTCCGAGACCATGAGCGAGGCATTAAAATGCCGTATTGTGCGGATGTAAACTGCACAAATCACTTGACAAAAGGATTTGGAAACAGGTAAGTTTGACATTAAGCCATGATGAGAATAACAAGTAATTAATTTTCCAAGTAACGTTACAATTAGGCGGATCGGTCGTATGTTGGCTTTCTTGTGAGCGCAGTAGCAAAGGTAGTCCCAGACACTGGATTTTGTGTTTGCCGTCGACATATCTGTTTACCACCAACTACCAAAATATGCAAAATAAAAAAGATCAAGTAGGCCTAATTTAGGCCCTGGGGCTATATACTCTGTACGTTGTGTGTTGGGGCAAGCAGCTTTGTACATGGAAAAAAAAAATCTATTTATGTAAATTTGAGCTTAGGTGTAAACTTTACACGTAGATTTATTCTTGTCTAGCTAGAGTCACAGTACTAGTGGTGGGTCAGTGTCAGTGACAACACTCTACAGTCGTTTAGATACTAGATTGTCTAGACTGACTGTGTACTCTAGTATTATCAGGAGCTTTCCATGGACCATGTCCATGCATGCAATCATCATCATGCTTGCCATAGTTGTATTGTAGGTACACATGTTTTATGATTATGAATATGAGGTCTATACAAATCTGATATGGTAATAATTTTCACATGTATCATATGTTCTCTGTGTGTTAAAAATCCTAGATTTCCAAGAAGGGGTGTTGCTCTTCGCCAAAGATGGATTGTGAACATGAGAAGAGACCACTGCATTTCCAAACCATACTCTACCTTGTGTTCTGACCACTTTGAAGAGAAGTACTTCGATCACACCGGCCAGATAACAAGGCTGCGGGCAGATGCTGTACCAACTTCATTCAACTTTCCACAACATCTCATGAGGGTACATGCAGAAGAACAAATTTTAATTTTGCATGTTAGGTGTTTGAAATTTGAGTTTTAGTTTTGAAATCCGTCCGACCAGGAGCAGACATATACCCTTCTGTGTATGTCTGCTTCAGAAACGGATTTTAATCTACCATCACATCGCATCCTGGTCGCTGATGAAGAATGCGATGACTAAACTGTTTGGTGTCTTGTTTCTAAATAATGCGCTTTCCTTGCCAGGATAAAGCGTTTTGAGGTCTATTGCCATTTTAGGTTTTTATCACATTCACTTCTGTTCTTTCAAACTATATTGCAGGATTTCATTTTAAATGGTGCTTAACCTAACAAGAGCAAGTGCAATTTTGCACTACATGTGTATATGAATGTATTGCCTTTGTTATCATTGCCAAGAATGCCTTTCATATTCTTGCCAGACAGTGTCCATTATTCATGGATTTATTTTTATGTTGTTGCCACATTGCCAATTTAATGCATGTTCATGAAACATTGCTTTCGCAATATGCAATATTTTTCATACATGTATTTGCGAGACTTGTCTTGCCTACATATTGTTGCCACGTTAACATTTCGTACTATACCGTGGTATGTTTTCACACTCATAAGGATTTCATTTTGAATTGCGCTTGAAGCGAACAAGTGCAAGTGAAATCATGGATTATACAGTATTGCCTTTGATATTTTTTTTATATTCTTGCCAGTGTCCATTATTCATGGTTTTATTTTGCTGCCATATTGTATGCTAAGTGATTGTACATGCATTTGCTTTTATGATATACAAGACATGTAGTTGTCATATTTGTGACACTTGTTTTGCCTACATGTACATACTTTGAGATATAGTGTAGTATGTTTTCACACTCTTTAGATTTCACTTTGAATTTCGTTTGAAGCAAACGGGTGTGTGTGAAATCTTGCATTATACAGATGTTCACGTATTGCCTTTAGTTGATATTGTTATGCCAAGAATGCATTTGATATTCTTGCCCGACAGTGTTCATTATTTATGGATTTTATGTTGTTGCTATATTGCATGATAGTTGATTATACAGGCATTTGCTTTCGTGATATACAACATTTGTTGTATATATCTGTGATACTTGTTTTGCCTACATGTTGTTACCAAATTATATTTTCATACTATACAGTGTATGGGGTAGTTTTTGTTAAACTCATTACTAAGGATTTAATTTTGAATCATGCTGAACTAACAAGTACAAGTGAAATCTTACATTTACAAATGTATTGCCTTTAATACTGTTACCAGGAATGCCTTTGGTGTTCTTTTCAGTGTCCATAATTCGTAGATTTATATTGCCATAGTGCATGCGGATCAACACAATATGTTTTCATACTATACCATTGTGCGTTTTTACACTCATTAGGATTTTCTTTTTGAATCACGCTTGAAGCTATCAAGGGCAAGTGAAATTGTGCACTATATTGATGTGTTGCCTTAGATAATCTTGCCAGACAGTGTTCATTATTCATGAATTTTATGTTGTTGCCCTAGTGCATGTCCATTATAGATGTATATATGCATTTGCTTTTGTGATTACAATAGTTGTCACAAATTTGGGACACTGATGGTCTTGCCTATCATTTGCATAACATGTTCCTGACGCATGTACTGCCTGTGATTATAGCCGCCGTATTAGGTATGATAATGGTACGTGTACTTCAAGCAAATGGTATATCACTGTACTGTGGTTGATTCTCAGCAATCAACTTTGACCTTGATAAATGTCAAATAAGTTGTAAAAAATCAGGAAAATTAACTCTGTCCAACTTAACTTCCTGTTTTTTTGTGGGAAGACAATCTTGAAAGGAGTTCATGTTTGTAATGTGTGTGTGTGTGAGTGTGTGAATCCATCTTATATATATGTATATATATAATATGCAACTAGTATATATATATATATATATATATATAAACATAGATAATTATATATATATATATATACATAGATAATTATATATATGTATATATATATATATATATATATATATATATATATATTGATTGAGTACTGGGTAGTCTACATGTTGGTGCAGCAATATCATGATATCGAAAGTAAAACAGGAACCAAGTTCATGTTGATCACCAACAATTTATTTACAGCACAAAAATATTTGAGCGATTCGCTCTTTCTCAAGTGTTGTTGCAAATCGCTCAAAAATTGGTGTGGTGAAATAAATTGTCGGTGATTAGCATGAACTCGATTTCTGTTTTATTTCATGTATACAGATATACAGTGTATATATGCCTATAGGCCTATTGCTTCCTATACCAATATGTGCAATAGTGAAAACTACATTGTACTACTCACTACTAATGATAATGATAACAGCAGGAATATATATAATTAAGGTGATGTTGTCTTCCAAATTTCTAAAATGTTGAACGAGTATATGTCAGATGGGGAAGATGTATTACATGATCATATCCACAAATCATTGATTTTTACAACTGGACTGACTGGAAATTTAATTTGACCTGTTTAATGGGAGAAAAATCAAAAGCACGAACACACATCTTCTTACAATATCATTGGAGGGGGGGGGGGATGCAAGACATATAGGTTGAGAGGGGTATCAGAAAAATGGCAGGACACAGACAAGGACAGGCGCGCGTCTTAGATTATTTTATACCAAAGCAGATCACGTCTCCGAAGTCAAACAGATCTATCCAAAAGGGGAAAAAACACCTGTTTCAATACAGACAACTTTCAGGGAAGAGTGTGAAATAAATAACATAAATGAGTACATGAATCTGTGGTCAACGCTGAATTGAGAAGTACCAGTTTGACAGTTTGCAAGTTCAAGTAAATATCAAGGGCTATAGCGGCTGTCATACTGCCCGATCAGTGAGTTGACCGTACCGTACTCGCGAGGAGCTGCGGAGGTTCCGCTAAGCAACATGGCGGCGTGTGCACTGAGGCGTCACATCCGGGGCGCGCGGTGGCGACACCGAGCTCAGCGGGTTGTGAATGGGTGTGATTCTTCTATGTGTAAGAGTTCTGTGAGTGAGACTCGAGCGCGAGAAGTTTCCTCCACACTCTCCCCACCCCTCCCCCCCCCCCCCCCCCCAGTATATTTTCGCGTTTTTGTGTTTTACATAATACTAAGTGAATGTAACTACATCTCGAAAGGAGCTGATAAAGTTTTCGTGGGAAGAATGTTGTAATCCTGAAATCAAGACTAACAAATAATGTTTAATCGATAAAACATACCAGATTGTGAAGTGTGTTTGTGAATGGAAGCACTTTGGCTCTACGTTTTCACTCATTTCCCCCTCACATGGCTATTTTTTTTTTCTAGTCAGAATGTGGGGAGCATCCATTTCATTCTCTGGGGTGAGGTCATGTGCAGGTTGCAACCTATACCCACTTATCTGGGGTAGCTGCAGGGGATTGTTTTTCCTTCCGGGCGCAATGAGTAAGCTCATCACTTTCCATGCGGTAATGTCCGCCTTAATGTCTCCATGTGGAACATAGCGACAACAAGAAGCGAGACAGAATGTCGTATCATGCTAGCACAGTGTCGTCGTGCAGACCCCACTCTACCGGGACTTGGCACGCGATGTTGAGGCAACCTTTCCGGTCTGAATTTCATGACCTGAGCATTGCATGAACCTCTTGGGAAATAATCAGGTCAGGACGGTAGACGCACAGAAACGAACAGTGAGTAATGACCGATGTAATCTTAAAGGAATATAGTTGAATGTTACGTCAAGTGTAATGCACAAAAGGTATACAGTTCACACAATGCCAGCGATATGTTTGTATATGTATAACTGTACAATGTACATACTTGGACTGCTCGTATCACTACATTTTGATATGTTTCAAATCTATAACTGTACCAACAGAATGGATTGCACTTCCCTGTTGCACTTCTTATCTTTCCGACAGAAAGATACTTATAGAAATCGCCAAAAACAAACAAACCGACACTTGCATAATCATATTTAAAAAAAAAATACGCTTGACTTTTGATAGTGATAAGAATCATTCCAAATCCTCCAGTATATCACAAATTTAAGATAATTTACTTTGAGTGTATGTGTGTCTGCACAGTGATAAACATTATGTACTGTGCCTGCACTATAAACTTTAATAAATCCCGAGCGATGATATACATCACCCCGACAAAATAATATCACTGACAAAACACAAATACCTATAAAGAAACACCAAAAATTCTGTTAGTTCTAGTGTGTATAAATACCACAAGTTACCTCCGGATCAAGATTCGACAAACCTTGCAATTGAAAGAAACGTGAGTCTTTTAAACTGTGAGAGCTAGGGCACTGCACTTAAAAATCTCATAAAATGCGAATACGAAAGTACATGTACATGGTACAGCTTGTCACACATCGTCTGCCATCTGTGGGCCTCGCGCATGCGCGAATTTTCCGGAAACCACTCCCACAAGTGTCACAAATGCAACTTTCAGTTTACAAAGGTGGGCATACAAAGAAGAAAGATTTTTTTTCACCCAATCATCGTTATCATGCCAATTACTTGTAGGCCCTTTATGTTGAAATTTCTTTTGATTTAATAAAACATATGACTAAAAAAGTTTTTTAAATAGAGGAAACACGTGGAGAAAATAAGATGATTTTTTAATGAATATAAAGTGCATCATCAAAGTGCATTGTCCTGCAAACCCATTTCCGCCATAGTAGTTTGTGAGAGCACATGATTTCGAGATTCCTGATATCTGTTGCTTTATTTTCTTCGTTTCTGGATGGTTAACCACATCCGACTAACATTTTGTGCTAGAAAAAAATAACAACAGAGAAACATTTGACAAAAAAAGAAAAACAGACAAACCACGTTGTGTATATCCAAAGGAAGTGGTATCCACACCGTTCTACCGGACATGTTGTACCAAGAAGTTTACCACTGGTATACCTTCTTGTTTGTACGTCTCGAAAAGAAATGACCTTACTGTCATTCCTGCTAAAGACAAAATTGCCATTGCAATTATAATATCTGTATGTGATCATTATGAGAACACCTTCAATTGTACAACATATTACCATTCATCTCAACCAAAAGGAGATTTCTATACCGATTACAGTACTACGTTTAATGAAAGACAGGACCTCAATTCCCACCAGTTTCCACCAGGTGTACTTGATTTCATATTCGTATTCAAGTCACGAGTATAACGCAAGATACTTTTTGGGGGTAAGTATACTCAGACCAGGGAGGTGGCCACCTCCCTGCTCAGACACAACCAAATAGAGTAAAATCAGAATTGTATGACACAACTAAAACAAGAGAAAATAATTTCAAAGTTTTATATTACAAAAAGGAATCCAAGGAATGTATTTTAGGCCTACGTCCCATTTAGCGGCATTTCGGGCCATATAGAACACTTCTCATACTCACTCCCTTGATGAGTGATGATAAGTATTAGAAGTGCACTACCCCCCCCCCCCAATAGAAGAGAGACAGAGAGACAGAGAGAGAGAGAGAGAGAGAGAGAGAGAGAGAGGGAGAGAATGGTAACTAATATTTTTCAAACACATCTTACGCGAACGTCTTGCAAAAGATTTGTCCGACAAGCCAGGGAGACAATTTGAGCGCCCTCACAGGTCTGCTTGCATTCAATTCTGCTTTGTTTTGCTTTGTTTTGCTTTGTTTTGGTTTGTTTGTAGTTGGTTGGTGTTTGTTTGTTTGTTTGTTTTTTTGGGGGGGGGGGGTGCGTTTTGGGGTAGGGTTGTTGTCGTTATTTTTAACGAGGCTCGTTTTTGGCAGAACGAGGCATTGGTGGTAAGGCGCCTACACAAATTATTCTACTGACAGTGACGAATCATTATCCTTTTCCACGTCTATTATCTTCTGTAATAATCTAGAAGTATTAAATGTACGAATCAAAGGTGGAATTCGATTGATAAAGAGTATAGATTGCGGCACCCCAAAAGGTGCACATTCCATTTAGGCCTAGAAAAATTGGATTGTCTACCTCAAAACAACATTTCAGTATTATTGTCAAGATTGTATCACATACATGCCATGTACAACAACGAAAGAGGACTACATATTGTGTGTATTATACCAATTGAATAGTCTTTTCGAGATTCACATTGATCGCCCTTGTCGGGTGCTTTACATCAACTTACAAGCATTCTAACTTACGTATCTTTTTTTAATCAGCCTGTTTCCCTCAAATTGTCATAGGTATGTGTTTTCTTCGACACAACTTTTTTTTTCTCCATCAGAGTTTACAATTTGAACTTTGGAGTTACACAGTCTTCCTGTGATAATTTATTTGCATTTATCAACTCTGTGCAGATGGTAATTGATGCTCTTGAGTCTAAATTGGTATCAAGCAGATCTTTGTGAGGATTGAACCACTGACGTTCAGTGTCTGCGGTAGACTAGCTACCCACAGAGCCCATTGGTAGCCAATAGTTTTTTTGTTTTTGTTTTTCAAATCGAATAAATAATACAAAATGTCTGAAGGAGAGACTATGAAGTGATTTGAAGATCCCGAAACATGCCTTCCTCTCGTCAGCAGAAGGATGATGCTGGTATGCCGTGACAGAAGTAAATCATGACGTCATTGCCAGGATGAAATGTACAATTTCTGCAATTTATTTTAATCACGACATGCCTACCGAGTACGTGACGGGAGAAAATGCCCTTATATGCAGGGAGGATTTATGACATAGCTCGCCTAAACGACGCGCGCGTGGATACACATGATGTCGTGTATTATTTTCGTTCTACTTACAAGACGAGTGGAATCATATATTTTTCCCGACTGCCCATAAATGTCAGTGAAGATAAAACAACATTCCGTATCAAAAGAGGAGGAAAGTGTGTTACTTTACCCATCTCGTAGCCAAACGTGCCCCCTTCCTCCCCCTCCTCTTAGGCACTTCCTTCGCCCACTTTTATTCGCGGACACGATCTCGATTTCGGCTCGCACGATGTAAACATAACCTCTTTGTGAACCAAGTGCCAAAAGCATTGAATTTTTCCAGAGGGTATATACCGAACAGCAGAATCGTCACAACGATAATGACTGACATTTCCACTTTGCTAAATCGCTTTTTCGGTGTAGTGATGTATCTGAAGTGACAAAACACCCATATATAGCAATACCATTTATTAGAACAGCAACTATTGGAACTGTCACTAAAATCATGATTGTTTTTATTTCATTTCTAATTGTGTACATTATTTCCATTATCATTATAACTTTATCATCATTATCATCATCATTACTATCATCATCATCATCATTGGAAGTAGAAGTTTCATACTGTATAGCGGTAGTAGTAGTAGTAGACCTGATAGTAGCAGTAGTAGTAGTAGTAGTAGTGAAATTATGTCATCACCTTTATTACAATTACTATTATCATCGATATGGCACTATTGACGTCATTTTCATAATTCATTCCTGTACTCTGATCTATATTAAGCCTATTACTGCCACTACTATTTTCACTACAAGCCACAGAGAGGGGTCTTCTTTCTGCCTGAGCAATTAGA
Source organism: Diadema antillarum (assembly GCF_040938485.1). Lineage (NCBI taxonomy): Eukaryota > Metazoa > Echinodermata > Echinoidea > Diadematoida > Diadematidae > Diadema > Diadema antillarum. The sequence continues at coordinate 518,749 of NW_027271417.1, forward strand.
GATTAAGCCTTAAAAAAGTCTCAATAGAAAGCACTCCTACACTCCCAAATGAAACAAACTTTACTTCAAACAAATCTCCAATAAGCCCTCTCAAACTTACCTGGGCCCCGTTTTATCAAGAGATAAAATCGATTTTAAATTTCCTTACCATACGGCTGCCATAGACTTACATTTGAAGTCAACTGTAAATTTTAACTCTTCATAAAACGGGGCCCTGAAAGTGCAATGTTGCAGTTGTTCTAGTTGTTCTAGTTGGCTTTAACTCATTTTCCTTTCTTGCTTTCTTTCGTGACATAAATCCGACCATTGTTGGTTTTACCGGAAGTGGGTCAAGGAATCAAAAATACTCAATGGTATGGACGCTGTGGCTCTCACGGGGACTGATAGGGCCGTATATTACATTAACTTTTCGTCCTATTGTGGTATAGGGCCTACAATGCAACAACTAACTGTTTACAATTAATTGAAAGGTCAAATTTTTGCCACTTTTCCTGGGAACCAATTTCCTAACATCTACGGCGATCACGCACAAGTCTTAGTATGTTATCCCATTTCTTTCCTTTTTGGATTTTTTTTACATCGAAATTTGCATTCTACGCATTGTTCTAGAAGCCCTTATAATTACACAAAAGACTTGCTAAAGCCTAATCACATGGGTTTTGAATGATAGTGATTCTGCCACCAAGACATCAAATAAAGTCATATCATGAGAGACCGACAATCGCCAAAAACAGGGGCTTTTTCCTCATTAAGTTTAAAACGAATTGAATAGGACCAAGCACAGCTGGTTCGGGTATTATTTTGAGAAATTTCATGCATTATCCCGACTCAAATTCGCAGACGACAGATAAAATAACATTTTCCCGGTGCAGACACTCGACGTTCTTGATAATTATGTTTAATCAAGTCTATAAATCATGTAGGTGAGGCTACACTTTTAAATCAACACAGACGGCGCTAATGGCACTCGCGCGCAATGACTCGGAACATACAGAAGTTGAATATATTTAAACCGAGACATTAAATATGCCGAATTCTCGCCCATGAGCACTACCTGCCCTTGACCCCTTGACCTTCCTCTATCGATTGAGGGCGTCACTTCGTACCTTGGCAACGCCAGAGCGACAGCCCTTTGCCCTCTGTCGAAAACAGCAGCAACAAACAACAACAACAGCAACTTCTCGATCTGTAATTTTGAGACCTGTCTGGCGGTAATACAGGCCCGGCCCTGTCGAATACACAATATCCGTTTATGCATGGAGATAGCCTACCCTTTTTTCATTGTGCTGTGACGGTAGACCTCTCCTTGACTTTACTCATTGTCAATCAATTCTTTCAAGATTTAATCACGCAACTGTTTAAACAATGAAAATTAAGAAATTGAAAATGTTCCTGACTACGCGACAAGGGCAAAAGGAACTATACCATTGTAACTTTCTGAACTTCATGTGTAAACAAATTATGAAGGCTGAAGCTCTGCAGACTTCAGTGATTTTGTCAACAGTATGTGCACAATACCGAAGAGGTAAACAGGGGCAGCTATTTAAAAATAGACAAATGAAAATAATTAAAAGCACTGAAACTCAGAAGGAGAGCTCCCCACTTTATAATGGTGATGATGATTACATCAGTGATAGTAATGGTGATGATTTAAGTAAGTGGTGGTGGTGGTGGTGGTGATAACCAACAATAATAATAATGCTGCAGGTAACTAATTATCATCAACATTATCTCTATCTAGTCATTTTTACCACCATCATCATAAGGATTAACATTTATGAAGAGTCCTGCTTAGTTACTAACCCAGGTATACCCACCATGCCCCCTAAAAACTTGTTCCCCCTGAAAAAGGAGGGACCGAGAGTATAGAACATTTTGCTGTAACGGATAAACGCATTGGGCAGAAATTCAACACAGAACACCTGGTGGGCGGAATCCATGTAACCCAATGACAATCCTACTATTTCTGACTGATTATGTTTCTGAAGTTATTTTTTTTTTTCAAGGTATTCCATGATATTCCTGTATTTCTTAGTGCGCATGCTCTAATCGTGTTTGCTGCACTTCATACAATTTGTCTTTGTTTTGCTGTATACAAGGGAGAGGCACAAAATACTTCAATAGCCTTAAAAGAAATATACGAAAAAATACGAAAAAAAAATGCAATTTGAAAAGTGCAGCATGTAGTGAGAATTTGATCTATGTCAGTTAAAATGATGGAAATAATGAAATTGTGAAGATTTGATGATTTTCACAAACGCTTCTCGAAGCCAAAATCGCTATGCAAATGAGTAAGTTAATTAACTAAAATCAACAAGGTTGTTTAAAATTTTAAACAACCACAAGTTAACCGGTGAATCGCTCAACTGTTGTTTAAAAATTAAACAACACGTAGTTGTTTAAACTTTTAACCCTTTGTTGTTTAAAAATTCTAAACAACTGTTGTTTAAAAGAAATTTAAACAACTGGGTTGTTTAAAAAAGTTGTTTAAAAATTTAAACAACTGTTGTTTAAAAGTCATTTTATACAACTGGGTTGTTTAAAAAAAGTTGTACAAAAGTCTAAACAACTGTTGTTTAAATGTAATTTTATACAACTGAGTTGTTTAAAAAAAGTTGTTTAAAACTCTAAACAACTGTTGTTTAAAAGTCATTTTATACAACCGGGTTGTTTAAAAGTAATTTTATACAACTGGGTTGTTTATTATTATTATTTATTCGACCAGGTAAAGACTATAGGATACATATCATTAACATCACAAACATGAAACAAAAACCAGAATGAACATTACAAAGGATACACTGTACTGTACACGTTACACAATGTGAAAATGAAATGAATGGAGACTACATGAGGGTCAGGGCACACAAAAGTAAATACATTTACTATTGCCCGTAGGCATGTGAACCCACACATGTTGCCCCTAAGAAACATTTAACAATCATTAAAAAAGTATCACTCAACCCCTGATCCCCATCCCTTAACTCCATAATCCTTATCAAACTTCAAAACCTAAAAAACACTATACAATTCCAATATAATCATCCAACCCATGACTTCATTTATAAATATATTCATACATTAATTTCAAAAACTGAAAAAATATGTCAACATTAATGTCGAAGATTCCTGGATTTCCACCCGACCCCCAACCCTAAGCCTCTAACCTCTTAGGACATAATCAACATTGTCGTCAGCATAAAAATAAAAATGAAGCACATGTGTACAAATCAAAACTAAAACTATCACTCAATGTGTCAAACACCGAGAATATAAACTCAGCTAACAATTAATTTGTGATATTGTTGCCACAACGACTCAATGTTCAACGTGAACAAATGATGAATTGTGCACACCCACATATCATAACAGTCACATATGCCGAATTTCAAATCAATTGCCCAAAAATCTGAAAAAATTTAACTGAAATCACATTATCATATGATTATCATTCAAAATATGGAGTTACCATGAAACACATTTCCCAACAATAAAAAAAAAAAAAAAAAATCAAAAAAAAAATCAAAAAAAAAATCAAAAAAAAAAAAAATTAAAAAAATCAAAAACAAAAAAAATAAAAAAAAAATCAAATCTTTCACATCAAGGTAATATATTAATGATCACACATATCAAATCCGAAACCAAATACTCAAAAAACTGAGAGAAGTAGCCGAACTTTTTTACATAATTTTTGTATAATCCTCATCCAAAACATACTGATACCATGGTAACACTTTGTTCAACAATGACGAAAAAGTATAAATGAATAAATTTGCGCATGTGCGTATGTACTACAGCGGTCACATGTGCCAAATCTCAAACCAATACCCAAACACGCTCAAAAGCTCAGTGAGCTAGCTAAATCCACAATACTCTTATCCGAGTTCTTTGTTTAAAATAGGCAATTATCATAGAAACACACTATTCAACAATACCAAAAGATTAATTACGTTTGCACATCTTTGTACTGTAACGGTCACATGTACCAAATTTCAAGCCAAATACTCGAAAACTGAGAACGAGCCTAATCCACAATATTTTTGTATGCTTTTTGGTAAAAAAACAACAAAACTGTTACCATAGTAACACATTGCTAAACAAAAAAAAAAAACACATTACACATCTACGCACCACAGCGGTCACATGCGCCGAACTTCAAGCTAAAATTAATGCTTAAAGACTAAAGAAAGGATCTATGTGAACGTAGAGAGAAATTGGTGAAAGAATGGATTTCAATGAACGGAAAATATGGCTGATTTCAGTGAGTTTAGAAAAGAGGAAAGAGGTGAAAGCACAGCAGCGTCCTTGACGGCTGCTGGCAGTGTGTTCCATATTCTAGGAAGAAGACGGGAGGGGGAGTAGAAGAAAGCTTGAGTTCTAGAAGGAAGGTGACGTAAAGTTAAGGTTTCTGAGTGACGTGGATTGATCATTATGTTCTCAGCAAGATTGGGACAAATACAAACACCAGACAGACACTTAAACGAAAAGGAACAGAGAAGATATTCTCTCCTCGAGGACAGGGTAGACCAATGAACAGTGGCGTATCTAGGGGGGGGCAAGGGGGGCACGTGCCCCGGGCGCCACTCCTTGGGGGCGCAAAAAACGAAAAAAAAACGAAAAAAAAGAAGAAAAAGAAAAAAACGAAGAAGAAGAAAAAAGAAAAAAGAAAAGAAGAAGAAGAAGAAGAAGAAAAAAAAAAAGCCCGGAAAAGGGGGGGGGGAGGGAGAATGGTGGAGGCCGGGGGGGGGGGGAGAGAAAACCAAATCAAACAAGATAAAAACAAAACATGATGATGACGCGGACAAAATGACAATGTTTATTGTGTTCACACAAGAATTCCATGTTCTGTCAGCTGAAACACAAAAATTTTCGGCTCGCTCGCTGCGTTCGCTCGCCAAAATTTATATAAATAAAGAAGGTAAGAACAAAACGTGATGACGCGGACAAAATGACAATGTCTATTGTGTTCACACATGTCATTTATTTTTATATTTAGCAGGCAAAATGTTTCACGGAGCAGCGGCTGCAATTTCTTTAGTTCTGAAGCGATCGCCAATTGGATAAAAAAAAAGGCGCCAACGGTTTCCAACATAGTTACGGGAGGGGGGCGCAAAAAAAAATCAAGCAAGATAAGAACAAAACGTAATGATGACGCGGAAATATGCAAATTTCGGCTCACCCGCTCGTACAATTTAGAGTACTAGTATTATAAGTCCTCAGTTTGTTGGTATAAATCGTTATCTATAAGGTCGTCACTATATTAGCAAAAAATAACAAGAATTCCATGTTTTGTAAGCTGAAATACCAAAATTTTCGGCTCGCTCGCTGCGCTCGCTCGCCAAAATTCATGAAAAAAGAAGAAGATAAGAACAAAACGTGACGATGACGCGCACAAAATGACAATGTCTATTGTGTTCACACATGTCATTTTATACTAAGCAGGAAAAATTTTACACTGAGCAGCGGTTGCAATTTCATTCGTTAATAATTGAAGCGATCGCCGATTGGATCAAGAGAGGACGCCAAAGGTTTCGAACATATGCGGGGGGAGGGGGGGGGCGCAAAAAAAAAAACAAATCAAAAAAGATAAGAACAAAACGTAATGATGACGCGGAAATATACACATTTCGGCTCACTCGCTCGTACTAATTTAGAGTACTAGTATTATAAGTCCTCAGTTTGTTGGTATAAATCGTTATCTATAAGGTCGTCACTATATTAGCAAAAAATAACAAGAATTCCATGTTTTGTAAGCTGAAATACCAAAATTTTCGGCTCGCTCGCTGCGCTCGCTCGCCAAAATTTATATAAATAAAGAAGGTAAGAACAAAACGTGATGACGCGGACAAAATGACAATGTCTATTGTGTTCACACATGTCATTTATTTTTATATTTAGCAGGCAAAATGTTTCACGGAGCAGCGGCTGCAATTTCTTTAGTTCTGAAGCGATCGCCAATTGGATAAAAAAAAAGGCGCCAACGGTTTCCAACATAGTTACGGGAGGGGGGCGCAAAAAAAAATCAAGCAAGATAAGAACAAAACGTAATGATGACGCGGAAATATGCAAATTTCGGCTCACCCGCTCGTACAATTTAGAGTACTAGTATTATAAGTCCTCAGTTTGTTGGTATAAATCGTTATCTATAAGGTCGTCACTATATTAGCAAAAAATAACAAGAATTCCATGTTTTGTAAGCTGAAATACCAAAATTTTCGGCTCGCTCGCTGCGCTCGCTCGCCAAAATTCATGAAAAAAGAAGAAGATAAGAACAAAACGTGACGATGACGCGCACAAAATGACAATGTCTATTGTGTTCACACATGTCATTTTATACTAAGCAGGAAAAATTTTACACTGAGCAGCGGTTGCAATTTCATTCGTTAATAATTGAAGCGATCGCCGATTGGATCAAGAGAGGACGCCAAAGGTTTCGAACATATGCGGGGGGAGGGGGGGGGGCGCAAAAAAAAAAACAAATCAAAAAAGATAAGAACAAAACGTAATGATGACGCGGAAATATACACATTTCGGCTCACTCGCTCGTACTAATTTAGAGTACTAGTATTATAAGTCCTCAGTTTGTTGGTATAAATCGTTATCTATAAGGTCGTCACTATATTAGCAAAAAATAACAAGAATTCCATGTTTTGTAAGCTGAAATACCAAAATTTTCGGCTCGCTCGCTGCGCTCGCTCGCCAAAATTTATCAAAAAAAAAAAAAGAAGTGAAAAAAAGAGATAAGAACAAAACGTGATGATGACGTGGAAATATACAAATTTCGGCTAACTCGCGCGTACTAATTTAGAGTACTTTTTAAATTCCTCATGCAGTTTGTTGGTATAAATCGTTATCTATAAGGCCGTCACTATATCTTGATTAGAATTGTAAGATTTGATTAGCAAAAAATGACAAGAATTCCATGTTTTGTAAGCTGAAATACCAAAACTTTCGGCTCGCTCGCTGCACTCGCTCGCCAAAATTTATCAAAAAAAAAAGAAAAGAAAAGAAAAAAGAGATAAGAACAAAACGTGATGACGACGTGGAAATATACAAATTTCGGCTAACTCGCGCGTACTAATTTAGAGTACTTTTTAAATTCCTCATGCAGTTTGTTGGTATAAATCGTTATCTATAAGGCCGTCACTATATCTTGATTAGAATTGTAAGATTTGATTAGCAAAAAATGACAAGAATTCCATGTTTTGTAAGCTCAAATACCAAAATTTTCGGCTCGCTCGCTCCGCTCGCTCGCCAAAATTTATCAAAATTCATTACATTTAAATTACCCTTTGTTTATTTACTTTGTTTAAAGTCCCTATACCGGGATGGGGTTGAGGTTGAAGACTTTTTCAGAAATTAGGGGCGCAATATTCGCGCTTGCCCCGGGCGCCGTTTTCCCTTGATACGCCACTGCCAATGAAGGACCTCAAGACGCTCTGCATAAGACATTTCACCTCGCACTTGTTTGAGTGCTATTCGAGTAGCAGTCCGTTGGACGCGTTCGATCATCAGGGACTGAGACGATGTTGTGGGAAACCAAGCGGGGATGCCATACTCGAGTATTGGCAACACCAAGGCTTTGTACAGTGAAAAGAAGGCATTAGTAGATGCCCCTCGGGCTATAGTTCTGATGAACCCGAGAAGACGATTGGCACGAGAGACAACTGAAGAAATATGAGAATTGCAGGTTAAGTTTGAGCTGATCACTACTCCAAGATACCGAAACATAGATACTGAGCTAAGTGGTACATCACCTAGGTGATAAATCGGAGAGTGAAACTTGCGTTTTCGGGTAATGTGCATGACCTCACTTTTGGTAGGATTGAAGGACATTCCATTCAGACGAGACCAATGGAGCAAGGCCTCCAAGTCCCCCTGAACTTGGTTTTCATCTTCTGAGGAGTCAATCTGTCTGAATAAAACCATGTCATCTGCAAACAATGCAGTATGTGATGATACAAAGGAAGATATGTCATTAATGAAAAGATTGAACAATTGAGGACCTAGTACACTGCCCTGCGGTACACCGGAAGAAACGTCAGTCCAGGAGGAAGCATGACCAAGGAAGAGAACTTTTTGAGTACGGTTAGTCAGAAATGAAGAAATCCATTTCCAAAGGGAACCACGGATATTGAAATTAGTTGCAAGCTTGGCAAGCAAAATGTGATGGGGCATTTTGTCAAATGCCTTAGTCATGTCCAAAAATACTGCATCTATACGTGGTGGACGGGGCTTATCAAGGATAGATTGCCAGGAATGAAGAACGTTAACAAGTTGGGTTACACAACTCCGTCCTTTGGCGAAGCCATGTTGCTGCTTGTTAAACAGACCATATGTATCAATGTGGTCTTGAATGGCCTTGGTAACAAAGCCTTCCAGCATCTTGCACAACACAGATGTGAGTGCAACTGGACGGTAGTTAGTTATTGAGGAGCGATCACCATGCTTGAAAATGGGAGTGACGTGTGCCTGCTTCCACAATGCTGGTACATTTCCTGTGGAAAGAGAGGCATTAAACAGAATGGTTATGGGATATGAAACCTCAAGGGCTACCTCGGTTAGAATGCGAGACAAAATGCCATCTGGTCCCGGAGATTTGTTTCTCCGCAGCTGTAAAAGTGCACGATAAACCTCAGCTCTGGACACAGACACCTGAGAGAGTTCTGGAATAGGAAGAGAACATGGGGGAGCATCAGGAGGAGGTGGTGTGGAATGAGCAAAGACTGAAGAAAAGTAAGAACTGAATGCAGAAGCTATATCATTGGGCTTTGTTATCAATTTGCCATTGTGATGAAACCTAGGAGGGGGTGGTGACTGCTTACGGCTACGTACAAATGCAAAAAAGGTACGTCTGTTATCATCAGATACAAACAGTTTATTAACATATGCCCAGTAAGCTTTTCTAGTTTCAGATTTGACTTTGTTACGGACAGACTTATAATTATTCCAGTCAACAGTTTTCTTTGTTTTCTTAGCAATTCTGAACAGCATATGCTTCTTTCGTATCAGTTTTGTGAGATCAGATGCGATCCACGGTGAACAACGAGATTTGCGTTTCGTGGCTGACGGAATCGCGTCCTTTACAGCAGAATGGAAAATATCCGTGAATGTATCACAACATATACCAGGGTCTGAAGCATCTAAGAGGGAGTTCCATGGTAGTAGACGCAGTAGATTGCGAAGGTGGTCAAAGTCTCCTTTATGGAACTGGAGAAATGAACGCAACACAGACGGCAATGGTGCTGGCCTCATAGAGCGAAAGCGGACATGAACAGCATGATGATCAGAGGTAACAGGATTTGGTATGGTGTCTACACTCATGATGGCATTTTCACAATTGGTGAATACAAGATCTATGGTTGTACCACATGATTCATCACCAGGTGCTGGGCGTGTGGTAGATGACACAGTTTGAACAAACCCAGAGTCATTCATCACTTCTAAGAGAAGATTGCGATTGGGGGAATTGGCGTTGGCAGACATGTCGACATTGAAATCACCAAGAAGCAAACATCCATCATAACCATTCACATTCAGGAAGTCTAGCTGACTCTGTAAATGATTCCAGAAAGAAGATGAGCTGCTTGGAGGTCTGTACAGCACCCCTATCAACCAAGAAGAGCTGATGGCGCTAAAAGATGCCCATACAATTTCGATGCTGTTATCATCAATGGGGACAGGAGCAGGGTTAAATCTCTGGTGAATTGCTATCAGGACGCCACCACCTCGCTGACCTAGCCGATCACGGCGTAAAATCAAGTAGTCATCTGGGATTCCAAGTGTAGAGTCCACAACATCACTATCCAGCCATGTTTCCGTAATACAGAAAATGTCAGGCAAATATTAAATATTCATGTTTAGAATTTAAACAGTTCTTAATCCCATATTACTGTACAACTCACTTGTATATAAGCACAATAAAACAAATGTTTATCTTTTTGGCCAATTATATATTTCAGCATATTTTCACTGTCTATATCACTGACAGCGTATCATTAGAAAACCTTCAATCGGTCAATCTGTCCATCGATGTGCAAACTTATTACAAATAACAAATTGAGCCAATCAAGAATTGTCTCATCCATTTTCAGAATATATACAGAGTAACAATTCTTCTTATACAGTTAACCTTTGATCGAAGTCGAAGTTCTCGAGAACCGAGAAAAATGTGTCGACTTGCGCGGATTTAGTAAAAATATGCAGTTTGACTGCAGAGGAAAAATCACGAGCTTTTGTTATGCTTGAGTTAAGTGATTTCCCAGCTGAATTGACCTCGACTCATCTAAAGCTTAGTGTATTGTCAAATGTACATTTTGATTCCACTTACATACAAATGGGGCACTTAACGCCGTAAAAATCACATTTCACAATATTTCAACTAAACTGCAATGGCAAATTGAATTTGAGACATGCAATAATTAAAGAATTAATTATTATGCATAACATGGATGTGTTCAGCTTGAGATTATCTGTACCTGTGCCACATTGAATATTTTGTTGCTTCATTTCTCATATTGTGAGGGTGCATAGGGACCATCAGTTGTCCTCAGATGGGTCCAAAAGGGCTAACTGAATGAACAGTACACAGAGAATGTAATTTTTCAGAATGCTTTTACAGTCCAATGCACATCTTACAGACACATTATCCAGTTTTATAGTGATCATACCCTGACAAGACAAGATAAATCTTGAATGAGTCTTATTTCCTGGAATAATTATCTGATTTTCTTAGAACCACTGACTTTGTTCTTGAAGTGTTTGTCACTATAACATGCACAACTGGGATGTGCCAAGTACAGCACATCTGTCCAGCAAAGATCATCTCTGTCACTCCTGTGATAGAGATGGCAGTAATGAAGATTACTCTATATACAATGAAATAAATTCATAATGGAAATATACATTCTACGAAACAGTTCATCTTGAATTTTATGAAGGCCACATTCAGTACAGAGTGTCACCTCCATTATGCTCAACAGATATGAGGTTTTAATTTCACAATTGCTATATTTCTGATAATTGACTGTCATGCTTCAGTATAAACCTGTGAAGATCTTGCCCAATATTTCATTAAGTCACTACTATGCAAAATACCCTTTTTAATTCATTTCTAGCCCATCTTTATCACAAGTTTTCAAGGGCCAACATTACCCACTAATAGAACAATCTTCTCATGACCTTTGATCTTTCCATGTGACATGTATCCATTACTTATTGAGTTATAAACAAATAAAACATAGATACCAAACTTTTGCTTTGATGAATGACCTAAAAGTCAACTTTGTCAATTAAACTTCTGATGACCATGAAAATCTCATTCTACGCATCTAATCTTCCTGATTTGAAGAGTTCAGGTATGTCCTGATCTCTCTCACAGAATTGGACGTCACTTTACCAGGCATTTTGTACACAACTGTCTCCAAGAAATGCCAGGCAGCAAAACATTGAGCCTGGTACTCTACATCTAGGACATAATGCACTTTGAATGCACAGTCCACAGCCTTTGTCAAAGTTGGAAACAAGAATCCTTGTCTCTCTACAATAGGGAGTTTTCGCAAGCACAACGCGGCCTGGAGTTAAGCGTGTCGTGTGCGAAATTTGCTTCTGCACATGATCAAATCCGAGGAACGTCCTGTCCGGGGGAAAACGAGTACGGTACTTGGCCAAAATAGCGTTCGGTCCCGATGCCGGGCAGGAGTGAGCCAGCCAGTCAGCCAACCAATCAGTGATCTTGTCCCCACGCCTCCATCCTGCACAGGAAAGCGAAACTGCATAGATATGGGGACGGGAGTCAGAGTACGGGGACTGTCACAAGTGATCGCTTCCTCGAATTCTCGGTCTTCGCGTCGTGTAGCCAAAACTTCCTAATGACAAAGGTTTGCAGTGGCTTCTTCCAGGATCCTCCCATCAGCAAGATGAAGGGCTGTGGTCTCTGCTTCCTGTCAATTTCTCCAATGTAGAAAGCCAGGTCTGTGCCCTCCTGTAAAATGAAATGGAATTGGAAAAGAAACATGCATAACTATACATCTCTATAAAATCTTGAAATAATCTACGCAGAAGTGTTGGGTTGAGGCATTGGTATAATGAGGTCCATCAGAACAGATATATTTCCCACACCTCTCCAATGTTCAAGGTAGAGTTCATAATAAAGTGCCTGGCCAAATTCTGCAACATTTCATTTGCAAACATATACCCTAAATTGGGTATTTTATGTAGTATATAACATCCATGTATTACACAAAATTCTATTCTTGTAAGGGCTAACCATGACCTCGCTGAATGAATTTTCAACTGTGTGGCCTATGGGAACTTCTGAAAGGCAATTAATTTTATTGCTGGCAAGCCCAGGCAAAAAGTATTATCAAACAAAAACTACTTCTGAAATGCATTTCATTACTTTGGGTAAGTTACTCTTTCCAATACTAGTAGTATAACAATTTTGTCTACTTACATTGTAGGAACATTAAGGAGTATGCGAGGTCTTTTTTCTTTTTGGTATGGGGGGGGGGGGGAGACACCCTGTATCACATTGGATATATATGAGTGGTACGTGATATATTTCCAGCATCTTGCTGAATATAATGATACCATAGGTCAAGTGCAATATTTATTGACGAATGGAATATTCCTTATTGGCGACATTTGGGACCAGTTTTGCATTTCATGCGAATTTTTTCCCCTTTTTATCAAAATGAAAAGGACATATTGATATTGGACAAGTGTGTGATTGAGCAGTCAGGCACAAAATAAAGTAAATATGTATGTTGACTATGTAATAGAAGATTTTTTTTTTCATTAAAAAAAATTATTGTGATTCACAGCATACATTAGCAACATAGTAAATTTGCATAAATATGTAGAATCCATGGACTAAACTAACAAATGAAACAGCATAAACTGGGAATTTCTGTAACTATGGACCACAGCTTGATGATTTTTATATTTTGTATTGCAATGTCAAAGTCCATCTCATCATTTTAATAAGAGGGCAACACATCACTTGTTTTAGAAGATTAGTCTCCGAACAGTTAGGTACTTACAGGTTGAAAGTCGTAGAATAACTCCAACGACTCCTGAAAGGAGCACTTGCCCCACACCCTCGCAGTCCAGCCTCGGCAAACTAGCGGCAGCATGCTGAATGCAAGCGTCTCTTTTTCCTCTGTGGAGCAAAATGTATGACACAGGGGGAGTATTTTTAATGGTAAGTACAAATATACCCTTTAAAAATATTAACACAATCAAGGCTGATAAAGAGAAATGCTGACAAGTATCAGCTCATATTCAGATGCTGGCTTATGTACTTATATTGTACTTGATTGCAACCAGGATTACTAACTGTTGGGGGGGGGGGCTGTTTTAAAGTTGTTTGGAGGGTATTGTAGAAAATACTACACATTTTGAATGAGGGACTGATTCTGGCAACAGCATTTACTACAAAGACGGGCAAGTAATTGTGGATGAGTAGAGCCAAACTTGTAAGGCCAAGCATTAGAATTACAATGCTGTAATAATCATCATGCTATTCTACAAAGCAGAAATCAGAGTTACCATGAACTTGGATGAAAAAAAGTTGAATGGTATTGACAGCCAGTGCCTTAATAAGGATAATCTTGCACTACTGTTAAGTGCTTAACAAAGACTATTGCAATATGAATGACATTTGGGCTTTTGCAGGAGGTTCATGTCATATTCTGGCATTGCATAAAGCAAGATCAGTTAATATGCATATCTTAATTAGATTAGCAAGAGCAAGGGATGTTCAAGGTCCAGTGATTTTTATTCCAAGTAGTAGGAAAAAGAGTGCAAAAACTTTAATAGTTCATAAAAGACTTCTCTGTTAATGTTATCCTATAATGACAAAAGCTTGATTATCATGTGAGTTGATCAGGCAGTGGAGAAGAAAAGGGGAATGGTAGATGAAGGAGGCAAGGACAAACTGTCCAGACGTTTCAGTGTACATGAACTGTGTGGCCGTGAGGTGCTATAATGTGAGAGAGGGGCAGGAGACAGCCTCTCCCAAATAATTATCCGAGCTGTAGTTACAGTCATTAAAGCTGCACTACCGCATGTGATACAAGGAGCGAAAGAAGCTTGTATGAGCCCAATTAAAGATGTTCTGAATCCACATGTCATCTCTTGAGGATTCAGTTCCAGCAGGACGAGGTCCAGCATGAGCTAAGGAGGGACAATCTCTGCCTGACTGGCCTGCCAGAGGGGGCTGAGGAGACAGAGGAAGATCTTACTGAGGGCGAGTCAAATATTGCCAAGGAAGTTGGCTTAGACATTTGGAAAGAGGACATCTCATCTTCATGATCTTGTCATCATCGTGGGGAAAAGGCAAGAAGGAAAGAGCAGGCAGATCAAAGTCCACTTTATTGCAAAAAAAAAGGAACAAACTGTATTCTGGGCATTCTAGTCTGAAAGGTAAAGAGAACATGAAAAGTGTGTACATCAATGAAGATCTAAAGGCATGGAATGTGTCACTCGATCAGTGCATGATAAATGCCAAGGAACGAATCGGCAACAAAACCAAATACGGGAACATGACATGCAAGTTGAATGATGGACAAAGCAGAGTCATCAAGAGCCCGGATGATCTCTTTGATATTGGCTTTGAAAATACAGATCCACTTCAGTTTTTGCAGGTTTTTGCGAAAGTCTTAGAAATTAATTAACAAGCACTGAATGAATTTCTCGGTCTAACAATTTTTTTTTTAATAGTCATGTACATACTGTAAGTATTTTGTTAATGTTGTTGATAAATTCACCTCAACTCAAATGCAAAAAAGGAAAGGGTGGTACTGGGGCTGTAGATAAGAATCTCTACACAGAGCAATACTATTTAAAATGTACCTTGGGAAAGGCCATCGGTGTCAACCATGTGACGAATAAGCAGCATTTGCTACGATGGACATCTTGATTCCCCATACTAGAGTACTTTGTCAGCATACATGGCCATGCTGCAAACATCCTGTCTTCAGCCATGATCTCCTGGCTGAAGTCTTGCTTGATCTGTACAAATTAGGGAACAAGATTGCATTGGTAATCATATTAAGGGTGGCCCAGAAAGAATGCTATAAACCAAATGGAAAAAAATATAATACTCAAGTAAATAACAAAAACATAAATGATGGAGTGAATTATGCATGATCATTAGCTTCTGCAAAAATGTTCATTCTATAAACATTTTTCTCACAAGTCTGTGTGAATTTGCACAATGTGCTTCGTTTGGCATGGAAATCTTGATAGACTGAGAAGAAAGCTCCTAATCTTTGCATAGAAACTTATTCAAAAGTGACAAAAGTGCCAAAAATTGGTTCCAAACCACCTACCTACACTAAACAAATAGAACTCTACTATTAAAGGTGGTATATTATTACTACAGGCATTAAGTTTACGTGTGGTGCATAGACTATACTGTGCGTTAAAAACACCACAATCTGTTTTCTGTCTTTATCTTCATTTTCTATATGGGTTCTAGGCCTTTTTTTCTACTGGAAGCTTACGTAGACCTTAATTCATCGAGCATCATTGATGGCAATGATGCTCAGTAAAGAATGAATTGCTCCAGCAAAAGTAGCAGAACTTAACTTGCACTTTAGTATTGGATTTTAGGGGGTTCATTATGTTTACAGTAGATTTTGGTTGTACGGTTGGACCTACTACTCTTATCGACCGCCTAATGTTTATTTGCTTGATAAGAATATTTAACACTGAAATTCATGCAAAAAACTTGACCTACGTGATTGAGAAAATCCAGAGCTAGGCTATCAAATGCCTTTGTTCCCTTTTCGATTCGAAGTTTCAGTGCAAAAATATCGCCGTCGAACTTGCGTGGCCTCATTTCAGCTCCCCGCGGTATTAAACGCTCCTTATTGAGATCGACCGCTGTTTTTGCATTGACAATGCACGCAAACCAAGTTGTATTGAACACCATGTTGTACGAAGCTTTTTAGAAACTTCCATAGACATTACATTACGATTCGGTGAAAATATTCATTCGAAATTTTGTCCTTGATTAAAACCATTAACTTTGTTAATGAACGGTGAATTTTCGCGTTTTCCCACACCATCCTCATCAACAGTCAAAGCCAATCCATTTTTATGTGCTTTGCGTGCAGCGAAGTGCGTATCTAAGCGTTCAGTGCGCCAATTAATACACGGTCGGTTTATTACATACAAGAGGGTGGTCGATGTAGTAGGGCTTTCATACAGCCGACCATAAGTTCTAAATTATGTGCATGAGGTAGGACTACGAAGTGATCAAGACAGGTTACTGTGTAATTGAACTTAGCACTAGCACAGCAGTCTAAAATATAGGCCCTAGCCCTTGACTAGGCCCTAACCGTCACGTTAGACCCTAATGTTATGCCTAACTAACTTGTTAGATTTTTCTACATCATCGAACTCGGACACTGCGCCTATAATTGTGCATGATGTGATACTGATACGGTGCCAGCTGTTACTGTTCAGATAGAACTACAACGAATAGGCTACTTGTAGACCGCTAGTACTGTACTGACTACTGGTACTGTACTGTGTCAACAATGGGAATATTCCGTACGCTGATTTAGATGATTAGTTTTTGTAAAAGAAAATTAAATTCGTATTTTATGTGAAGTTTTGAAAATGTATGTAAGGATTGAATTATGCAAGTGTATATACAAGCACGAATTGGTTGAAAAACATAATGTACTTTTTACGTACCAATACCGGTACAGACGACCTGTTATAACTTAACGTTAACGTTAACATTACAGTTTGTTAGATCTAACGTTACATGCATGAAGGCGAGGCGTAGCACAGCCTGGCCAAGAACCCAAAGCGTATAGCCGTGACTAGCTTCATACATCATGCAAATTACAGATCTAGATGGGCATGAAGCGATGTAACAATCAGTTAAATAAATAAATACCTTGGAATGACTGGCAAAGTTCTTCTATAGCTAGACCCCATTTGCTGAGAATGTTCGTGACTCCATATAGCTGCATTGCAGTCATCGTCACCGCCGTCCATCATGATGAATAGCCGCGCTACAGTATAGCTATAGCTACGTACATAAACGTGTGATGTACGTGTACGTGTTAGTAGTGTGTGTGAGGCGCGGTGGCCGCCCGTCGGCGATCGATTGCGAGGAAGGATACATGCAGGCCGGCTGATTGGTTCATGACTATCACATGACTCTTGCCCATCAATTTCTAAACAACGATGTTTAATTGTTTGGACAATCATTCCGAATTGTTTTTAAACAACCGCTGTTTAAGGCATTCAAGCTCCAATTTTCTGTATTTAAACAACATTGTTTAGAATTTTAAACAACAATATTTTAAACAACGAAATTTTACACAGCGTTCTAACAGTGAATGATGTCATGCTGAACTTGCCATACACTTTGCATACAAAATCTTAAAATTTCCAGTTGTTCAAACGCATTTATGACCCAATCTCAAATCCCAATATGTCTGACTGATTATTTCTTCTAAAGTTATTCTTCCAAGGATATGTTTACACTTTTGTAGCGGAAAAAAAAAATGAATTTGCAAAAGTTCTTTTTTTTACACAATCAATCGAAACCTGGGAGTTGATGACATCATCAGCTTGCTCATAAATGTATATTCATATCAACTGTTCGAGAACTGTTTTTGCAAATATTAGCAAAACTTCACATCTTCATATTTCCTTAGATTTCATCCAGTGTTGATTATTTTTTCACTGTTGTATTTATACAATGCTACGGTATCATTTCAGCCTTACTTTTAATTGGTCTGCAGTTTCCTTTTA
The DNA here is from genome assembly GCF_040938485.1 of Diadema antillarum. Lineage (NCBI taxonomy): Eukaryota > Metazoa > Echinodermata > Echinoidea > Diadematoida > Diadematidae > Diadema > Diadema antillarum. The sequence continues at coordinate 536,533 of NW_027271417.1, forward strand.
ATATTTCCTACATTCCCATAACGTTGGACATCAACCGACGCTTCTAAATGGTGAATCTGTGAACGATTCGTACGCAGCGTTCTATATCTGAGTAAACATTTTAAAGGACCGTGTCCCATTCAGACTCTGCAATACAACGCCATGGATGGATGCTCCTTTACAACATTTATCATTCGACGATGTCTCCATAATCATTGTTCTACTACATGAGGCATATTCAATTATCAAGTGTGTTCGAGCCGGTTTTCAAATGAGTGCAAAGTGGGGTACAGAAAGATGTAAACTCCACTGAAATGAGAAGCCACTTCTTCATGGTGTTCGTAGTCTCATATCCAGGCTGTCGACAAAATCCATAGATCAGGGGGGCATATTTTATGAAGCATTTTGTCCGACAAAGTTGTCGGACAAATTTGCTCTCTGCCAATCAGATGCAAGGATTTCAGAAGCTTGTAACAGTTTGTCAGAAAAATATCCGACCAAAATGCTTCATGAAATGCTCCCCTTGGTACCTTACCTTCTGTCCTCCAACCGTGAGAAAATCATTTACTAGTACATAGAATCGCTTGATTGTATATATCTTTTGCGTCGCAGTATACACACCAAAGAAAAACTGAAGAGTTTGGTCGCAAAACGGATTAAGAGCCATATCATCAGACAAAGGAAAATAAAACCTTTCCCATGGTACCATACTAATCTTCTTAACGTAATGAGGAAAAATATCCCACATTACCTTATCATTTTTTGTTTTATGGAGCTTTTATCGCAAATATCTCAAATCAATAAAAACGGAGTTAACTCCTTTTGCAAACAAACTCTTCAAATACATCAAATGCATCAAAATACATACTTTGCAGGGCAAGTCCTACAGAGGTGAAAAGTTCGATTGCAATGTCACTGAGTGGTCGTTTCCAGGCAAAAATATCCTTCGTTCCCTTTAGTTCACCTTTCTCTGGCAGTGTGCTCCATGGATGATTGATAAGTCAGATATCAATGTGACAAAAGTCCTAAAGAAGCGTTTCATCCTCACAAAAGATTGACTGAGAAAGATATTTCGCCCCGAGGTCAGAATGCAGCTTGGCGCTGTGTCCTTTACGATGAAGGACTTTTTCCCCCTCTGATTCTTCACGTAAATCACAAATGTGATGATGCTGACACAGATAAGATGAAAATTATCGTAGCAAAAACCATTATACTAAAAAATGATTATATCAATTCATACAATCATATAGAGGAAGAGGAGGAGGAACAGAAGCAAGAAAATAAAACTGAAAAAACAGACAGCCAGAACGAAAAGATGATAAAAAGACGAAGTTAGGAAGTGCTAAGGAAAGACAGAATTGCTGGTACTCCAAAATATCTTCCTATATTATAGGAACGTCTTTATGCAAATTAGGTCCTCCTAATCCTTACAGTAGTACCAGGTACCAAATTAAGACTCCAGCAAGGAGGAACATCATGGATAAGACCACCTGTCTATAAAAGAAAGATTCTATAAGATTCAGGGCATACAATTCATTGTGGGTCTGGGGAATGCTCTCCACAAGATCTAGGTCTATATATCACAGTGCTTCCTCTCACCAATAAAGGACAAGTTGCCCGACGGTGTAAGATTATGATAACGGTTAAAGCAGGACCTATGCTTTAAAATTTCCCTTTTCCACTATCATCCATAATATATACAGGAGCACGAACTTCTGTAACTCTACTGTCTACTTAAGAGTAACCTAGTACCTTCTTGCTCTACCTTAAGGAAGAGCATAGTGAGGTTTGGGGTCTTCAACACTTCCCTTGGTTATAGCAGTTTATGTGGTGCTTATGAGAAGGAGAAAAGTAGAGGGGATTATACAATTATATTAAATACTATACGGAATGTATAAAGTAGAGGGGGTTATATAATTATATTGAATATTATAAGGAATGTATAACGTGATGAAATTGTATATCAGATTTAGGAAAGAACATGATTTTCATTGCTGTGACACTGAATTCGCGTTGAAAATAATATATAATTACTGTCATCGGCAGGAGCAAGGACGAACACACTACGAAGTAGAAATATCGAAACAAAGTATCTAAAGAACAGAACACATCCAGTCTGTTTTGTATGGACGCGGTGACGTCAACATTCTTCGGTTTTGTCATAAATAATCAGAAAGTCCATGATGGGTGTCACACTAAAATAAGAAAAAAAAACATGTAAATGACTTTGAAGGGTTTGCTTTCTCAGAGTCAGCTCAACTTTTTCTTTTCTGTTTCTTTTTACATCCTTTTATTTGAAGCAGTTCAGGCACTAATCCTACCTTTTCACCTTCGTCACAAACTGCCTTTTGTCCGATTCGATAAGAACACAAGTTTGAAGAGGGAAAACAATCTTTTTGTTCTAAGACGAGGGCCAATGAATACAATATAGATCTGTAACAGAGCACGTTTGATGTGATCTTGAATGTTGTAGGCCTATTCTGGGGAGAAATACACGGAGTACCACATGGCGAGATAGAGCAGAGGGCTTCTAGTCTACCTAAAGACTGGAGAACATTATGTCGGACAGCTATAGTATAGACTTTAACGCAATGATATGGCATCATCCATATTGTTTTCCACCATGCACGAACACCACGCCTGGTGGTTAAGCCCATTAGTTAAAGCTGATGTCAGAATGCGATGTAGAAAACATTCTGTAGCGAACATCATGGACAGGTGTGCTAAAGGCATGCTGTTCCTTACAACCATGGTTTAAAATGAGCGTCGCTGCCAAGATGTATTAATGTTATTTCACCCTCACCCCCCCCCCCCCCTCTCCTTTGAAGCTGCCATTACCGGTGGAGTAGGCCCACTGAAAGAAAGGTCTCTACCTCCTATCCCATCATGTGAAAAGCAAGTCTAGAAATCACATAAGAATGTGCAGCAACTTCATGTAAAATCGTGATTTGCGATGGCAATTCACATTAGTGAGACAAAGATCTGAAGAGTTCCGCTGAGTTTCCTTTGACTTAGCAACATGGCGTTCGATTCGCACGTATTTCAATGTTATCAGACACAATGCATTCAATCACCCCTAAAGAACACGATTGAAAAAATAAAAGCTATCAGATCAGACATGTATTGATAATGATAATATGAGGGTTAGATTAGGAGATATGAGAGTTCTGTACGTGAGCGTGTGTTTGTGTGGATTGAGAAGTGTAGGAAACTTGCAGAGAACAGCAGAAAATTTGAGGAAAATCAGACAATCCGCTGAAAATGTTCGATGACGCCATCCCTATAGATAAGACGCCTACATCAATTTGCGTCGTCACGCATGGACAACAATATAAAGAAAATTCGACATATTTTCACTTATCTAGCATAATGAAAGGATACTTTGTCTGACCTCTTTAAAAATATGTGACATTTATAGCGCTGTGATACGTTAGGACGTTGTTATTATATATTATACGCACACCTTTGATAGGCTGGATTTTCATTCCTAACTGTACGCACCAGCTATAGCATTGCCATTTGTGAATATCTATTCTACTATAGATAACCTAAATCAAATCATGATAAATGTGTGGAAGTTTAGGGGTTATTTGTTTGTTCTTCCGTTTTTCTCGATAAATGTGAGACTGTTAGTGTGCCTCTGAAGCCACCTGCGTTACAAACACTGACTTGGCTTTCAAAAAAAAAAATAAATAAATAAAAATCCCCGTCTATGGTTATGAGTGTATTATGACTGTTGACATGCCCACACATACAGATCGTACCATAAAAACATCATGAACAAAAATGCCTCAATGATATAACCCTTTGTTAGGTTGCTTTGGAATACCATATTATATTGCCGTCTGGCAGTATTATGTTGTTCAATATATTGTTCAGATTGACACCCCTCCCTTCAATCACCACCAACCCCTCTCCCCCCCCCCCCCCACCCCACTACAGCCGAACGACAAGAACTTTTCGCCGTAGACAAAAGGTTTTAAATCCTGTAGATATTTTCATTTATGGGCTCGACTTTAGTCGAACCAAGGAGCTGTGTGTAATAGCTTCTTGGTCGTATAGACATCATGACTGCATAGAACCAAGGCGGTGCCTCTACGAAAGATCCCTCTCTGTGGGTTGGGGGAAAACAATCGTGACAATGGGGCGTGTTCGAAGCGGTTGGGAGAACATTTTGTCAAGAGGATAATCACGGATCACTTCAGTCTTGTATAACAGTTCTGTCAAAGTTCTCTTTGGTCCTTTATTAGCTGAGGGGAAAGGGCTGAAAGGCCTTCGACATGGACATACAATTTCTCATATCTCTCGATTTTCATCCTCACAGAATGGTGAATGTAAAGGTACAATGATGAATTCACCGCACCAGGGAGGCCGCGGCTCAATGAATGGGGTTCCATTGATCGTTGGCTTCAGGAGTGCATGCGTTGACGTCCAGGATTCATAAATGAGGGTTAATATCCCTACAGCTATGGTTGTACCGTGCATCAGCGGTATTGTTATGGCTGGTTGAATGTATCGTCAGTCACAGCAAAAGATTACTGATTGGTCACTCTTACTCGAAAGTACGATCTGACGGAAGTACAAGTATTTTATGCAAATAAATAACTCCAACGCTGTTCATATATAGGAGGTATGATAATCCTGAAAACCTGTGTGGATGTGTGGATGTTTATTGTGTATGGGTGTGTGTTAATGTGAAGTTCTTTCGTCATACATACACCCTCACGTCATAGTGGACGCCATGGAAGACCAGCTATTATAATGCAGTTGAATATGATGGGTTATTCAGCCATCTAGTCAGAGGGAAAATGAAACAAACACACAGACAAACATTCCTAATATTAACATCATTGTTTACTGATGAGGGGTTCTTACCAATTTGAAAGCGAACTAGCTGTTTTGTATCGTTTTGTTGTTGTTGCTGCTGCTGTTGTTGTTGTTGTCATACAAACATTATTTAACATACCGACCGCACGTTGAACCTGAACCAAGTTACAACACGAGATCCGTTGGCAACGGCAACAACAAACATAACTGTGAGTAGCACAGAAGCAAAAGGACGTAAGTCTCATAAATCAGCATATTTGGGCCTTCCAACCTTTGGAACGTCTTGGAATGTGACTGAATAGGACACCTTCCTGGCTGGCTGCCAAGGTGAGATGTTCATTCACATTCAATATGGCGCCGGAAGCATGTTATTGCACTGTCACGTGACGTTCATTCATACGAGGAAGTTCAGCGTAACCCGACATAATGTTCGCCTAAATGTGGTTGGTTTTAAAGGTTATGAGATCAAATACATGAAAGAAAAAATGAAAGAGGAACTGCTGAATGCAAAAAAAAAAAAAAAAAAAAAAAATGATATGTTGCAACTACTGCTTGAGGTCGGGGCATTTGATAGTAACGCTTGTGTTGTAACTCCTCTCCGCAAAAATAAACCATCATGCAGCATCTAATTCGGTACCAACTTTCCTGGTGATCATAAGCAATTCCATGGAGCTTTAGTAACTCCATGCTTAGACCAGCCTGGGTTCAATTTCCTATAGAGAAGTGGACTGATTTTGTTTTGATATTCAACTACACCATCTTCACATCAACTTCTGGAGTAAGTGAATGCATAAGGGGAACAATTATGATATAAGATGCTTGAAAAAATGTTGGCTTTCGTTTCCCACAGGTGACGTCATAAGTGCCAGGCCTGCTTCATAATATCATAAAAAGTCGAAGTGAATGAAATCTGCGGATGATACATCACATTAATAATAATAATAATACAATACATTTATAAGGCGCTTAATACCGATGTTTCTAAGCGCACAGTTTACCGGAAATATTAATATCTATACCAGAATAATACCAAAATACCAAAATACAAGTACACACATACCAAAAAGAGAGAGAAAAAGAAATAGATGCAGTGTATAATTACGATAAATAATGAAAATCATTAAATAATGAAAAACATTAATGTCAATACATGAGAAAAACAAAACAGTAGGAGTACATACGTGAATATTTAAGAGACATAATTTCACGTTTAATGCAGAAATGCATGAATGAGTGTTTCAGAAGACGTAAAGGTCGCATTTCTGTTATGTCCCTCTTGCTCTAAACTCATAGAGGCACTGATCACAGATCATGGATGATGAGCTTTTTCTCACAACAAACTTACTTTCAACTAACTATTCGTCACACCGGTGACCGAGGAGAATCATTTCCATTTCCAAACCCCAGACTAACGGACTTCACAGCCACAGCAATGATTACTACATGCGATACATGTATATCCATTTGAGTGAAGGACTCATAAATTATAATCTCCACCAGTTCATCTTGGACTTACAAATTAGTATCTGTCATGAATGAGTAAATGTTGAAACTTATGAATTAGTATTTCTTTTCAAATACAGTGTACTGTACAGCTTATTGTCAATTGGTGGCTGAGATAGTTTGTGACTGACATGATTATAAAAAAGTGTAAATGGTAAATGTGTAACAGGTCTAATTTCCTAATGTTTTCTTTATTTTCTTAAAAAACGTTTGTATTTCTATTGAAAAGACATTGGAGATATTCCAATGCAACTGCGATAATGTCAACAACAATAGCAACAAAAATACCACTATCATAGTATTCCCTTACATGTCACTGCACATGACCTGACATCCTTTAATGAAGAAAACACACACACATCTGATATCGGATGATATTCAAGTACAGAATATCATATCTCCCTTTTCCTCCCACTTAACGACATCCTACACAACCGAGACACAGATAATCACATTCATAAACTGAACATAAATGTGCAGGTATACCCCTCAAGGGAGCTTGGTATCAGAACGCCCAGAGGGAAAAATTCATGCAGAAACCAAAAAGTAGCTTAAGTTAAGGGTTGAAAATATGTATAAATATCATATACATAAATATGATATGTATGAAAGGACCGTGATTCAGAAAGCCAACAAGTCATACAGCCCATGAGCTCGACACCAGGCAAACACGGCACATGAATCCGACACTAGGCAAAAAACAGGTCCACGAGACCAACGATAAGGAGTGTCGGATTCGTGGACCTTCTTTACCCATAGTGTCGGACTCATGGACCCCTTTTATCTAATGTCGGACTTATGGGCCTTATTTCCTAGTGTCGAGCTTGTGGGCTTTACGATTCATGGACTGTATAACTCGTGAGTTGTACGGCTCACTGCGTGGCGTGCGCCTGTATAGACACCACGCACACCACCTTTATAATCATCTTACCTAGATTGCTTCGAGAACATTAATTGTAGGAGCACAAACATTACCAAGAATTGAGCAATTGAAATCATATAACAATATCTTACGTAACCACCAGACCGGATAAACTGGGTCTAAAGTGTACTTCGACCCGACCACTTGTATAGAGGTTGAGACGTCTCTTAAATAGCGTTAATGAGGTGTCACAGTGCTTCTTTTATTTTGTCGAGAGTAGTATATAGAACTGCTTCAATAATCATTTGTTCGTTTAACAAATGATGATGATATGGATGACCTTGTTTGTCAGTTATCAATAAGCATCTATATCCCCTCCTCGTGAAAATGCATCATTCTCTCAAAAGAATAATGGGATGCAGAAGATGATGGTCCCTCGTTTTGTAATTACAAAATAGTGTATAATCATGAACACTTGAGAGGGTAAACAGAAATTTGCGGTGCCAAGTCACTAATCACACTATGCAACTTCGGCATGATTTTTCTAGAGAGAGAGAGAGAAAAAAAAGAAATATATATGTGAACTTTCAATACTATATATAAACAACTGTGTAATGTTCATGGAAGAAAACCCCACCCTAGAGTAGAGCATTTACAGAAAGAAGGGATATTCTTGAGACGTAGCCATCTCTCAATGCTAAGGCCCGGTGGCTATGTTGGGCAGCATCAGATGCATTTGTTTGGTGCCCAAACTGCACATCAAAGAAACTTTGCGGGATGGCCCTCAACTTCTAAATCGTGGAGAAGAGACGATGCATCTTTCATGTGTTCTCCCGGTCACATTCACAGGAAAGCTGGTCATTTCCTGTGGCAACATGACGCATAGTGGGCAGCTCTCGAAAGTGGTGACATGTCTTTAAGTTAAATCTACATTCTCCTCGATTCTCCTGATAGCGATATGGATATGAGAGGTAGTTCCTTTGATCAGATTCGCTCCTCGTGCGTGTATGTGTACCCTTATAAACACAAAGCTAGTCATAATTTTACAAAGTATTGTTAAAGGCATTGTTTACCATTTGCAGACGAAACAAAAACCCAGGTTTAATGCTTCAAAATAGTTCTAAAATCTGAGTTGGGGATAAAAACAACCAGTGTAAAAAAGTTAATCAGTATAATCAATGTTAAGTATATTGTCAAATACACAAAATGTGAACAATAGTTATAATAAGATTTTTAATTCTAGACTAAACCGTCTACAGATATGGTTTAGTGAGAAAAATAGTGATATTTACTTATATTTTAGGCTTTATTGCAAAACTTTTATACGGCAGGATGTTTTGTGATACAACGGACTTACATAATATATGCATCAAATGCGATAACTCGAACATTGTTCTTTTTTTAAATCACAGCTCCCAATGGTAAACAGTACCTTTAAAAAAAGTCACTGATGAACAGAGTTAAGTGAGACAAGCGTCGCAGAAACTACAGAGGAGCGAACTCTCAGCACAACTCTCTTCAAAATTACGACGATAGGTGCACAAACGCCACGCCCATTTTAACATAATAACTGTACAATGCATGGTTGTATGATTAGGAGCAGATTACAAAGTCTGTCATGTTATGTTGTGATTCTTAACTCTAACCTGTGTGATTTGCCAATCGGATGCTCTGGCTCATATGGACTTGAATCATGCTCGAACCTTACGGCCTTGGTCAAGCTGTTAGCATACCCATGCACTGTCTGATTTCGCAAAAGGGTGTAGGCCTATTATTATAAATGAGTGCTTGGTAATGCAATAATATTAGCAGGGCCCTCAAGATAAGGGCCAATTCAGTGACGAGGTAAACATGAATTAATGTGACATCATCTTACCATGTCGTTCTAAAATTTTAATTTGAGACATGTGGTCACGATGCATTAGAAAAACTCTTTGTTGTAGGTTTGCGAAACAGACCGAAGCACTTAGTTGGTAGGTTACACAGGACGGAAAATAACAAGGCTATGGACTGGTGCCGAACGAACTTTCAAATTTGCCTCAAGAGTTAAAGAAACTGGTGCATTTAATCTTTTCCATTATCTGCACTCTGGACTGAAATTCATGGACCAATGACATGTCCCAATATGATCCAGCCATAACTTAACATCATTATGTTTTTGACATTTTATTATTATTGTTGCTCTATGTCCTGATAACAACGTCTGTAAAAGATTAATATATTGACAATATAGGTTATCCGAATGAAGAAAAACACATGATAGACACGGGAATAGATGATATTTTATGCATATGCTGCACACGACTTTTACGAATAATTATATGCTGTGACGGCTTCGCGCATAGTAAGTCACTTTAACCATTTAATTGCATACATCTATTTTCCAAAGAGGAAAATACCAGACAGTAAAATCATCACAATTTTTGTTTAAGTCGGTCCAATAGTGAAGAAAACATTACATTCATTTGCATCTCCTTGCACAGGCAACTCTTTGTCACGATTTAGGGCAACGTGTTGCACGTGAGACCACATATCAAGGTTCATCAAATGCCGATGTAGCTGGCAGTGAACCAAATATAAACAATAATCAGTTTATGGTAATATTTTTGTTGACCTTACAGAGCTCTTGTTCTATTGTAGATCCATGCAGTGTGATATAAATTCATGTAATTCTCAGAGCACAATTGAATAAGTTTGGGTGTGGAAATTCATGTAATAATACTCCAAACACAAATGAATAAATTAGGGTGTGGGGATATGCGCGCTTGTGTGTGTGTGTGTGTGTGTGTGTGTGTGTGTGTGTGTGGTAATGACAAATCGAAAACAATGAGCGGCAATGAACTGGGTTCCTTGCACTCTCAGACCTTCAAGTCTTCGGTTTACTGCTATATTATCATACCGTTTCCGCTATTGACATTCGGAGAATGAATCATTCGTGCCCATTATAAAACATACTCCAGCAACTTTACAATTATAATGGGAGAATATTGTTCAGTGGTATCGCTTCTGTAAACTAGATGTAGGAAGGAATTAGGAACGTAATCAACATGAATGAAAAAAAAAAATGCAACTTTTGCAAAAACAACAGCAATGCTAGTTTTAAAAGAACACTTTTAAAAAAAAAGCATTCTTAGTGAAATTTGATCGAAGCCATTATATGAAAGATTGGTGTATATACTCTTTGCACTGACGACACACCAATTAAGCATATCTTAAAAGGTCTGGAATAAATGGTCTACATAAATACTGGTCGGTGATTGGTCATAATGCAATCGCATGATTAATGCAGGAGCGAAATTGTTTTATTGCAGCAGTGACGTCACGTCACGTATTATAATCCCGGACTTTGACTGGCTGCCTATAGGGGATACAATGAATTTAATGATGTACGTACATATTTATGTAGACCATAATAATGTCACAAATATTGTCCTGTCTGTCGTTGTTACCATCATTGATGGTCCCCTTGACCGTTATACTTTCCTTCGCTGTGCGCTCCGAGGATACGTTTTATTCTCTTGAGGAAAATATGATTCCCGCGGGAATATTAAAGGCATAATTTACCATTTGCAGACGAAACAAAACTCCAGAATTAATACTTCAAAATAGTTCTGAGATGTGAGTTTGGATAAAAACAACCAATGCAAAAATTTTGAAGCAGTATAATCGATGTTAAGTATTGTTAAATATACAAAATGTGAACAATATAGTTATAATAGAAATGTTTCCAGACTAAACCGTCCACTTATGGTTTAATAAGAAACATAGTGATATCTCCCTATATTTTTATATTGCAAACATTTTATATGGTAGGATGTTTTGCGACAAAACTGACGTACACATATGCATCAAAGGTAATATCTTGAACATTTGCTTAAATCACTGCTCCCAAAGGTAAACATGACCTTTAAGCGTTACATTACACCTTCAATTTAATATGAAATTGCATAGAATACATTACAAAATTCTACTCTCGAATGCAAACGATATCCTGACGACGGGAAGTAAAGAGTGTTTTCCTCATCCATACGACAAAAATTTAGAAGGAAGAGCAAATGTATTTCACTTTCGAAGTTTTGCGGTGGGAATATACACCACGCATCACAACCCAACATTGTGTCATGGCCAAGATTTCGCCAGTATGGCCAGAGCCGAGACGCCCCACTACCACGAAATAATGTGTAGTGTAGACTTATGTGACGAGTTAAACAAAACTGTCTACCTATATAATTCTGTGGAAACTGCAATGGAATGGAAAATGGTGAAAAGGAGAGAGTTGGGTACTCCCTCGGACCCCACAGAATCTTAAAAGAGCGAGGACAGGAGACTCAGAATAACCTCCAAAGAATAAGAGGAAGGCCTGTCGGCCGCTGTCAACAGTAACCCTGAAAGAACAAACGAAGAAGGCGTGATTACAGCACCATTCTACATCATAATCAAGGAGGGTTGTCTTCAGGTTAATATCCCTTTGTGTTCCTCTAGTGCCGATTCGCACAGAAAACTCCATAGCGTTATAAACACTTTCCAAAGCTCCTGGCAGAGAAAGGTTTAAACAAACACAAATAACAGTTTGTGCACAGAACATTGGAAGAGTGCAATGGTGAGGCCATTATTTCAGCTAGAGTGCATTAGCACCAACTGGTTAGCCACTAACATCACTGTTTTGGTGAAGGCATGTGAAACTTACAATTCCATAACGTAACTCTCATCAGGCTCGATTTTGATGAAACATATCATGCTGTTTGATTCTTCTGAGTCGATTGCGACATAATATACTAATTGGGTGTAAAGGAAAACAAAAATAAAAACGAACAAACGAGGCCGAAGATTTCCATGTAAACAACCATTTTCTCAACCCGCAGTGAATGGCCCTGGTGAGGTACAGCTACAGTTGTATGATCACATGATGATACAGTTAACACCATTAGCTGATTTGCATGTTTTGTGCGGGTTTTGGAGTTTGTTTACCTTTGTGCACTTGCTTAATTGTTGCATCTTAGCTTCAGGAAATGATGCATGACCTTCAAGCTCTATTGAGTCGCGAGAGGAACAAAGCATAATTATATGAATTCTCTTTTTGGAAATCCCCAGTCATCTCTACCACCGGAAGAGACGAGAGGAGGAAAAATAAATACAGAAGAAAAGCTTGCCAATGTTACGGCCTGATAGAGTACAGGTAGGGGGCATCGTGCTACAAAGTTGTATAACGTGAAGAGATTTCACGCCTTGTATTGGTCCTCAACTTTATAGAACACTTTGCAAGTCCATCTCCCCATGATGTTCCTCAATGATTCACTACGGAAACTGAAAGCTGACCAATGAACAGGCGCGCAGCTTATAAGTCGGTTGGGACCGACGTCACAATGGGAAATAGTCATAATAGGCGAAGACAGGTGGTGACACAGCGATTGAAGAAGGAACATAATAACTCGACATCACAATTAGCTAAGTGAACTTGAAGCTTAAAGGGTAGATCTATTCGGGCGTTCAGTTTGGCTTAGCTATAGAAAGCCAAACCTCATAGAAATAACGGTGAAATTTACTCTATGAGCGAACAAAAGAAGAAAGATGCCATCGCTCAGTGTCAATGTATCTCCGAGAAGCAGTGATATCGTTAAAAATCACATAAATTAAGATTGAATGAGGCGAAGATGATCTCAGCTCTCCTTTTCGTGTGTACAGGAAGTATTCCAAATATGATATTTTGGTTCAACAATTAAGTAACTGGAACTCCCAATAAAATTAGCATTATTAGGCAGGATCTAAATGAATGAACAAAAAAAGTGTAAAAGAAAAAGAGGCACGCAGCGTCAACAAGGCTAAAAGGACGTGGGCGAATTTTTAACTACCTGTTTCATTGCTCCAATTACCCTCTCCTCCCCTACCCCCCCCCAAAAAAAAACAAAAACAAAAACAAAAACAAAAACAAAAAAAAACAGGTCTCGGCTAGCATGTGTCTCACTCCCACCTCTCTGGTCAGGCAGCTGTAGATATACATGACTTTTGCGATGATAAAGTTCGGAAACAAACTATTGGTAGACAACTCCTGAAGACTGACCTTATGTCCGCGCTGGAGTAGAGTGTAGACACTGAGCAAATTTACTTTAGCGATACCAAAAAGGTAAAACGGGTTTTATCTCACTGGTGATACAATAATCATAATGTCAACCCTTCGCACCAAACCCTGGACAGTAACACGTGTGTGTTTTGTAATGGTTTTCAAGACACATCGTAAAGACATATTACACTCTGCACTGCCCCAAGCAGGAAAGAAGAAGAAGCGGTACAAGTGTGTGAAATACATGTACTCATGAGTTGCTGAAGGACTTCAACTTATTTGCTTTTCCTCGTATGCCCCATAAAAGTACATCCGAATCGATCAGTGTAGGTACCTTTTATAGCGTCCATGATGGACTTCAAACTCCATGATTTGTCAATTTCTCGTAATTTCGCGGCCTGAAGACTCTGCTATAGATTTCACCTGATGAACCTACTGGGTAAAAAATTATCAAGTTCCTCTCTGACGTGCAGTTCCATGACTGCAACCACAGATTCTCTGAATATCAAGGGGGGTTTAAGTGGCACCGGCTCGAACTGAAATCAGGGAGGTGGAACAAAGGGTGATTTTTTTTCACCTCCATATGATTTGACTTACTGAATGAATGTGTTTGCACTGAAATTTAGGATAAATGCGTGGGTACATAACGCGACAAACTTTATGCTTGTGCAAATGTTAGCCCTTTTTTGAAGCTTGTGTTGGGAAAGCTCACAAGCAACATCATGTTGCTCACCTTGTAAGGGTGCAGGTGTTATAGGCCCTTTCTGGTTTACTAAACGTTTTGAAAATTGCAGTAACTTTGAGTAGGGATTGGACGGCGGAATTGAGGAAAAGGGAGGTGGGAGAGTTCTTCCACCTCCACGGGAGGACTGCTTTGAAAGGTTTTGCTACCACCTGAGACCTCAATACATCGTCTGACTTGATTTCCCTGTCCGTTCGGATAAGTTGTCGGAGTTTGGGGGCGTCAACATGATGATATATATTTGTCAGATTTCTATAGGAGCTGTCGGATTTCAATTGTTTATAGTTGTAATGCGAGAAGTATACTTATCGACACGACCTACAAAATTGTAGAGGCTATAGGAACCTACTTAGTATCCCTCACATGTCAAACTATAGCCGGTTACGAAAATGCCGAGGCTGAAAATGCATTTATTCACGCGTTCATCCGCAAATATATAATGTTCTCACATGGTTCTAGTAATATGTAGTATCTGCAAAGGAATATAGCAAACTCTCCCAACGGACACTCTCCCAACGGCTTGGTATCTTGAAGTTCTTTCCCTTAACCCATTAGGTAGGCGTGTGACGCTCACCACTCTCGTGTGAATTTCTTTTTTTTTTATCCATTTTGTCTGATATTCCACGTAACATCTCACAACGTGACACCACCATAAACAATGGGAAGAGAGGGGTAATGCATTTGACATCATAAAACACTCATCTCACTGATGTAGCATTAATCAAAGGATCCTGTACATGTTTACATCCCTACCGGTGATTTGTAAATTGAGAGCTTTTACATTAAACCTTTCATTTACTGATTTTGAATCAAAATGAGGCCACTTGTTTTTTTTTTTTTGTTTTTTTTTTTGTTTTTTTTTTTTTGTTTCTTTTTTTTTATGGAGTGACTCCAGCAGCGGACAGCCGTGACCGGATCGAGTAATGGGCAAAACATATTTTGCCATCTCGTAAATTCCCCTACCTCGTTCGCGCTCGTAAGGTTGAGACGATAGAACATCGGTAGGTAGAAAAAAGCCGTGGCCAGCCCAACGCCGATGTAGGCAAAGCCGAACATCCAGTACATGCATCCATGGACGTAGTTCTCCGCCGGGGTGCCCAAGAACGTGATAGCGGAGATAAAACTGGCTACGAGCGAGAAAGCGACCGGAATGGGGTTCATCTTCCGATCCGCCATTAGGAACTCTTGCGTGGTCCGCTGCCGGCCGCCGGTCAGGGCGTGATAGACACCGATGCCGGCTGAGATGATCAGCATACCGGCGAAGATGACATAGTCGGCGGCGGAGAAAGTCTTAGCGTTGTCGTCAGCCATTGTGATAAATGAACAAGGCACCGAAGCTCGATGAATATTCAGAGAGATTAATGATAATCCGAATCAGTGGGAGCCAGAAGATGATCAGGGGCAGAGCAGGGCAGGGCAGAGCAGGGCAGGGCTCTGGTGAAATCTGGCGAGATACAGCTGACGCTTTGCCACAGATACAAGTTCTATCTGTTTTCTGTAGAGTCTGGGGTTGCCAACGCGTGACGAGCTTTCAAAGTTTGTTCGGTGCTTGCATGCAGATGTTTCTCTGCAGATCACGTAGATATGGTTCTCTGTTAACAATGCAGTTGGTGGGAAAAGAGCTTCGAAAACTTTTTCGGGAGCGAGTTGCAGCGCGATGCAGAGTCGGTTTGGGATACTCTTACTACGCCGTGAACACCGGCGAGTCCACTAACCACAGTCGCTTGGGTTCAAGCGATCCGTTTGTTGGCTTGCCAGTGACACAAAGGTCAGGATAAAGTCACACATTATGCGAGTGACCAATCATATTGCTGCACTCGCTAAGGCTACGATGCGAAATACCGTTCTGTGAGTACATCCATGAGCAATGGTAAACAATTCCCTTGCACTTCCCTCCTAAACCAAGAAGCTCCTTTCCTAAACTCACATGCACTGCAGTTTCACAGGTGATGACAACAGTACTTGCTTTACACGATACCAGCAGCTTTAACCATCGAAGATTTTGAATCATATCCAGATGTTGACTAAACACAGCGATTTTTCCCTCAACTCATCGCGCGATGTGTTGGAGGGCTGCCAATAACTTAACACTGTGAGGAGCCGTCGATTTTAAAGAGCAGCGTACCGATAAACAAGCAGGTAGCTGATACTCCGAGGGTTTCTTACAACCTCCGTTCTCTGTGAGTTTAAAAAAAAATGAATGTAGATGTGAGAGTAATCTCAAACAATAACGACAACACAAAAAAGATAATTATGTATGGCTTCCCTTCACCCTTGCAGGTAGCGCTGCACAGTTAACAATAACATCTATTAGTATAGGCTGATCTATGAACCCTTTGTTTCCATTGGCATACAAAGCTTTTAATGAACCTTTAACATACTACCCAATTTCTTAAGTCACCAAATCGGCAGGTATATTATTAATATAGTTTTCTAATCCTTTAACGTCGGGGTGGTTCATAATTTGATCGAATGACCTAGATACGTGTTGAATCAATCGATAGTAGTCTAAAAATAAGACTACAACCCCTCACGGCCTCCCCTCTCTTGTACCCTTCCCTTTAACATGTCTAATCTTCCTATTTTTCTTTAGCCTTTGTCAAAAGCACTCTCCCTCTTTAATCTCAAGCGCAGCGAGCTGAAGGAACGTCGCGCGCGAGACGGAGTCGAAAGCTCTGGCGAACTCAACGTCGACTTCTCCTCCTCTGCAGTCGTCTGCGCTAACATTTGCAAGAGGGCATTTGCCAAAGGCTAACTTTACTCACGCAGTCACGGGAAAAGAGAATGGAGATATACAAGGGGGAAAAGAAAGTAATCAAAAAAGTAGAGAGGTCCGGGGAGAGAACACGGACCCTGAAATCTCGACCATAGTTTGTTGTGCGGACATAAAGAGAGAAAGTGGTCTTGAGGACAAGCTTATACACTTCTGAAAAGCGGTCGATGGAGAAAGAATAAAGGAGATTATTGATCGAGCGGTCCGTTATCTTCGGACAAAACCATGCAACAGAGGTGAAATTGGTAGGCCTACAGTACTTCGTATGAGAGTCGCACAGCAGTTCAATAGCACGCGTTCACGTCTTTGTTACAGGTAGGATATTAGTGATCAGTGGACAGATGATGTACTAGCCAAGAGGAGTTCCGATTCTCCTCTCGCACAGTGTTTCCGAAGGTGTGGGATTGGAACGAGAAATACATGCAGTATACGAACATTGTGGGGTCATGGCATTGGTACAGAACGTCGGAAAAAAAAAAGTAGAGAGTCGACGGGTGACCCAGTTTTCATCTGCCCTCAACGCCGAGGTCAAGACCTTCCTACGTCACACAAAGTCGGCCCTAAGGGGAAAAAATATATACTCCTCAGCTTTCGATGTCTATTCATTTTCCTCTGAAAGGGGCAAACTTCCCGCTCGCCTTGTGCCTCCTTGGTCCGGTCATCATATACGTATATAAAAAAAGGGGGTTGAAGTATGCACCCTCTGATATCTACAAGAGGAAGAAGAGAGAAAATGAAAAAAAAAATGAAGCACCTGCTTGAAAACATCTGGAAGACCAATCGGCCTGGTTTATCTGATGCCACGCTTCCCTTCCACTCAATTTGGATTTGAGCAAAGTTCAGCCGTGGAGGGTGAGATCTACTTTCTCGTCTCATCACCTCCCTATTCAGTGTAAGCGTGTGTGTTGTTATAGGCTGCGACAGAGATACGTCACGGTTATACGTTTACACTTATGTTCTGAAATATGCGTAGCCGAATCAGAACCACCTGTGTATCAAACAAGAATATGAATATGGATCAACAAAGCTAGGCAACTACGGTCATCTGACTCAATTTCATATTATGTTGTACCAAGAGTTCATACCAAATGGGGATCGATCATTATTTTCTCCACGCGGGTCCATCACTTTGGAATAAATTGCCAACAGATATTCTGGAAACTTACAATATTGATACATTTAAAGTGAAGCTAGAATGACACCACTTTAAGCTAAATAGGCCTATATTAGTAGTTCGTTTGTTTTATATTGTTTATTTGTCGTACATTGTTCCCTGTTTGTACCATTTTTCATTTTTTTTTAGTGCTTGAGTACTTTATAGATAGAGCGCTATATACGTAAATAACCATTATATTATTATCAATATTATTAATCTTATACTAAAGCATCTTTGTTGTGCACACTGTTGCAACCATGCCAGACGGGTTCTTTTTCTTCGTGTGCGTTTGTGTGTGTGTGTGTGTGTATGTGTGTGTGTGTGTGTGTTTGTTTGTTTGTTTGTTTGTTTGTTTGTTTGTTTGTTTGTTGTACCAAGGAGTCACTGTAGCTACAGCACATAATTAATGATTATACCAGGATGGCGAGAAAAAAGACATCCTATAATCAACAATGCATCATTGATTTCCAGTCGCCCATGCCAATTCTTCTCTCTTTACCAGTATAACATTGTACATGTACTAAAGTATCCATTGTACTATTTCGTTATTTCTTTGGTATTTATTATTCTACTATCATTACATGATTATCATTTATTAGTATCAACATCATTATATCAATGAGTAAAATGTACAATAGTATGTAGAAGAATTTAAAATGAATATGTCTTATTGGTATAACAAATTGGTGCTGTTGTTGTTTTGTTCCAGTGTTACACGTTTTACAAGCGTGGCTTTTTTAGTGGAACACTGTTTTCCATCATTGTGATTATTTACTATTTTTGTTGCCGTGACAAAGTGCATTGTTTCTTTTTTACGACATCATTCGTGTATAATTTATATTGTATTGAAAAAAAAAATCCTTTATCGGACGAGTGTAAGAGAAATGAAAAAAAATTGTATCACTTTGGATTATGTCAACTTTTTCTTTTCTTTTCTTTGTGATGATGGAAATGAATAAACTATTGAACTATTGAACTATATTAGTAGTATTTCGTTGCCGTATATCTTTAACATATATACTTAGACTCCAACTATTATAGATTGACCGCCATATTTCATACGTTTGCATTTTCTATTGTGCATCACAACTGGATATCAAGTATCAGTTTGTTTTGGTTTTTTCTGTATTTGATGTAGCTTTCACTGAGAAATATGAAAATAAAGTTGAAATGAAATAAAATCAGCTATGCCCTCCTCTCTGTCCACCTGATCGCTGATTAATCCTGCTGCTACACGCATATCAAGTAAATGCATATCGAATTCGATAGTTTTACATAAGCGGTTGCGTTGTGTAGTTTCATCGATAATCACGACCGTGAGACGTGAACTGAGTTGAGAGTGCGATGGGACGTGATATTTTTCATCCTTTGTGAGTCAGCATCGCTTCTTTGAAATTGCACAAGCATCCCATGCAAATGTTGGTAATTGGATGGTGCATTTGGATCGCAGCCAATAACTGCTGGCGTGACTTCTTTGGCAAGTTTTGAAATGATAATGATGATTATGTCTAATCTGTGTTGTGTCAGTGCAGGCAGCGTATACATAGCAACAGCGGCGATTGCCGTCATAAAGTTATGTTACACTGTTTCCAATCTGACAAAATCTGAGCTGCACGACACGAGTGCTCCTCGTGGTTATTGATGAAGCCATAGGAAAGTACAAAAATGAAACTCATTAGTGACCAAATATACGGTACACTGTACGCCGTGTTTTAACTATCTTAAAATAAGGTTGATGAGCATGTTAATACACTGAATTTATTCATGATAACATTCACAGTGACACTCCAGCAAAATACCGAAAAAAAAGTTGTATGCTCGAGCGTTGTCTTCTTCTTCTTAAACATTAAATGGAGGAGCTTTGGCAACAAAGGAGGTACCTCCTTGTATTGAGGTAACGAAGGTCGCATCTCTTGAACAATAGTCAACAGGTGGTGTACATTCAAGTGACGTGTCAGGAAGGGAGAAATCAGCCCCTAATTCCTAATAACTTTCGTAGCCATGACAACCATATAACTTCCCCGAACTGGATTATTAACTGACCGGCATTAACAAGGTCAATAGTCAATTAGAAGGGTCAAGAGTACTATAGCGTCATTTACAGTAGAAGAGAGTTGTGTTTATGTGTTTGAGTATGCGTGTGTATAAATACGTTTTGAGTATGTTTTGTACGTGTGCGTGTCATTAAATGACTAAACGTGACAGGTGGTCGTATGGGGTAAACACACACCAGCATCACTAAAGACTCAAATTTCTCAACACAATAGAGGGCGTTTGACAATCCAATCGGTAGAACCTTTGACGAGAGGCTGTAACCTCAGGCCAATGATCTTCGGACTGTATATTGATAATATAATAGGCTATATAGATCATTCGTCGTCTTTCAGATTAGTGGACGCAGAATGCTCAAGTGATCCTGACCTGAAAGTCATTAGGCGTTTCATGGACTTTCATAATTAGATAGCATATAAGGCAAACAAACCAACAAAAGCGAACTTAGAGTGCCCCTGGCGAACCACTATTCAAAATCAGGATAGTATTGCCTACTCGCTTATGTCATGATTACATGTTGTTTACGCCGCTCCTCTACATGACGTATTCTGAATTGCTTCGATGAAATCCGACCACAAACAGCTGGCGGCGGTCTCTGCTAGACTGACAAGCCAGGAGAGATACAGGGCACCTATCAGCGGTTGACCGTGACCGCTGTGAAGTCAACTTCGCAACCTATAATAAAAGTTTAGATTTCATCCTAAACTGTATAGCTGTCAATTCTTGCGTCAATCAGAATATCTCCGTTGTACGAATTGTGTTGTATTCCTTATATCTCGTGAACTATTGTCATCTTTGATGCATCTCTCTCTCTTTCTCTCTCTCTCTCTCTCTCTATCTATCTATCATGTTTGTCTATCTATAAATCCATCTAAGTCTATCGATCTGCCTATCCATCTATCTATGCAACGAGTTTGCAAAAGGAAGCAACTCCATCCTTGTTCATTTGAGATATTTTGAAGCTGCTAAAAAGCGATGAAATCCGACCACAAACAGCTGGTGGCGGTCTCCGCTGGGCTGACAAGCCAGGAGAGTTGTACAGAGCACCTATCAGCGGTTGACCATGACCGCTGTAAAGTCAGCTTCGTTACCCATAGAAAATATTTGGATTCCTTCTCCCTTCCTGTTTAATTGTCAATCTTGCGTCAATCAAAATATCTCCACAGTACAAATTGTGTTGTAGTCCTTCTATCTCGTGACTTACTGTCATCTATGATCTATTTATCTATCTATCTATCTATCTATCTATCTATCTATCTATCTATCTATCTACAAATCCGCCTATGCCTATCAATCTATTATCATCCTGACGAGCTTGATCGCAAAACGAAGTAATTCCATCCTTATCAATTTGAAATATTTGCGATAGAAGCTGCTAAAAGCAGAGAAAATAATTATAACTTTGAGGATATTCGTTGATCATTATGCAACATGAAAGGTATCAATTCAAAAGTTCTGCTTTGCTTCACGAAAGTTTAATGATGGTGTTTGATCCGCTGTTCGGCCAAACTCTTCATTTAAATCTTATTCATCAATATATCGGCTGTCTATCCAACTGTTTATCTATATTATCATTTTACTGCTCTTTTATCAGATCATTTGTCGTGTTTATAGTTTCCACTCTTATGTCTATAATTACCTTCTTATCAATATTTCTCTTTTCGTATTTTCCTATGGACCTATAACCAATCATTTATCACTAACATTTACTCGATATTCTTTTATGCTTCACATACTTTAAGAATGTTTCCATTCGTCATGATTGTCCATCTCCTCATCTATCCATCCATATCTTTTTCATTTACCTGACTGTCCGTCTTGAATGTTTATGTATGTGCATGTATGTTGTATGTATGAAGATATCATAATATATTCTACATGAATCATCTATCTCTTGTCACATCAACGTATAACAGTTGATTGTGTGGTGATGAGAAAAGGGCGCCCTCATTTTTTTTTTTTTTTTTTTTTTTGATTAATCTGTCACATGCAATTATGGCGCTTGGTAGACGCATGGATTCCGTCGTAAAGTGAAGGTCTCATTGTACATTCAAAAGGTGATTTTAATCCCATTGCACTGTTAGGAGGAAGTCAATGTACTCTTACAATGGTGAGACAGGAAGACGAAAGTGCTTTGGTTGGTAGTGATGAAAACCTGAATGTTGATAAAAGTTTTACTTTTTTATTTTTGCTTTATGTATCGTGCCCAACAAGCGATTCTTTCCGTAAACTGTTTCACTATCGGTATAGCACATTGTTAGGTATATATCTAATTTCTTTTTTTTTTCATTTTGAAGAGCCATGAGAACTGAAAGGTGGACCTGCGCGCTATCCAACTAGCCACTATGATGATGATGATGATGATGATTATTATTATTATTATTATTATTGTTATTATTCTTATGCTTATTATTATTATCGTCATCATAAGAGTCTGTCTATGTCATAAGTAACTTGAGGGGTTTTGTTTTGTTTTATTTTCTTTGTCTGTTTTTTAAGTTGGAGATCAAAATCAAATCTTGTTAGTCTTCCATGTTCTCTCCTCCACAATAATACATCGCGTTGATCGATTATTCATGAAATGATATTGATAGTACTTGCACCTACATCTATGTTTACATCACTGTGCACTGTCAAGTCTCTTTTAAAGTGTATGATTGGGAAACGACGCATTGGCCATGAATCATGGTGAGTTGAAGAGCAGTCGAGGACGCACTGAAGTCGTTTCTCGGAGTAAAACACGTTAATCATCACCGAATTGGGGTTACAATTTCGCATTCTCGCCGATGACGATATTTGCTTGAGTCTATTTCAAGCCTCTTGTGGCAGATGGCATGGTCAGAATTTGAACTCAGAAAATATCTCGTCGTTTGGGGACATTTACATCCCATAAAGATTTGAGGATATCACGGAGAAGAAAATAATGGCATACAATCGGCAGAGTTGAAACTTTGGCTAGTTACAAAGATATTGGGTGGTATGATGTGCCCTTCTGTTGGTAACATAAAAATTATATAATTATATAATGTTCATCGCCCTTGTGGCGGAGAGAGAGATACATAGATAAAATTTATATTGCATTACGGAAAATACATAATTTCATATTTCGAACTATAAATTATATTGAGTGGTCCACAATCTACAAGCACTACTTTTCAGTGGACCTCTCAGTTCTCTTTTTTTTTCTCCTTTAAATATAACTTTGCATTTTCCTATATGTAGACATAATTTATTTCTATTAGTTTGTGGACTATCGTTTATCCTCCGCACTTTGTACTGTATATAAATGCTTATGATGGATTTTCTGATTTACCTTGCGTAATGTTTTGTTGGAAGAAAAATGAAAATGAAATAAATGAATTGAATTGAATAATCATTAATGTGTTGAAAGATGAGAATAAATGACATTTAATAAAACTATTAATGTTTGTTCGATTAAAAGAAAAATTACGCTTAAACATGAAAGGAGTTGGGGGCCATAATGATTGTCATTTACAGCTATAGAGTATGATGATATTGCTACAATTATGACATAAAGTTGTAGATTACTTAAGCTTGGATACCGAGAACGAATCGTGACAAACCAAACTTTAGCTTATTTCTATATTCCAGAAGGTCAAACAATATGATTATCATTTTGGAGTATCATTCTGCTTCATTATACGAAGACATCAACACGTCTGGGGTGGAAGTTCTTTTATATGTTTTTGTTTTTCTTGACGACAAGATAATACATATGTAATAAAAAGGTTACTTAACTCTAAAAGAAAATTTTAATCTCTGATGGCAGAATTCGTAGAGCCCTAAGGTCAGTTGAGCGATTCTTGCCACTGTTATCTTCAACTAGTGAAGTGAGGATAATCTAATGGAGGGTGAATGACATTGTAAAGATATTCAAGACACACACACACACACACACACACACACACACACGTATATCTGTATGTATATATATATCATCATAAAGTAATTCGTAGTCCACGTGATGGCGCAATAATATCAAAAGTAGGACGGAGCTCAATGAATATATCATGTTGTCAATATAAACAGTTTATCTGAAAAAAAATACACAAATTTTCGGGCTCCCTGCCTTTGTCAATTTGTTTTTTAATCACTTGACCAAAAAAAAAAAAAATTACTTTTCAAAGACGGGGAGTTCAAAATTTATGTGTTCTTCAAATAAACTGTTGGTATCGAAAACATGATACATTTCTTGAATTTTGTTCTATTATTCTATTATAATTATACTCGGCAACAAAAAAAAAAGGAAAGAAAAGAAAGTGAACACATTTTCCTTTCATATCTTTCATAGAAGATTTTGATGAAAATAGATATATCATACTATACCATTTTAAGGCAATTTTATTGGCAATCAAACTGTTGGGCCGTTACAAAGGGAAACTTTAGGCATGAGTGAACACATTCGTTTTTGTCCTCCATGGTAAAAAAGCAAAAATTGCAAAAATAGACATGTCATTAATGTGCAGATGCCCTTCGGGATAACAATGATGACAAATGACCAATCTAACGCAATAAAGGACATGAATGAAATGGCAAAAAATAAGTTTTCGTTTTCTCGTATCTCTTTGTCGCCTAAAAGAAAACAAAACAAAGTAAAACAAGAATTTTCTGTCAACATTAATGACGTAGGGAGTAAAGCCACAAAGGTAATTAAATGAACAGAATTATTGAATTGAGGAACCCATGAGACAAAATCAAGAAACAAATAATGTTTTCAATTTCCCTAATATGAAATAACTCTTCTACCATTTTTGTTGATATTGCTTTTCTCTATACCATTTTAATTTGGATTTGACAGAAGAGTTGTGAATGACAACTTGTTAATTTTTGCAAGTTTCTTTTGATTGTGTCTTGGAAGAGAAAAACGAAAGTGTTTACTCATGCGTAAAATTCTACTTTTCATTGACCTACCAGCTTTAATACGGTGTATAATACATAATATTTTAGCCCAATATTCAATGACAAATATGAACTTGAAAAAGTGTTCACTTTTTTCTGACATTATAGATCATGGACCCCGGATATAGATAGATGGTTACATAAAGATGAACTAAACGAGTGAACAGCGTAATACCGCACAGCAAGTGACCATTCTGAATTCTAAGATTGTATACACTGTAATCAAATTCTTCCAGACTTCACTTTCTATTTGCAGGCTTGCAAACTTTGATTCTACATCTAGATTGCCTTGCTTGCGATACATGAGTGAATTACATCGCTTACATTACTGTAAAGATATACGTGGTTCTGGCTGAAGAGTTTTTAGTAACTGCATGTAGTTAAGGTTTTTATCCTGTAAAAAGGAAAACATATGAAAATATCACAAACTAATGAAAAAACACATACATGTACATCTAAGATTTTCTGGACTTCCACATTCAGTTCAGATCCCCTATCCCCTGTTCTTGGATCTCCCTTCCTCCTTTGTCCCTTGAGGTCACTCCCTCCCCCCCCCCCCCCCCACCACCTTGCACTACCACGCGGTCAAACATTTTCACCGCTCCTGGTGATAACATTGTCATTTTGTTAATGGGCGCTGTGGCATAATGGATAAGAGGGCCCGAGTTTGACTCCTGCAAGGTGCTTATAGACGTCCTAATTCGGACAAGATACTTTTACCCACAATGACCCTCTCGACCCATCAGGTGTAGAAATAAGTATACGTAACAATGCTAATTGGGTAATGATGACAGGGCCCTCTGGAAGAACAGTACAACGTGTTGATACTGAAGAGACAATACCCTGGCAAAGTAAGACCATAATAACAATAGTGCATTTAGCACAAAACCATTAAACCATGGGTCCCTACAGCTATTCATCATAATTATCAAACACGCGAGCATAAATATCCAGTTTCAATGTGATCAATCAGACACCAAATATTTCCCTGGTCCTCAGAATTCATCTCACCTCGTACGCACTCGTTGATCCCATCGTATAGAAGAAGGGGACGAAACAGCGAACGGTGACGACACCCGCCAGGACGTAGGCCAGGCAAAACCATCCGTACACCGTCCCGTGCTCGTAGCTCTCCACCGGAGCCCCCAGAAACGTGACGGCAGAGATGAAGCTCGCCACCAGCGACATCGCTACGGGGAAAGCACTCATACGACCGTCAGCGAGCAGGAACTCGGCGGTCGTCTGTTGCTTCCCGCCGCAGCATCCGTGGTACACCCCGATGATTGCGGAAACCAGCAGCAGTCCAACAAATACCAGATAGTCCCACATCAAAAACTTCGCGGAGAAAGAGTCATCCATCTTTCCAGCAGAGTGAGGCGGATTATATAGTCTGATCTTTATGTTTTTTATCAGTGTTTTCAACTTTACAATGGTTCTGCTCTTTTGTAAAGGATCTGACTATTAACTAACGCTAAGGGTGATCTGCTCTTGCGTCAGTGTAGGGTTTTACTGCTCTAAGAAGTTCGAAAGTAAAACAGTGAAACCAATCCAGCGTTCCTTTTGGAAGTCTGCGTCAAACATAAGTCTTCGGCGTAAAATATCTCTGATTTTTGCTGGGGCAGCCGATAAACCCCAGTATTCGAGTTGATTCCCGCTCAAAGTTGCATAACCATCCTGTTTCCAAGACGATGATCTCATTTATCATGGCGCCCTAACATTTTAACCACCTTATGGAGTGAGACCCAAAGAACCTCCTCCTTCTTGCCGAATCTTTGAATGTGCACATCATCTCCTTCTGACGCATCCGCCGTCTCTGGCGTAACCATAGCAACATCTCCAGAGATGGGCAATGGGGACAGAATCCGCTACCGCGTGTTTTACATCGCAAACACTTCAATAATGTGTAAACAGCGGGGCGTATCCTAAGTGGTAGATGATTAGACAAACTTCCGTAGCGACTCGAGAAAATGTATCAGAAGTGTGATGTGTGAAAGATTATGGTTTGTACGTGTCGTTTTGCTCGTCGCTGGACTGCTGCCAAAGAACTCGAAACTGGACAACATTGATTTGTTAGGTAATAACAAGGGGGGGGGGGGTTGACAATGAGCCATGCAAGGTGCCCTCTTCTTGCATTATTATGAAACGTTGTGATCCTGACCAAGCAAAATCCCAAATCTAGTTTTAGAGGTTTTTTGACAATCAAAGTATGGACTTCAGATATGATTGATGTCGTGTTGTTGAAAGCGCAATGCAACTCTGGTTTTAAGTGTAAAAGTCAAATAAAAGAGAATAAAGATATACCATTGCAACATAAGAAAATTATGGGTTTGTTAGCTTCACAAGTTTCCACAAACGCATTTATAACATGATATGATATCACCTATATGACATTTTGTGTCCAGTTTTGATGAAACATCTGCCTTTCTGTTTGATTAAACTCGTCCCATTTAAGAAAGTAAATGTGGTTTTGCATTGCGCATGATAATTATTTAATCCTCCTTGTGTCATTTTGATAAGATACTAGTAAACTATTGTCTTAACCCATTATGTGCTTTGAGTGCCGACTGGAGCAGAATCATGTCTGCTTCGAGTGGGATACTTATAGCTAGGATTGGTAGGATCCGCAATACCTCGACGTTCCAGCTACAGAATAACTTATTCATGCATTCGTGTCATCTTGCCTCGATTATAAATAGTCTCGTAGCCGGACTATACCCAAATTCCATATTGCATCCCTTTAACGTATCCAGAACACTGCCGCCAGACTAGTCACATGTATACCGAAAATGTAAACACATTACTCTCATCATCCAGTCGCTTCATTGGTTACCAATGCAGAAATGCGTTGTCTCCATTGTCTTCAAAGCTATTCACAGTGAAGCCCCTGCTCATACCTACAGAACCTAATCTCCCTCCAATCCTCATCAACTTCTTCTGCATCTCGTCGTCTACGCTCCCACGCTACTGACCACTTTCAACTGCTCCCCGGTAAGAACACTCATTCGCTGTTATTGCACCCAAGCAAGTCCCCATTTATATACGAGAAGCCCCATTAGTAGAATCATTCAAGTCACTTCTGAAAACTCACCCTTTACTCCTCCGGTCAATGTATTGAGGGTAAAGCGAATCGTACTACCCACCCATTTATTGTTACATACTTATTACATACTGATGTATGTCAAATTCTTCTTTTCTTCGGTGTACTTCGTATTTTTGACATGTTTGTTATCTCTCACTTTTCATTTTCCTTCCCTTTCCTTTCGTCTCTTTTTCCTTGCGCTTAGAAACATTCCATTAAGCACGTGTAATGCATGATCATTATTATCATTAGAGGATCCACTACAAATAACTTCTGCTCACTTTCAAATGTATCCCCGTTCTCGCTCCTCCTTACTTATCTCAAAACCATCCGTCATCCATCCCGGTACACCCTCCGCTCCTCACAAGGTATCACACTGAACAATCCAACTTCCAAGATGCTTGCCACACTTGGGGATATATAAAGCATTTTCATCTGCTGCTCCCAAACTGTGGAATCAGCTATACCCCCAAACTCTCCGCAACAAGTTATCTCTCACCATCTTCAAAAAACACTTGTTTCATTAACGTTGATAATCCAATGGTAAAGCGCATTGGGAACATGCACGTTTATAGAAAATGCACTGTATAAATGTATTATTATTATCATTATTATTATTATCATTATCATTATTATTATTATTATTATTATTATCATCATTATCATTATTATTATCATTATTATTATTATTATTATTATTATTATTATTATTATTATTATTATCATTATTATTATTGTCTCTATCTTCACAAGATATCTGTTGGAGATCAATATCACGTCAAGTTCCATCCTGGAACCTTAGACTTCTAGTACTTTTCTCAGGATTCGCGCCGTCCCCAGCAATGCTGCTTTTTGGAGCGTTTGCACTCGATCGGGCACACCCACATCGTCCAAGTGCCGTCGCAGCTGCTTTGGCGTTGTTCCGAGTGCTCCAACGACAATAGGGATCACCTTCGTTCTCGGGGGGGGGGGGGGGGGGTCTGGTGGCCCATTCGGGCCACTAAAATCTTTTGATTTGAAATTTTGATGGCCCAAAAAAGATATGTAGTGGCCCGAATGAAAACACAAGTAAAATCCATTTTGCCCGATCGGTTCACCAAATAATAAATTTGATGGCCCGTCACCGATTATTGGTGGCCGCGGGCCACCGGGCCACCGCTTGTAATGTTAATCCCTGTTTATATATACTTGTCACTCTAGTCTCCGCTGTTGGCTGTAGATAGTATATTTTACTTCAAAATTAGGTTTAGACAAAGCCACACCAAAACAAACAAGCAAAAAACAAACAGACAAGACCTTTCTGTAATTAAACAAAAAAGTTATGGATTTTTCAGATTTTTACATTTTCTCAAGGAACAGAGATATAAGTGGCAACCATAATAATGATGCAAACTGCAGGACGTGAATAATGGTAGTCAACAAACAAATCTCCCATTGACATCTACATAGATACTGTGTAGGAGAGGGTGGATGTGGGTGAACACATGAAATAAGCCAGAATAAACTTTATCCTTCACACCAATTCCATTGTTAATGTAGTTTTGTAGTAACCTGTAGCAACAGTAACCTGCAGGGATTGTGGTGGTAGGGAATGATTGACCAACAACGTGTATAAATCTGTGTGCAAACCAGCTTTGGAGAGTTGTTTCGTTATGGCATGATCACTCAAGTTTTTGTGTATAGTTTCAGCCACTATCATTACGCGGTGAATTCTTTGTGACGCGTTAACATTTACATTCCAGAGCTTTCTCAATATTCATCCCATTTTGACGCAACATCTGTTTGTAAAAATATTTTTTCCAGTTTTTTTTTTTTTTTGTATAACTGGACTTTATGAATCAAAGTCAATTTGATAATTTATATCATGATGTTTATCTTCATGCTCGTATACTGAGAAAAAAAAACCGCAGCTGATACTGTCACTGCTCATCACCAAGGCCTCTATCGCAATTCCACAATAAAAAAATCACATTCCTCTACAATGTCACTTAGTGGTGCCATACCCTAAGCAGACATTGTTTGGCTAACTGTTACCATGGAAGCGGTAGTGATGCTGAGGATTTGTTAGGTACAATAGTGCGACATTTCATATGACAAATGATATGATGGTACCGATACTAAATTTATTAATACGTTTTCTTGACATCATCATACTTTTCTATCATCATCCTCATTTACTGTCATCATTAAATTTTTCATCGTCGTCATCATCATCTTAATCATCATCGTCTTCATCTCAAAGATGACATCAATAATCACCGTTCTTCGAGTGATGGTTGGAATGATGTTGTGTCGGGCAATTCAATACTCTCGTTTCCGCTTTGCTCATGGTCCTATTTCTATCATATTCCTATGATACGGAATATATTCCACTCAATGTTTTGTTAAGCTGGATCGCTGTTCTATACCAAGTCATATCGAAAAGACTAACAGTGTATTATTGAAATGATAGTACATTATCATTTTTGTTCGCTCTGCCACCTTTAATGCCACTCTCTACAAGTGGATACAAATAAGTTTGCATTTGCTCCGTGGCTTTTGCTCCTGCGACAATTGTTCCCATGAAATATTTAATCCTCACATCAAACTAAACCTCAAACCCTATATCACAACCCTCACTCTACGTCATTTGAGAAGACCGGAGCAATTTTCGCAGGAGTAAAATGTTAGTGTCACTGTCGAGGGGATCAGAGATGGAAACACTTGTCGTATGGTGTCGATAGTGTTAAAGGGGAATCCAGTCCAAATATAAGTTAGTCTGATAAGAAAGAGTAAAATACTACGAGTTCAACAGTATAATTTTGATCGAAATTGCATGAAAAGTAAGGAAGTTACGACATTTTGAAATTTCGCTATTTCGGGGGAAACAGTTCTTGAACAGTCCATATGAATATGCAAATGGCAAAGTGAGCATATCATCCCCTCACAACTCACCATATAGTTTGTACATACAATTTTGAAATTTCCAGTTTTCCTTCCAAACGCAATTATGCCCGAGGATCAAATCCTTGTATGTCTAACTGATCACTATTGTGAAGTTATTCAACCAGGAATAACATCATGTTTCAGACTTCAATGACAGAAACATTGAATTTTCGTGATTTTTTTTTACTCGATCAATGGAAAATTGTGAGGGTGCGATAATATTATAGTTAGCTCACTCATTTGCATATTCATATCCACTGTACAAGAACTGTTTTGCAGAAATCAGCAAAACTTCAAAATGTCATAACTTCCTTATTTTTCATCCGATTTCAATCAAATTTTTACCATTGAGCTCGTAAGAGTTTACTCTTTTCTATGAGACTAACGTATATTTGGATTGGATTTCCCCTTTAACCCAACGCTTGCGAAAACCGGAAGTATCATGGCGATGTGATCAAAAGGATTTTGGCAAGTACTATAGGTGTTACCAACAAAAAAAATCGCACTTTTGATCCTTAATAGTTAAAAAAGATATGTATCAGATAACACTAACATTGGTATGAGTGATAGCTGAATGGTGCACAGCTTTGTTGGAGGTAATTTAACAATGAAAGCATAAATCAGTTTCGTTAAATTCAAGATTTATTTGTAAGTTCGGTTTCAGACAATGGTCCTGAAAAATGGCCAGGATTGGAATGCTCTTTTACAAATTCATGAGAAATTCCACTGTCACAGCTAGTCTTTATTTATCCTGAAATGTAGTGTATGCAAGCACAATGAAAACATGTGCTTACTTTTTTTTTCATGTGCATGCATTTGCCCAGGGCAATCTATCATTAATTATCAACAAAAATCCGCACTCATCAACTCAGATTGATAATATTTTCTCGAATGTACAGTATATAATAAAACAATTACAGGGAGTATATTGTGTTCTGAAGTTTCTGATCATTTACCAATATTTTCAATTTGTGAATATAAATTAGGTTGTAAAAAATTATTTGATAAAATTCGGTATTACAAAGAATTGAAATGTAATGTAGTGTAGAATTGCTGAAACAGAAATCATTTTTTAGAGGAATGGACAGACATTTATTGTGTTAATAATGTTAATATGGCATATAAACGTTTTAATAAAAAATGTTGTATTATTATGAATATAATATTCCTTTATGTAGAATAAAAAACCAAACGAAGTAGACCAAGATATTCTTGGAATACAATAGGTATTCTGAACTCTATAAAAACTCGTAATAGTTTGTATTAGTTATTCATAACCAAACTGAATTTGATTTGAATATGTACAAAGTTTATCGAAATAAATAAACAAAATTGCTCCGTTTATCCCGCAGATTATATTTTGCTGACAGAATAAAAAAAGGTCTCTTCGAATACCAATGCAACATGGAAAATCATCAAAGAGGTCATAGGTAAAAAGTCCAATTCTCCACCAACGGATTGTATCACATTAAATGGCATCAAAATAAATGATCCCAATACGTATGCAAATTCATTTAACTCATTCTTCGTTAATATAGGTCCAGAACTTGCTACTAAATGTAGCAATACTTCTGCACATTTTACAGGTTATCTCTCTGACCAAAATTGAGAGTCTCATTATTTCAACCCAACAAGTCCCAGTGAAATTATCAATATCACCAAATCTCTAAATAGCTCTAAATCTTGTGGTTATGATGAAATAAGTACGACGCTTCTGAAGGAAATAGTTTATCCACTCGCAGAACCGTTATTTCATATATTTAATCTTTCTTTATCACAAGGTAATTTTCCAAATTTGCTGAAAATAGCCAAAGTTAATCCTACTCATAAAAAAAGATGATCCTCATGAAATTAGCAATTATCGTCCAATTTCTTTGTTGCCTAATATATCCAAAATCTTAGAAAAAAAATGTTTATAATAAACTTCTTAAATCTATTACTAAACACGATATACTTATTACAAATCAATATGGTTTCAGAAAGAATTATTCTACTGACTTAGCATTGATACAAATTAATGATAAAATTTTGCTTTTGCCAATAAAGAACACGATGCAGGTATATTTTGTGATTAGAGTAAGCCATTCGACACCCTTGACCATTCTATTCTACTCTCCAAACTTAGTCATTATGGTATTCGGGGTCAAGCACTTTTATGATTTAAAGATTATCTAACTAATGGAAGACAATATTTTACCTTTAATGCTCTTGTTTCTGATCCCCTATTAATCAAATGTGGTGTTCCTCAAGGCTCAAAGATATAATTTACCATTTGCAGATGAAACAAAAAACCAGCATTAGTGCTTCAAAATAGTTCTAAAATGTGAGTTAGGGATAGAAACAACCACTGTGAAATTTTGAATCCATATAATCAATGTTAAATATTGTTAAATACACAAAATGTGAACAATAGTTATAATAAGAATGCTTCCAGACTAAACCGTCAACAGTTATGGTTTAGTGAGAAAAATGCTGATATCTCCTTATATTTTAGGCTTTATTGTGAAAAATTTATATGATACGATGTTTTGTGATACAACAGACCTACACATATGCATCAAATGTGATATCTTGAACATTTTCAAAATCACTGCTCCCAAAGGTAAACTGGACCTTCAAGTCTGGGCCCACTACTATTCCTTCTTTATGTCGATGATATCATTAATACATCCTCTCACTTCTCACCTTCGTTTTATTTGCTAATGATACCAACATATTTCATTCTCATAAAGATCTTAAGATTTTAAATGACACTTTAATGTGGAAATTAGTAAAGTTTCAAACTGGTTTAAGTCTGATAAATTTTCTTTGAATTAAAAAAAGACTCATTTTACTTATTTTAAACTTCATTCATATAAAAGAGATACGCCGATACATATTAACATTGATGACATTCCATTAGAAAAGACAACAAATTCAAAACTTCTGGGAGTATTATATAGACGAAATTTTGATTTGGAATGAACATTTGAATCATGTTACAACGTGTATTTCTGAGAATATAGGGACCATTTCCAAGCTGAAGATTTTGTCTCCCTCGTTCAACTTTATTTTTATTGTATAATTCCTTAAAGGGATGGTACAGTTTTGGTGGAGATGAGAATTGGGCTTTTAACTTTTAGCGAAAAACCAAGAAAACATTCATAAAATGGTACAGAGCATACCATTCTAAGAGGAATTCAATGTTTATTTGATGAAAATCTCGTTTCAAATGACTGAAACATCCAAAAACAAAGTAAAACAAAGCGATCGTAAAAAGTGTGGGTCCTACACTTTCTAGAATCGCTCTGTTTTGGATATCTCAGCCATTTCAAAACCAATTTTCATCAAATAAACGTTGAATTCCTCATGGAATTACATGCTCCTTCATATATCATAAGAGGTTTCTCATCATCTCACCAAAAAATCTTAGAAACCTGAAATTAGGTCTCAACCAAAACTATACAATCCCTTTAATTCTCCCATATATAAGTTATGGTGATATTGTATGGGAAACTTGCGGCTCTACCAAAATAATTTCTATTTCCAAATTAAAAAAGAAAGGTATACGTATTTGTACTGGATCGTATCTGTACTGGATCGCATTTTCTGGCTCATACTGATTCTTTATTTCATGAACTTAAAACATAAAAGGTTTTTGATTTGACTATTATTCAAGTAGCAGTGATTATGTTTAAATATATTGATGATCAACTTCCATCATCGTTAATAACATGTTTAGATTTATACTTCTGTCCTTTCGTACCCTGCTACTCGTATATGTACATATTTCCATCTTTTGAATCCCAAATTATTAATGACACATAAATCTATCAGATATTCGGGTCCGGACATCTGAAATAATCTCCCGGACAATATAAAGTCTTGCTCAAGTATTTATTCCTAGAAAGCTTCACTAAAGTGGTATTTGATACAATCATATTCTCCCCACTCATTAAAGGGGAAGGCTAGTAACTGATCAGTGAGAATCAGTGGAAATGCTGGGAGATGATTGTTCCAATCCTTATGGGATTCATTCAAGAGTTCATTGTATATCTATTGTTGTGTGAAAATGATTTGCTTCAGAACGGTTTCATATTCAAGTAATGTGCAGATTAATGCTCCGTCACTGACCAGGGACACTAACCTGGAAGCATTAAACTGCACATTATTTGAATATGAGACCATTCTGAAGCAAATCATTTTCACACAACAATAGATATACAATGAACTCTTGAATGAATCCCATAAGGATTGGAACAATCATCTCCCAGCATTTCCACTGATTCCCACTGATCAGTTACTAGCCTTCCCCTTTAAGATATGAAATATTTACGGTGAATGATTGTTATCTTTTTTCCAATCTCTGTTTTCTTCCTTCAATTGTATCTTGCACTCACACCTACAACTGCACTGCACCCACCTGATCACTTTCCTCCAAGAGAGTTGTGTCATTGGATAGTCCTTTTATGAGGCCTCCATCCATTTCAAGTTTAACCGCTTACGATGATGGTCTCCTGAATTCAATTATCTCTGTTATTTACTGAAAAATACCGTGTGTTTTATTTTATGTTTTTGTGTATCAATACACTCATATATATACTGTTCAATGCAATCACTTATGTGTATTTATTTGTGTACTGTTATCGATCTATTTCACTGCACTTGCTATTCTTTGTCTTTGTGCTTTTGAAATTAGTATTCAATTTGTATCTCATTGAATGCGGAAATGAATTAAATCAAAATACTAGAGTAAAGCATTCATGTGCCTTGGAGCAAGAGACCATAATTCCAGTCAGCAGAGCTCTGAAAAGGTGGTATTCGTAGTATTCATGTTATTGTTCAGGGTCACTGTAAGCACACACTCACATACACCCAATTGGTTCCTGTGTATAAATCAGTTTTGTACAAAAATCTGGAACTTAACTTGATAATTAATAATGGATTTGATAAAACTGATTCATGCTCTCATATTCAAATCACCTCCAAATAAATTGTACATTATTTAGTCATTTTCATATCAATGACAGCGCAATCTGAATTTTCAAAATAAGGAGCAATAAGGAACAAAAGTTGGAAATGTTTTTTGTAACACCTTGTATCATAGATATTATCTTGGATAATTATAATAGATTAATGTTTTAAACCATAGACGGACACCATGATGGCGAGTTTCCGTTGGGTATTCTTCCTATACTATAATACTCGAAGTTGTTGTTGTTGTCGCGGCCTTATGTATTTCCTGTTTTATTTCGGCGTTGCTGGTTTCTCTATCTCCTCCCGAGCCGTCGGCTCCGGGCAGTTGCGACCGGTGCCGTCGGCCGCAGGAGAGTATCCTACATCGAATGGCGCGGGTTTCGTCCCCTCTCCGCCTCCGTGTCGACGTCGAGGACGAAAAAGAAAAATTAATTAGCTACATGCATAATGCATTTTTGTGCGTGACGAAAGAGCCCAGCGTTTCAATATTCACGGAACCTGCGCTGGCCTCCTGCTTTCTCGATCTTCCATATTTTAGCTTGCAGAGACACTGGGGGATACTGAAGATGATGGTGCAGCGAAATCTCTGACATCTTCCGGCGGACGCGCACGCACACACACAATGTACCTCGCAGAACTCTATACACACTCTACACTGTGTGTATATAGTTCTGTGATGTACCTTTGCCTCCGCCTGTTACGTGTACTGAATGTATTGACGATAGTTACACGAATCTGTGTGTGCGTGATATGGACTACAAGGGCATTTACGTACAGTTCGCCATTTATATTGGCGTCCCCAAATGAAAACAACGAACGTTGGTTATGTAATTGTATTTTGCACAACTGCAGAATACTATATGCTGCTCAGGTACGTCATTTAGTTTGCTCGCCGTTTGCTCTCAAGTCCGGTGTCATTGTACGCAGACTGTTTAGGACGCGGCTAAATATATTTGCCGATCGTACCCTTACATATCAGATTACACGCGCAGCTGTGTCCATTCGTTTACTGCAGAGCTGCTGTAATCATACATATTCATAAGATGAGCGGACGTAGAGGAAAACCTCGCTTTGCCGACCGCCTATTTTTAAAATTGCAAGTGGAAATAGAATGTGTGGTTCTATATGGTCTATCAAACCAAGTTTTGGTGACAAAAAAAGAGGGAGCAAATGAAGACGAATGCAGTGATGTATATATTCTTCTTTCTTCCATAACATGGGAAAAATATTAAAGAAAAAAAATACGAGGTCGAGAGAACCTACTCCCACGGGTGCCTATTAAACCTGATGACTATGATCTCCCCCTCCCCAAATAATAACAATGATGATAATGATAATAATAATGATAAGGATAATGATAATAATGATATAATAATAACAATAATAGGAGCAATAATTGTAGGCCTAATATTAATTATGATAATGTACAATCTGAAGCAGATGTAGTTCTATATTAATATGATATATCAAGCCAAGTTTTGGTGATTAAAAACAAAAAGGAGGGAGCAAAATTATGAAGATATATCTTATTTTTCTCTCATAACGTGGGGAAAAGAAACATGAAAAAAAAAACCACAAAACAAACCGAGGCCTTGAGACCAGCCGTGGATTCCCGCGGGTGCCCGCGTGGATGCAAGAGCAGGGGGTAATCAAAGTCATAGTGTTAATATCTTCCCGTTTCGACGGGAACAACCTGTGGGCAGAACTTTCGGGGAATCTCATTTGCGTTTTTGGTAATTTTTCCCTGAATGTTTTTGTTTTTTGCCCTGCGGAGGTGGAAATGTGTGTGTGCGTGAGGGGGGGGGAGGGGTGAGGCGCAACAAGACAACTGTTGGACTTCAACGGGTGCAAATAACCCCTCGAAACTCAAGTTCTATAATAAAAGCAAGTAGTGGCGGGAATGATCCCTACCAATTGACCGGATCGCCTGGCATATACTACAAAAATGTATTATAAAATTTCTGGGAAGGGTGGTCATTTAGAAGACAGCACAATTAACGAAAGAATGAGAAGACTTTTCTTTTTATTTCTTCAATAAAAATGTGCAAAATCGTATTATGAGAAAAAAAAAATTAAACCCCTCAGACCCGTGGATTTCCACGGGTGCTGCTAGTCCTATACTATAATACTCGAAGTTGTTGTTGTTGTCGCGGCCTTATGTATTTCCTGTTTTATTTCGGCGTTGCTGGTTTCTCTATCTCCTCCCGAGCCGTCGGCTCCGGGCAGTTGCGACCGGTGCCGTCGGCCGCAGGAGAGTATCCTACATCGAATGGCGCGGGTTTCGTCCCCTCTCCGCCTCCGTGTCGACGTCGAGGACGAAAAAGAAAAATTAATTAGCTACATGCATAATGCATTTTTGTGCGTGACGAAAGAGCCGAGCGTTTCAATATTCACGGAACCTGCGCTGGCCTCCTGCTTTCTCGATCTTCCATCTTTTAGCTTGCAGAGACACTGGGGGATACTAAAGATGATGGTGCAGCGAAATCTCTGACATCTTCCGGCGGACGCGCACGCACACACACAATGTACCTCGCAGAACTCTATACACACTCTACACTGTGTGTATATAATAGTTCTGTGATGTACCTTTGCCTCCGCCTGTTACGTGTACTGAATGTATTGACGATGGTTACACGAATCTGTGTGTGCGTGATATGGACTACAAGGGCATTTACGTACAGTTCGCCATTATAGGCGTGAAATGAAAACAACGAACGTTGGTTACCGTTATGTAATTGTATTTTGCACAACTGCAGAATACTATATGCAGCTCAGGTACGTCATTTAGTTTGCTCGCCGTTTGCTCTCAAGTCCGGTGTCATTGTACGCAGACTGTTTAGGACGCGGCTAAATATATTTGCCGATCGTACCCTTACATATCAGATTACACGCGCAGCTGTGTCCATTCGTTTACTGCAGAGCTGCTGTAATCATACATATTCATAAGATGAGCGGACGTAGAGGAAAACCTCGCTTTGCCGACCGCCTATTTTTAAAATTGCAAGTGGAAATAGAATGTGTGGTTCTATGGTCTATCAAACCAAGTTTTGGTGACAAAAAAAAAAAGAGGGAGCAAATGAAGACGAATGCAGTGATGTATAATCATTCTTCTTTCTTCCATAACATGGGAAAAATATTAAAGAAAAAAAATACGAGGTCGTGAGAACCTACTCACACGGGTGCCTATTAAACCTGATGACTATGATCTCCCCCTCCCCATATAATAACAATGATAATAATAATAATAATAATAATAATACTAATAATAATAATTATTATGATAAGGATAATGATAATAATGATATAATAATAACAATAATAGGAGCAATAATTGTAGGCCTAATATTAATCATGATAATGTACAATCTGAAGCAGATGTAGTTCTATATTAATATGATATATCAAGCCAAGTTTTGGTGATTAAAAACAAAAAGGAGGGAGCAAAATTATGAAGACGAAAATATCTTATTTTTCTCTCATAACGTGGGGAAAAGAAACATGAAAAAAACCCCACAAAACAAACCGAGGCCTTGAGACCAGCCGTGGATTCCCGCGGGTGCCCGCGTGGATGCAAGAGCGGGGGGTAATCAAAGTCATAGTGTTAATATCTTCCCGTTTCGACGGGAACAACCTGTGGGCAGAACTTTCGGGGAATCTCATTCGCGTTTTTGGTAATTTTTCCCTGAATGTTTTTGTTTTTTGCCCTGCGGAGATGGAAATGTGTGTGTGCGTGAGGGGGGGGGGGGGGAGGGGTGAGGGGCAACAAGACAACTGTTGGACTTCAACGGGTGCAAATAACCCCTCGAAACTCAAGTTCTATAATAAAAGCAAGTAATGGCGGGAATGATCCCTACCAATGGACCGGATCGCCTGGCATATACTACAAAAATGTATTATAAAATTTCAGGGAAGGGTGGTCATTTAGAAGACAGCACAATAAACGAAAGAATGAGAAGACTTTTCTTTTTATTTCTTCAATAAAAATGTGCAAAATCGTATTATGAGAAAAAAAAAATTAAACCCCTCAGACCCGTGGATTTCCACGGGTGCTGCTAGTTACTCAAAGAATTAGGCTACTCAGAAAATATAGGGGGGGGGGGGTAAGCGTATACACCCTCCTGTAAGTAGCTTTATTTTGCGTAAAGACCTGATAATAAGTACGAACTCACACATGTTTGTTAGCACAAAGTGCTGGTACTCACATTGTACTAGCCCGAATACTTGTGGGAAGAGACTAGTATCCGGCATAGTAGCTCCATGGACAAAGTGATAAAAAGGGTGTTAACACACTTTGTGTGTACCTCTATTAACACTCGATAACAGGTGTCTACGCATAAAGGGTGTGTGTCTATTGTAGTGTGGTGGTAATCAGGGACAATGACTTTGGTTTATAGATGCCTTCTAGATGAGAGATTGGATCAACGCCGGTCACAAGAGTGATTCTGAGTTTGGGTTTGACCATTGCCTGAGATGAAGATGTAGTAATAAGTTTTACTAACAAAGATTACATACAGTACACTATAAAGCAACCAGCTAGAAGTTAACACGCCAACATCTGAGGGAGCAGTGCGTCTTCCCAGCTGTCTAAAATTGTCTTTTCTTTGACATTTTAAAGGTCCCATGAAATACTGTTACGATTGACTCTTATGCGAAGGACGAATCCATCATTTTAGCCTAATTTTCTTTAAAAGAAAAATACCAACTAAACGAATAAAAAATCAGAGAGAACAAATGATGGAAGTCACAACCTATTAATCATCAAAATTGAACTTATCTCCGCTCAATCGCCACCAAACAAATAAGCAAACAAATAAACATGCAGACAAACAGGAAGAAAAAAAAAACCTCCTAAACGAGGTTGTACGGTGACCCTCTCACGTCGCGATCAGAATATTTCTTGGCTTGACGTGATCGATCGTCTTCGTTTCCCGTTTTTCGTATCGTATGCTCTGTCTAATTTCTAAATAGCATTTGTGTGACGACCGTTGTAATGTGTAAATCTTTTCTTGATTCTGTATAATTATACTTTCAGTGAAGCAGGACAGTGATAGTAAACCGAAAACCTAGCAATTATTTGACATGTATAGCAACAGCGCATTAATTCAATTGGTTATACATTTATTCATCCATTCATTCATTTCTTGATTTACCTGACATATCCATGCACTCGATAAATACATGAATAAACCAGGCAATCATTCAATCCGTGCATGCATCCATCTGTACATCACCCCTCCCTCTCTCTGCATGAGCATATCAATTGAACAAGTCAATGCAAAAAACAAAAACAAAAATCATCACTCAATGATTAGATAAGGGATGATGATTACATAAGAGCTCACCTCATTCGCACTCGTGCACCCCAGACTAAAGAAGAGAGGTAAGAAACATCGATAGGTCAAGATTCCCGTGAACACGTAAGCCAAGACGAACCACCAGAACAGCGTGCC
Organism: Diadema antillarum; assembly: GCF_040938485.1. Taxonomy (NCBI): domain Eukaryota; kingdom Metazoa; phylum Echinodermata; class Echinoidea; order Diadematoida; family Diadematidae; genus Diadema; species Diadema antillarum. The sequence goes on from NW_027271417.1 coordinate 577,815, forward strand.
GTGGATGTAGTTCTCGGCTGGAGTGCCCAGGAACGTGATGGCGGAGATGAAGCTGGCTACGAGCGACATCGACACGGGGAACGGCGACATGCCTTGGTTGGCAAGCAGGAACTCCGTCGTCGTTCTCTGCTTCCCTCCGCTGAAGGCATGGTAGACGCCGATTCCAGTAGATACGAGCAGCGTGAGCGAAAACACAACGTAGTCCCACGCCACAAAAGTTTTTTCACTACCTGCGGAATCCATACTTCTCTCTCTTCTAGAAATTGAGACCCGAAACGGTTAAAAATGCAATCCCTATACCAACAGTAAATCAACTAGAAATGTACCTTTGACTGGTCTCTGATACAGGCAGTTTCCTATTACTCTTATTTCGTTTCACTGTTCTCGGTAGAAAGCGCTATACTAGTAATTTGTAGCTTCTCTTTTTTTTTCTCTCTCCTTTTGAAGAGATGCGAGAAACCTGATGGTGTACTTGCCCTGACCCCTTGCCTCTCGCTCCAGAACTCCGGCTTTAGGGAAAGTCTCAAACGGGCAATTGTTCGATCCGCCTCGCTTGGTAATGTTACAGTTAAGGGGACTTCTTTGCGTAGTGCGCGTCAAGCCACAAAAATGGAGTATTCCATTACACCCAGAGCGGTGTAAACTCTACCAGAAGTCACTCGTCCCACATAATCGATGCAGAAGCAGAGATTTGTTTGACGATGAGATTAACGTGATCAATCGCTTCCAACGAAATAAAAGTGTGCCAACAGGAAGGACTTATTCCACGCATGCCCAGTTTACCTCCAGCAAACAGCAGAGAACAATTATTGTAGTGACAGCGACGCTCAAACAAAAGTCTGGGATCAAACTTGCGCTTTAAAAATCTGAGTGAGAACTCGTGTGAAAATGCTTGCTGACGTGTTTTTATCGGACAGGTTCATCCCAGGTCACCATGCCTCCTCTACAACTGCATTCTCTCAAGCAGACGGTCTTATTCGTTTGACAGTACCAATGTTTTATATTAAAGCAATAAAGAGACAGGCCTATAGATTATAGGTCTATTGTAACTCCAATGCCTCAATCGCTGACAGTTCCCATGGCCCTGGCACCCTTGTGTCCCTTTGAACACATAGAAAGGAAATCATAACAGGCGGTAGAATCTAGATGATAAAATTTGGATTCTTGTCGAAACGTGGTGTCCTTTTTTAAGTACAGGCCTATATGCAACTTCCAATTAAAGTCCAAGGGAACATAGAGATGAAACAAGACTAAGAGGCAAATGTTAATGTAGATTAAAGCAATGTTCATACACTTCGACATGTACAGTATGTGCAACCTACCAGATCACTGCAAAATCAATTATTACTTCCGCCGCCTGTCGCCATCAGATATGGGCTTCATCAGTAGCGTGACCTGATACCGAGGCCTAATACGGTAGATATACTTGAATGAATTTCCGCCGAGAAGATTGTACTTGTGTAGCCTGGGAATTTCATAAATACATGCATTAAGTATTACTCAACAGATATATCAGCACTTCATTTTCAAAAGTCTCACTGGTAGAACTATGTGCACGCGACACACACGATTTCGATTACCCTCTTCCCTGACGTCATCGACCTCCATCACCGACCTGGGCACTTCCCTGTTCCGCTTCCTCCTCCGGTGGTCGTGGTATTAGTATCCTTCTTATCTTTCCCTTGAGACATGGAAGGGTTTGATGGTGGTCATTGTCGAATTTGAGAAAACATATAACCTAATCCTAACCACAACCAACAAAATGTTTTGTTTTATACTGACTGAGAATATTCGAGTATTAGTCAGTCGTGATGAGCAATGACATGAGTATAACAGAGACGTGATGTCAGAGAAACTTCATATTGCCTTCTATATTTTCCAGCGTGTGGGTGTGTGTGTGGTTGGTAGGGTGTGCATGATGGCAAAACTGAAGATGATTACAAAAACATCACCAACCTCTGCAATTATTTCGTTTCATTTCCTTTCATTTTATTTCCAAAACTTCCACAACTAGTAATAAAAGGAAAGAAAGAAGAATGAACAATACAGGATAACATGTCAATCATACAGTACAATACAAAGTGTGGAGGGAGAAGCAAAGGTCATCGACCTGCCAAGGCTTCTCCCAAATAAAAGGTAACGATTATAATGAACACCAAGACAAAACAATGCAGAACACGAAGCAAAACAAAAACTATTGATATAGGATATCTTCAGTAATGACGGGTCTCGCTGAAAGGATTCATCTGATTGGAATATCAATTGGTTAAAAGTACATTTTGTCACAATCAGTTGCAAATCAATTTGCAACTGATTGTGACAAAATTTTGTCTTGAAGGAAGACATAGAAACACACTGCTTGATAATTGGAAGACTATTCCACATCTTAGGCCCGAAATATTTTATTGTGGATCGTGAAAACTCATACTTAAAATTGGGTAATCTATCCGCCTGTCTTGTACAATATCTATTTATCTCATTATTGTAAGAATCAAAATCAAAAGAACATGGCAACATATCACTTCCAAACAAATACATAAAACAAAAAGTGGTTTTGGGAGGATCATTCATATCGGATATTTTCAAAAAAATCCGGTTAATTATCTTGCTATCAATGTTGTTTAGAGCTCAAATATCACGTAATTATTCATAATTATTATATGTGGTAATCGCTCTCATCTGCATGCATGTTATTCAAATAAGCGTTGTTTTCAAAATACAACAATCTTTTTTTTTATTATTGTCAGAATCCTATAGCTATGGAACACATCCGTTTTTTTACTCTCGTTGTATATGAGCAAAGACACACATGCCCATGGAATGTGTTCAGAAGAACCTTGAAGAATTCATTTTTTAGGAAATGGACAAATTATTTGCAGTTTGTAGTCCCGCGCGACATGTACAAACTCACAAATTGTCACCATGCGATGAAATTTTTAGTCACGTGTTCCGGGGCAGAAAGGTCAAATTTAGTTCATGCATGACAGACTATAGTATAGTGATTTGATCGGCTTGAAGGCATTTATTTCCACTTTGTGTTCAGAAAGCAAAGAAACAAACATATTACTAAGTTACAATGATTATTATACCATACAATAACATGTTGTCTCTTTTATCATCGAAAAGTTATTCTTAACGCGTAACCATTTTGCAAGTACATAATACTCATATATAGTCGTAGAAGTATAGTAGTATAGCGGTCGTATTACAGCAGCAGCAGAAGTAACAACAGCGGTATATTATAGCAGTCGTATGGATACGAAAGGGAAAACAAAAGGACTATATATAGCCGCGTATGGCGGAAGTATACGACGAGCGTGGGTTGGAAGATTATCTCCCTTTTTTTATAGAGTGGGCTAACATAGTTGCTGGTATAGATTATCTGGCGAAGACGGATTATCCTGGCATAAAAGATGAAAGGGAGCTAGTAAGAATCCCCTCAGATATCGGGCGAGCGGAGATACTTTGGCCAGTTTTTGTGTAGGTTATATTACAGCCATGTGACAATGTAATTTTCAATTTTCCACTCATTGTGCATTAAACACGACTATACACGTCGGTGATCTCACTATCTCATGATATCAGAGAGCTTTAGAGTTGCGACGTATAAGGTATACAAATTATGGAAATCACAAATTTCAGTTAATTTCATGTCAGTTCTGTTTTCATATTTCTCAATGAAAAATGCCTCAAGTATAGCGAAATAAAATGATACTTGCCATCCAGGTAGGATGCACAATAGATAATTCCAAAAATATAGAACATGATGGCCATTCTATGAAAGTTTGAATCCAAGTTTGAATACTTACTAAGAAACACGATGGTATATTTGAAAGCAGGGAGGTGAGAGGAAACCTCCCTGTTGAAAGCAAGTTTGTCGGGCGTAGGTCCCAGTACACGTATTGAAACCGATTCACACACACACAAAAAAATCAAGATAAGGAGCACGGATACAATTTAACCAAAACAGAGAAGACAAAAGGAAAAAACGAGATTATTCGGGGATATGGCAAAATCTTCCCATACAGATTAGGAGAACAAATGAATCATGACTATTGTGTTGCAGACTAACAGTCGTTTTTACAGCTTTATAGCAATGTTGACAGTATAGTGTGATAATGGGCTCATTGGTTAATTAGAAAACTGTACATTTGGATTCTCAGAAGAGGCGATGGAATTGGAAAGTTTTAAGAAGAAAAAAGAAAGAAAGATATACCAACAATATCAAGAATGGTCTACCAGCCTGTTGCAATGAAGTAAGCATAACAAACGTTAACAATGCCAACTGTCTTTAATGAAAAGTGAATCAAGTGAAAACTTTTGACGAGTTACTCCATGCTGGAATTCCATACTTGAGGTATATGGGGAAATCATAGTTGAATGATTTGAATACATTATCTTATAATTCACAGTGTATAAGAGGGGAATAACATTTCAGCTTGTTTGGAATTCCTGTGTTCCTTGAGAGAATAAAAAGTTGATGAGATTTTTCCAGGATAATTCTCTATAAGCATGAAGTCCTATATAGAAACTTGGTACTGCCGACCTGGGTTAAATAAATTGATAACATTGACTTTGACATGATCAGGGTTAGATTGCAAATTGTTGGCGTAGATCCAGGACTGAAAAAGTTTCAGTTCGTTGTTTAACATATACATTATGATAATAGTTATTAGGTGATCCGAGTATCCTTCGGATCACCTTCTGTATCTGTACGGATTCTTTCTTCTTCTTTGTTTCTTTATTTCTCCGCAAAAGTTGTGCAGAGGTTAGCTCAGAAAGTCCGCTGCCTATCAATTTCAAAATCATACCATGTATGCATCATGTCCCAAAGACGACAAATCTAATGTATCAATGTGATCAGTTGACCGTGACGTCACTATGACGTCATTATATGAAAACACATTCTCAATCATATCTCATTAATGGAATAAAAATTTTCAATGAAATTTACGTCACATATATTTGAAGTTATGCGCATTTTACTCATGTTCTCAAAATTCATATTTTCTCTTAAAACGTGCGCGTACGCGCGCGTTAAAATATTTGTATGCTCCAATCGAGCTCAAATTTTTTTTGCACACGTTTCAGACCATTTGGAGTATTTTTTGAAAAATTGAAAAAATCGGACGGACGCGTACGCGCGCGCGCATATACGCACGCACAGCTCATATGCAATTGAAATTTCCCGTTTTTTTCACTTTGATCGGATGTCTGAAATGTCAAGGAATATTTCTACCAAGTTTCAACTCAATCCAATTCAATATGACGTCATACGGGCCCGTCAAAGTTGAAATTCCGCGCGCACGTCAATGGCGATGTACAGTGCAACTATGCCAAAAAACCACCAATTTTAAATCCGATTTTACTCGTCAGGATGGACGGTGACCCCCCATTTTCTTTACATATTTTGAAAGCTGATGAGTTGTACGTGTCATTTCATAGGGTGGCAATGCTGACAAAATGATTAAAAGATATCAAATTTCTTAATAAAGTAAAAAAAGTAAATTTTCAAAATGACGTCATCAAATTTCAAGTTTATTCGAGCGTATCTCACTAGTCCTTTGTCAATTTTCACCCATATTTCAGTATGTTGTAGCTTATTTAATGTTCTTTCAAACATAAAATTACAAAATTTTGACTGGATAACGGTATCACCTCGTAAAAATGGGTTGAAAGTAATCTTGTCAAATTTGACCAGTTTACGTGTTATCTCTATGGGAGTGCAGTTTTTTTGGAAATGAAAATTGACATGACTATCTTTATCGAGCACTAGCTCACTTACCCTTCGGTAAATTTCTCCCAGATTTAAATATGTTGTAGCTGAGACTTTACGCTACCGTAAGTGTGCCCTTCGTTTTTTCATACGTTGTCGGGATCACGTCAACAATTTTGGTTGAAATTCAGGCTTATCTTCTATGTATTGAGATATTTCTTTCTTTCTGCAACTTTCTTTGCAATAACTCAAGAAAAACGGCCTCTATCACTTCCATATTTTGCACATGTTTAGTTCATGTCACGTAAATTATTTCATAAAATAACGACTACTTGATCGGACACCATTTTGGGTATGTAAATGAGGGTCAAAGGTCATAAGTGTTTCATCCTGTATCTTAGTGAATGCATGTCCTATCTTTGCCATATTTTGCACACGCAAAGACCATGTTACAAGGATCATTTCACAAAATAACTACTTTTTACTCAGATGCCATCTTGTCTGTGCAAATTTTGGTCAAAGGTCATATGTACTTCTTTTTGTGTCTTGGTTATGACGTGTTATCTCTATGGGAGGGATTTTTTTTAATGTGAAAATTGACATGGTTGTCTTTATCCAGCACTAGCTCACTTACCCTTCGGTGAATTTCTCCCAGATTTTAATATGTTGTAGCTGAGACTTTGCGTTATCGTCAAGTTGCCCTTCGTTTTTTCATACGATGTCGGAATCACGATAAAAAAACTTGGTTGAAATTAAAGCTTATCTTCTATGTATTGAGATATTTCTTTTTTCTGCAACTTTCTTTGCAATAACTCAAGAAAAACACGCCCTATCACCCCCATATTTTGCACATGTTTAGTTCATGTCACGTACATTATTTCATAAAATAACAACTACTAGATCGGACAACATCTTGGGTATGCAAATTAGGGTCAAAGGTCATTTATGTTTCATCCTGTATCTTGGTGAATACATGTCCTATCTTTCTCATATTTTGCACACGTAAAGACCATGTTACAAGGATCACTTCATAAAATAATCACTTTTTGCTCAGATGCCATCTTGTCTGTGCAAAGTGGGGTCAAAGGTCATATGTACTTGTTTCTGTATCTTCGTTATGACGTGTTATCTCTATGGGAGAGAATTTTTCTAGATGTGAAAATTGACATGATTGTCTTTATCGAACACTAGCTCACTTACCCTTCAGTGAATTTCCCCCAGATTTGAATATGTTGTAGCTGAGACTTTGGGCTATCGATAATGTTCGCTCTGTTTTTTCATACGACGTCGTCATCACGTCAAAAAACTTGGTTGAAATTAATGCTTATCTTCGATGTATTGAGATATTTCTTTCTTTCTGCAACTTTCTTTGCAATAACTCAAGAAAAACAGCCCCAGGTGTCAAAGGTCACATGTACTTCTTTGTGTGTCTTCGTTATGACGTGTTATCTCATGGGAGGGAATATTTCTAGATGTGAAAATTGACATGATTGTCTTTATCGAGCACTAGCTCACTTATGCTTCCGTGAATTTCTCCCAGATTTTAATATGTTATAGCTGAGACTTTGGGCTATCGTAATGTGCCCTTTGTTTTTTTATGCGATGTCAGGATCACGTCAAAATACTTGGTTGAAATTAAAGCTTATCTTAGACGTTTTGAGATATTTCTTTTTTTCTGCAACTTTCTTTGCAATAACTCAAGAAAAACAGCTCCTATCATCCCCATATTTTGCACATATTTAGTTCATGTCACGTACTTTATTTCATAAAATAACAACTACTTGATCAGACACCACTTGGGCATGTAAATTGGGTCAAAGGTCATCAATGTTTCATCCTGTGTCTTGGTGAATACTAGACAGAAAGATCCGTCTGTCCGGAGGACTCTTTTATGTTTCGCCATTAACGCTGTCGGAGGGGATCCGTGAAGCCAGACGCAGTCTCCGCGGAACATTCCCCGACGGACAGATACAGACCGATCTTTCGGTCAAGGTGAATACATGTCCTACCTCTTCCATATTTTGCACACGCAAAGACCATGTTACAGGGATCACTTCACAAAATAATCACTTTTTGCTTAGATGCCATCTTGTCTGTGCGAAGTGGGGTCAAAGGTCATATGTACTTCTTTGTGTATCTTCGTTGTGCCGTGTTATTTCTGTGGGAGGGAATTTTTCTAGATGTGAAAATTGACATGATTGTCTTAAATATCGAGCACTAGCTCACTTACCATTCGGAGATTTTCTCCTTGATTTTAATATGTTGTAATCGTATGTGTTCCCTTTGGTTTGTCATACGATGTCGGGATCACGTTAAAAAATTTGGCTGAAATTAAAGCTTATCTTCGATGTTTCGAGTTATTTCTTTCTTTCTGCAACTTTCTTTGCAATGACTCAAAACACCCTCATATTTTGCACATGTTTAATTCATGTCACGTACATCATTTCATAAAATAACAGCTATTTGATCGGACATCATCTTGGATATGCAAATTAGGGTCAAAGGTCATAAATGTTTCATCCTGTATCTTGGTGAATACCGGTCCTATCTTTCCCATATTTTGCACACGTATAGACGATGTCGCAAGAATCATTTCACAAAACAACCACTTTTTGCTCAGATGCCATCTAGGGAGTATGAAGGTGGGTCAAAGGTCATATGTGCTTGTTGCTGTATCTTCGTTATAGTGTATGCAGAATTTGGCACCAAAGATGACAGATATGACTCCATTTTTCTAAATGAGAATCCAAACATCACACGGCCAATGTCTCTAAACACAGATGAAGTCTGTATGGTCATGCCTATTACGATCAAGACTCGAATCACTGATTTGTATTTTAAAAAAAAAAATGTTTTAATACTGTAGAAGAATTTTGCTCCACAAGCTAAGGTTCTGGACAATTGTGATTACCAAAGCAACATCTTTTGTGACAAACACACATACACACAGACACAGACACACACACAGACACACACACACACAGACACACACGTTTGAAAAAAACCCCAAAAGCAACATGCCTTGCATATCTACGCCTCTGAATAGCTTAGGAAGAAAGTAGATTCTTATCATATTTTGATTGTTGTGATATGTTTCTTTATTGCATTCTTAAAAGATTCACCAAGGGTCAGCTACTCTGGTTACTCTCATGGTCATGGTCATGGTTAATTCCATCTGCGTACACATAGGTGAACAACAGAAATATTCATATTCCATAAATAATGTTGCTTTCGTGTTACACAGTTTCTGTTGTGTGCATATTCTTTTAACACTTGCCTGTTAAACAATGTATAGCTCATACAACTGTACTTTGCTATTGCATATACAGTGTATTCCTTTTTATCCACCCACATACCTGTAGTTAGCACAATCACCATTGTATGCTTAATGCATGCTCTTATGAATGATATTGAACCGGCTACTCTTATCATCTGAAAATTATCTTACTATTCCTATTTGATACACCAGATATTTGTTGTCACATGAAAAAAGCATAGTTTACTTTGTAACCACACATTCAACCTCTTATGTGCATACGTGTGTAAGCTTTTTTGCTCTTACTCTTGATGAATGCATGCTCTGACTCATTAAAATGATTGTGCAATAAAGTTTTATTCGAGACCTAATTTCAGGCTTTCTAACATTTTTTTTTTGGTAAGATAATGAGAAACCTTTTATGAAATATGAAAGAACATGTAAATCCATGAAAAATTCAAGTTTCAGTCATTCCAAACCTGATTTTCTTCAATTAAACTTTGAATTCCTCTTCAAATGGTATGCTACATACTACTTCATAAGTTACTAGGTATCCTGCGAAAAGTTAAAAGCACGATCCTCATCTCCACCAATACTGTGCCATCCCTTTACACTGTCACATACAATGGTTGGGGATTAACAGCCAATGCACTTTTTGTATGTATTGCTGTATCTCTACGTCAAAGTGGCACATGTACAGGTATATTTTACTCCGCTGTTATATCACTACCTGCCTTGCATGCAATGAACAAAATGAACTAATCAAGTATTTGATCTCAAGACTTAAAATATTGGTTACAGCTCGTTATTGTGTAGGTTCGTTATTTCGAAGGCTCTTTAGTCAAAAGATTTGGTATTTCGAAGGTTCATTGTTCCGAATTTCATTTCGGATTAATGAATCTTTGGAATAACAAACCTTAGGAATAACGCCACAAATGTTCGGATAATGAACTCTTTTTCATTTTCGGATTAACGAACCTTTCGGTGCAGGAAATTTGTGTGTTTCGGATTAACGACCCTTCAGAATAGCGAACCTTGGGAATAATTTTAACAAACAAGCACCCAAAATATCAACACTAAATACATAATTTATGCACTGTGTCTGTTCTCAAATCATGAAACTAATCCAATTTTTATTGAAATAAGGCTGCAAGTACACAATTACACTGTACGGTAGCTGCAACTTTTGCATACATGTGCCGGTATTAATAATTTTACCACATTCTGAAGTGCATGTCAGCTTCAAACTGATTCATAGTTTGTGTGTTACAGTTCCGTTGACATAACACCTTCAGTCTTGCTCCAAGGGAAATATCTATCCATAATTTTCACCACTGTATGAATAAGCGTAGAACTCTGAAATCTGAACTAAACTGACACAATACAGCTGCATCAACTACAACAGAGCTTTAAATTGATTTCTGCAATTATTCTCAACTTTCATCAACTCATTCATTATTTATGGCTGCATCACAGGAAGTCTCATTTTTTCCATTTCCATGTCTACAAAACATGCAATGTTCATGCCCTAATTTCTGTGCCATGTGACTTAACTTTCTTTCATGTCAGTTGCAAACTTGGTCAATTTGCTTCAACCCAACTTTGACATTTATGTTTACATGTGCAATTTCCAGCAATTATGGGTTTATACATGAGTCTTTATACCCTGTATGTAACATGAAATTGTACTTTAAATTGCAATTGCATGGCCAAATAAATAAATGAATAAATAAATAAGTAAATGAATGAAACAAATAAATATAACAAAAATAGTAACAATAACAATAATAATACCTGTGCAATTACAGTCTAAGCACATTCACTGACAGACATTTTTAGAATGGCATGTTTTGCTCACACAACATTCCATTGTTGCATACCTCATAATTCGCATCTGTGCAATTCTACATGTAACATTTACATACCAATATCAAACAAAAGACCCTTGATTTATCACTTCCATTTGCATATTTGGGGGATTTCCTTCTGTGACATGAACTTTCAACTGACACACATCCATCATACTCATCTGTTGAGAATGAGAAGGGCATTAAGTTGTCTTGAACATTATGGATTCAGTGGCACCTTAAAGCCCTTATCATTCTCAACTGACAATATGTGGCAGATTCCTGTAAAAAAAGGCTGAAAAAAAAAATCAGCTTTCCCAGACAACAACACTCGATGTTTTCCAATGAGGTATACAATTTTGCCCAATTAACATTAACCTCTGTTGTATCTTTCAATATAAAGTGAAAAACACAGCAAATAGTAACAAGAAAATTATGACACCCTTCCAGTTTTGCTCAGCCAAGAAGCCTCAATTTCATGATGTATCCCTATTTCCATAAAGATTGCTTCAAAACTGTAAGAATTCTCTACGCAACATTTGCAACAGACAGTCCAACTGGTCACACACTGATTTCTACTGTATAATACCCTGTTAATACACTTCATGTGATCTTCTCATTACCAAAATAACTGTACGTGAAAATACTAGCTTAAATACGGATGTAGAGCTAGGCAAATTTGACTTTGACAAAAATGGTGACCATTATGAAAATGGCTATATATCTTTATTAGCAAGTTTTTGATATTAGAGATTAAATACATTGTTGGGTGCAAATGTTTTCCTGTGGTATTTTCAGTCAAACATCAGTAATTTTACTGTGTGCATAACATCTCAGATTTGACCTGTGACAAAAATAGCTACCTTTCAAGATGCTTGCCAGCACCCTTTTTTTTTTGTGGGTTTGAAACTCAGGCCAATTCCCCCTGCACTAAAAAAAAAAAAAAAAAAAAAAATCAAAACAAAACAAAACAAAACAAAACAAACAACAAAACACAACAACAACAACAACAACAACAATAAGGAGCTGCACACTGCAAAGTCACATTCTGGCATTGTCAACTTTAACACTCTGCATCTATTCTTTTCTTTCAGCGACACTCCAACAAACTACAAATTGCTCCATTGAGCTGCATCTACTCCTCAATAGTATGTAAGTCTGCATAGCATAGAAGGCGCTGAATACGGTTGTGATTTGTTCATAGGTAGTCCAGGTACCCACGCAATCTTTCTGCCTTGTTACAAAAACAAGACGCTAAGCCACAGCCACTAAAAACATGAAACATTGGCATGGCAACACATCAGCCAAGTTTTGGTGATCCCATAAAGAAGCTATGAACCTGAAGTTCTTCCCAGCTCCAAAGGCAATCCACTGTTCATGGATATTCTGGTGATGGCTGCTGCTAGGACAAGCTCAAAGGGTGCAACACTTGTATGAACAGTGCATATTGGCACGTTGCTAATCTGCGAATGTACGGCATCCTATAGGTGCACAAGTATATGATGTACCAGTGTCTGCCTCCTCACACGTGCACGGTGCTATCATCTGACATGTCCGGACAATCGCAGCAAAGAATGCCACTACCTTGTGTGGTGATGAGATCTTTGTTGGTGCTAATGTCTCTTCCATTAGAGACCAAGAAGTACAGCAGAGTCGTCTGGTTTTAATTATGTTATGCAAAAAATGTTGCCATTTTAGTAACCACAGTTGATAGCTCAAATTGTCTCCTGCTCAGTTTGCTCTCATGCTGCAAGAATCTGTCTGCAACCTATCTGCTTCTTCTTCTTCTTCTTCTCGAGTCACCACACAAGTCCTGCCCAGCGCAGAGTGCAGGATCCGGCTTTGGTGTTGAAAGTCTCCAGATCATTGACAGTGCATGGCTCTGGTAGGAGGGGGCAGACCAAAAGATGTTGCATTGTCTGATCCTGCCCACAGTTGCAAGCAGTTTCTCCATCCCTATTGTAGCCCCATTTCTGCATGAGGACTTTGCATCGTCCTGTTCTTGTCCGTAGGCGATTCAGGCATGACCAGGTGGGCCATGCCTCACTTGAACCCGGAGGGAGTGATTCACTTGGTCCATAGGAGAGCTTATTCGTCACAGACTGGAGGTGGTTGGACCATAGGGTAATCCTTCGACCGTGGGCGGTGCCATCAAGGGATTCGGTTGAATGGAGAAAACTGCGTCTGGATTTGAGTCTCTTTTTAGCAAGTTCGCGATTGTAGAGTGGGTGGCGAGGGTTAACTTCTTGCTTGGTTTTCTCCATCTGTGCTGAGACCTCTCGCCTGATGTGTGGTGGGGCAATACCACACAGTTAATAAAGGTCATCTACTCTTGTTGGTCGCAGACATCCAGAGATAGCTCTGCAAACTGCATTCAGGACTGGGTTGATCCTATCTGCTGCAATGTGTGTTTAGATCTGACACAATGTGATATGAGTCAGGATATCCTCAAAACGCATCGTCAACCAAAAATCACTATGGAATAATCCCTGGAATATAACTTCTAGGGCTGCTCCATTGGACCCCCTTTGCCATAGTGTAGAGTGCTTGATTACATGTAAGGACTGGAATCTGACCGGGGTTCAGGACATCAACTACAGTCTTCATGATGTCCATTACTTGGCGCATCATGGCTTTAAAAATTGACTTGTCACAATATTGACTCAATTATTTGCCACTTTAACTAAAACATGGACAATGAAATTCCTGATTTATACACACACACACACACACACACACACACACACTCACACATACAAATAGTTCCAATCCTTAAATTGATTTGACAATGTCAAAGAATTTCAAATAAACAATGGCAATCATTATGACAATGGCAGCCTTTTTTGACACTAACCAATGCTCAGCTGAATATAAAAACAGTAGAAACTGCTGATCTGTGATTTATAATACAAAAGAGAAACATTTCTTCCCTTCAACTTTAAACCTTTATAAACAATATCAAAAAACATCAATTAACAATGGCAGCTTTCTTGAAGAAAGCAAGCAGCTACAAAAATGGCACCACTTTTGTCACAGGTCATATCTGATATGTAGGCAATAAATATCTATTAAAACATATAACTAAAACATCAATACTGCTGGAATTGATTACACTTACAATGAAACAAAATATTGAATAAGCAATGAGAGCTACTTTCAACATGGCCATCATTTTCTTTCAAGTCACATTGACAATATGTTATATGGACACTAAATTTCCTAATGTACAATTTATAACACAAAAGATTTTTCCATCATTTGATTCAATTCAAATGACAATATTCAACAATTCTAAATATGACAAAGCAACCTCTTCAAATATATTTTTCCCCAGAAAAATGCAGCATCTAGAATTACCACTGAAACATATTCTACACACAAATTCCATTCTTGTTTCATGAAAACCCTCAAATGGTTTAAAATTTTACTTTATCTGCACTTGGTGAATGTAAGGTATTATGGGTCAATTTTTGTTTTTCGCATGATGCATCAGAAATAACTGAGTGTCTTGCAGAAATTTGTGTCATGCCATTGCAATTAATCCTCTGGAAAAATTCGAGGTAGCTACATGTAGTGCTTACTTGCTACTCCCACACAGAGAAGCAGTGTAAGTTTTGAAACTCTCTTTAAAAAACATGTTTTTGTTTTTTGTTTTGTTTTTTACTATCCAACATAAATCAAATGGACTTCTTTTTTTTAGTTTCATATCTCAGAAGTATTTAAAAGTATGAAGTGATTACACGCATTATATTTAGTAAAATGTGCTAGACTTTATGGCATAAATTTATGAAGATGGTAAAATTGAAATCATGGACAATTTGAATAGAGCCTTAAATATTGCATGGCCTATTTCATTACAAAATCAGTCACTTTGTAATGTTTCAAAATGTTGAATGAAATGAACATTTTTTAAAGAAATGGTCATTACGTTGACAAATGACTAATTTCCTAACAAAATAGGCCACACCACGCCTAGTGCTCCATACAAATTGTCCATGGTCTCAACTATGTTTTCAATTGTACCATGGACATGAATGCAGGTCTTTAGGGCAAGTTGAGCCATAGCTCAATTTGCCACATAGACCCTGTTTACGATGCGAGGCTTGGCCGCAGTTCAACGATAGCCCAGCCAACCTCCATTTCAGTGTAAACGTGCAAAAGGCCAAATGCAAGGCCAAAGTTGGCCTTGCATTTGGCCTCGCTCTGGAGGTGGCTAAGCCGCGGCTGAGCCTGGCCTTTTTCTCTGTGTAAACGCAAATGGGGCCAAATGCGCTGCCAATTTTATTCTGGTTTCCAAACCCCGTACTTGTACTATTTCACTATTCAGGATATTAACCCCCTCAACATCGAAAACTAGCATAGTTTAATGTGATCTTGTCCTGCAAAGGATCTTTCCCTTCAGAAAAGGCCTTTGCCCGAACGGTGATTTCGTTGCCATGAAATTCAGTTGGCAAAGGGTCTGAAAACCAGACAACACCGAATTGTGTTTGTTTACAAGTAGAGCGCCACTATGACAAAATATTAAAAGGTTTGAAATAAAAGCGCGGCCGAGCCCAGTAGTGTAAAGGAACAAAATTGCGGGGCTTGGCCTCGCAATTGAGGTTATGCTCAACCACGGCTTGGCCGCAGCATGGTGCAGCCCCACACTGTAAACAGGGTCATAGAGTCTTCCTCAACTAACCCCACACCTAGAGCATTACTGAAGGTTTACATATATGTGCATACACAAAATATATGCATCAATTACAGACCAAGTCTCTCATTATGGTGAGACTCATGCATTTAGGGTCTGTCTCACGATTTCACACATAGTACCCATTTTTCTCAGACATCAAGTGAAATTGCAACTTGAACCAAAAATGAGGAGTGTAGCTAAAAGGATTGAAGTGATGCTTGCAATTGAAGGTGTATTTCCCTTCATCATGCCAAATTAGCAAACAATAGTCACTTAATTATGCACCAGATCCTTTATTAACAGCTACAAATTTAAAAAAGGCTCCTTACTGTGGGAGGGGGAATACCCTTCTCGTTTGCGCGAGCGCAAAGACGCTAAGTCATGAAAATCTTGTTGTTAATTTTTTTTAAACTTTGCATCTTTGCAATTATTCAAAGGATAAAACAGAAAAAAAGACCCACACTTGCTTCTCACAATCATCATCTAATATCTAAGTCATAGCTTTGATCCATAATGGAAAAATGTAAAAATACTGCACATTTGCATTTCACATACTTCTACTTTTATGGTCTACATTTTGGTTTTGCCCTTAATCAAAGACGTTTCTGTGTCAATCACGAAAACAATATGGTGGCGTAAATGATTATGCTATGGGTCATTAACACGTTACCACTTGAGTGTCTCCAGGGACGGTGGCTTAACATGCCACTATGGCTAACTTACCGTACCTTCCAATACTACACATGATCTGATTACCACCACATAAACATAAAATTAATAATTATTGAGGTATTTTATGTTGCGTAAATCATTCCACAATACTTCAATTACATTTATACCCTTTGCTTTTGCATTTATCATGCATACTGTTCACTGTGCTTAGAATTATTGTAGATGGAAGAGAGTGGAAGTCCTGAGAAACTATTACGTTGCTCATCTGTTATCATCTGATATGAAGTGCTTGCATGTCAACCAAGTTTGATCCAAGATTGACAGCTGTCCACACAGTTGAAATAGATGCGATCCACACCTGGTCCAATTGACTGGTTTTGAGCCTTTAACCAGTAGAGTTCTACTCCCTGTGCTACACCAACGCTGCAAAGCAAAGCTGGTGTGTTCTCTCTGTTGGTCAAGACCCTGCTTTAAAAGACATAAACAACATACTGTTACAAATGAAGTACACTGCTTATCTTTTAACATCGATAAAATGAAAGAACTGAAATATGTGTTGTTAGAATGGGAGAACATAAATATCATTATCACAAATGTTACGAAGAAAGTTACATTATGTTTTACATATTTTAGACAGATACAACCAATTTCTTGTAGTCATAACTTGCGAACACAACTGTACTGAAACATTCACAACTTCACATAACATCACATCACCTTTTATGTTAACCTTTCTTTTCATGAATACATATACATGTGTACCTATTTCTCTTACAGGAGTACAGCATATACATTATAGTTCTCTGGATGTATATCATGCTTAGCTACAATGTAAATTGGACAGAACAAAACTACACTTGTACAGTCACATTTATAAGAATAAGGAATATGTGAATAACATTTCATAAATGTAATATGGAATTAACAAACTGTTTCAGATCACAGACTTTAGATGATAGAACATATATTACAAACATTTCAGGGGGAAAAAAAATAATTCTGAAGAAACACCTGTGTATGCATAATTCTACAGGTTATGCTAATACAGCTTAAAAACACACCTGGAGAGATTATTGTGAGAATTTAATTTGAACACTGAGTATGACTGAGCCTGATTTTGTCAAAAAGTTGTGTGAAAAGTTAAATGCATACAAATCTGACAAAAAGTAGGGGGAAAAAAAAGCAAAAAAGAAATAAAACTCACCGGTGGAAACACTTGGGTACAAGGCTGGACATGATTGCGGCACAAGCACAGACCAGTTCATCATTCACCAGGCAAATGTAAAGACATAAAGATGTTAGCCATAAACACCTAGATGAAATACACCTAATTGATGCTTTTTTCATTTTGGCCAGTGCTTTATTCTCACTACCATGGGTGCTAAAGAGAAACAATGACATCAATCAATGAAAGCAAATGTTTGAGAAACAGGGGTTTGAAAACTCAAAACATTTTTCATAAATTTGCATGAAATCAATCAAAACTTGTGCTATGTAGCTCATAATGTTTACGTAATAAATACAATTCTTGCACCATATACATGATCACTCATGGATTTCACTCTATCTTCTCTGGTGAAATATTCATTTCTATCAATTACAACATATGCCTATTGATCAGGTTTTGCACATATAAATGCAACTCCTACTTTTTCCATTTATTTCAAAGCACTTTCATCAGCATTTACAATTTGATTTTCCTCAGCTCTAAACGCTCATCAAATAGTAACACAAACTTATCATTATCAGCATTTAATTCTCTGAAAAAAAATATTTTTCAAAATGATTATTATGCCAAAATCTACCTTTCTGCACTGTCATTTTCTGGGCTATGTTTTATTTCTGTTGTGCCTGTTCTATTTTTATTCTTTGTCTATTCTATTTCAATTCCATTTTCTGTCTTTTGTTTTATTTCTGTTCCATACTGAACTTGTATCTTCCTTTTATAGTTACATTTCCAACAATGATATTTAGAGAAGAGCAACTACCAGCTCAGCTACTGCTTTGTGAAAAGGGTTGATAATTCTCACCTAGATTCAGCATTACCACTTCATAAATTTTTAATATCACCACTATTGCTGACATACATGTAACATTATAATTACAGTCCTTTAAATCATTTTTGCAATTACACAATTTATGTGTTTTTCCTTCTTCTTGACATGCAAGCCCACATTTCTTTCAACAAGCAATCAAAGATCATTGTTTCTGTTGCATGCTCTTGTCGTTGTCTATTTATTTTTTTCTTTATAATGTCAATGTGTTATGTAGTACTTTTATTGTTGCCCAAGTTTTGTTTCCTGTGCACAATCAAGGTCGCTTCAGTGGATCTCTCCACCCTTTGCACACTTTGCTCATGGCACACTGTTTTCCTCACTTCAATCACTTCAGTATTCATTACAATTTAATATTATCATAAGGTTTCACTACTGTTGAACATTCTGTTCATTTCATTCATCATATTTCATCTATTCTCCATAACATCATAAAAATATGTATGATGAAAGATGAAAATATATTTCATTTGATTTCAGCATTGTGAAAAAAACCTTGAATAAACATCTAATGTTATTAGTAAAAACAAGTTCAGTGAAACAGTATTCAAATAGCTTCATGGTAACTGTAGTAAAGGCGAATAACTTCAATGGTGAGATCATTAATACCTATACTACATACATGACCGATAAATGTGTCACCTTCTGTTGTAGCATCAACTTCATGTTGTTGATATTCATAAGAACACATCAAATTATGCCAAGCAAATCACTTGAACCTTGTCTGAGAATTTCATTAAATTCACCAATAACTATGCTTTTTGTACTTATTTGGTGCAATTCAACAACTAATTTCCATAATTTCTCACATTATTTTTGGGTCATATTTAGGAAGTCTATAATCACTGAATTGTCACTTTCTGTCTCATAATGTCGCTGTTTTCTGTAGTACTAGTAGTCATACTTTTGTTGAAGTCTTGTTTCATATTCACAAGCATAATCTTCCCAGTGGAACCCTCCATACTTCACATGTTTTACTCATTGCAATTTTTTTTTTTAACTTCAAACACCTCAGTATTGATCATAAGTATCACTTCTACTCATTTGTTTTTGAATTGCTGTATGCTCTGTCCTATTCACACTTTTTTATTTTCCTCATTCTGTATTACAAAAGGAAATATGATGACAAAAGAAAATAAATATCAATTGATTTGAATATATGTGCCACATTACTTTGCGTAAACTCAAGACATCACTCATCAGAACTGTATTCTGATAGCCTCATGGTAACTGTAGTAAAGTGGAATAACTTCAACATGAAGTGAGTCTATACCTGTGCTATATACATGATCAATCAATGTATTACCTTCTGTTGTAGCATCAAGTACATGTTGTTGATATCCGTAAGAATACATCAATTTATGCACACATGAATCACTTGAACCTTGTCTGAGATTTTCATTGAAGTCACCAATAACCATGCGTTTCGTACTTCTCTGCTGCAATTCTACGAGTAGTCTCTTCAGTTTCTCACAAAATTGTTTCTTATCATATCTGGGAGGTTTATATATCACAGAAATGAGACATGAAGGACAAGTTACTGCAAATGTAATATATTCTAGATTATTGACATGTAAATCCAGCCTACTAATAGATTTGATTTTACTGTACACTGCAACTCCACCATGTGCTTGATTTTTCAGTGCCGAAAATAAGGGACTTTCATCTGAATAAGATTTTGACCGAGGTTGATTGTACATTTTAAAATGATCTAAATTCACATCAAAAATGTCATCATTAAGCCAAGTTTCAGTTAAACAAATAATATCAGAATTTCTACATAGGAGGTTTGATTGGATATCTTTGAAATGTGCTTTAAGACCTTGAATGTTATGTAGCATTATATTCAGAGTCGCAACAGAAACATCATTATCAAAGCTCTTTTCATCAACAAATGTTGGCATGTTTTCTAAACTTTCTTTAACAGTTGGATTGCAATATATAACTTTGGGATCAAAATCTTCAATAGTTAGTCCACGTATTGATGTGACACGGCTCAGAGCAACATATGCTTGTCCGGGCAAAAATATATTTTTCAGAGAAACAACAGCTTTTTCCATTGTCATGCCCTGTACTTTATGTATTGTGCATGCATATGCTAATTTCAAGGGAAATTGTTTCCTCGTATATTTTTTCCCAATTGATTCCTGTTGCATTTCTATTGACTGTGTTCCTACTTTTTCATTGTCAAATTTCACAAGCACACTTGAGGGTCTGGCATTTTCATTTACTCTTACTAAGTCAGTTACAGTGCCAATGCAGCCATTTGATAAACCTTTGGTCACATTCACATTTTTGATCAGCATCACTCTAGAATTTTCAGCAACCCAAAGATATGCTGGCAAAGAAGCTTTAGTACATCTCCGTGGCTTGTCACATGCTTTGTTTTTACCCTTATCGCCAAGTTCAAAATCTTCTGCATCAAGACAGATGATATTTGTGCATTTCTTGTGAAGCATTATTTTATTCCAGTCATTTACTTGTTTGTTTGAAGAATATATATGCAGTGCATCCTCACATTGTTCTCCAGTTTGGCATGATTGAAGAACTGCAAAATCATCACTTGATAATTCATCTTTCTTTTCTTTTACCCTTAATTTGTTCAAAAGAACAGCAAAGTCTGCATCATCCTTTTGTCTCATTATTTCATCCAAGTTAATCATAGAGAAGTTGTCCGTCCATAAAGAACTTTGCAATGTATCTTTATACAAAGGAGTACCTTTTACTGGGGGTAACTGATAAAAATCTCCAACTGCAATAACTGAAACCTTTCCAAATGGAGCATCATCACGCGTCTGCTTTATTTGCCTTAAACGTCCATGTACATACCACAGTAGCTTCTGATCAACCATGGATATTTCATCAATTATTAGTATCTGTAATTGGCCCAGCTGAGTACGTAAATGACTTATCTTTTCTTCTCCAAGGGGTTGATAAGGTAATGAAGCAGAAATGGGTATGGACAGTGCATTATGAATAGTACTACCATCAATATTGTAGGCTGCAATTCCAGTTGGAGCTACTTTCATAATTGAAAGATCATCTGGATTATGCATCATTTTACCTAGAATTCTTGTCCCTTCATTACATATGCATTTCACCAGATGACTTTTTCCTGTTCCAGCACCACCTGTCACAAATATCTGAAACGGTGTGGCTTCTTTTCCATTAACTCTGTCAAGACACCATTGTCGTATTTTGTAGAACACTTTTTGCTGCTTGCTGTTTAAAGTTCTTAATAAGACATTACTGTCTTCTCTCGAAATGCTACATGATCGAAATTCTATGCCATATGACTCTTTCTCCTGAGATTTAGATTCAAGATCTGGGATTCTAAACTCATTGTCAGCATCTTCAACTTCTACATGGATTTTAGCTGTTTCATGTCTTTCAACTTCTGTTTCTGGACAGAGTAATCCCCATGCATCTTCTTGTGCACCAAATTTCTCAAGATATTCTTGTGCCTGATCAATTGTATCAGCGTTTTTTTCATACTGCCTGAGATTTTCATTGGCAATACTTTTGACACTTTCCAAATTCTTATTGAACATTCGAACAGATCCATTTTGATAAAATTCCTCATATGTCAAAAATTGGTCAGGTTTTAACTGTTTATCAGTACGATATGGCAAAAATAGTTGCAATATACTCTGATAATATTTTTCTGGGGTTACAGTCGGTGAAAAACGAGGGTATCTCACTACAGCATCATTGGTTCTTGTTCTTTTTTGTATATAGCCCAGCTGATCTCTCAATTTAAACACACTCTGTTTCTGTTTCTTACCCTTTATATCAGATTCACTGAGTAGTCTATACTTTGAACAAAATGTGGCTAAACACATATTTTCAAATTCAAAACCATCAGGTCGGGCTTTATATTTATCAATTCTGCTTGGCATCCATGGGCTCCTATCATCATCGTCTCGTCTGCTTTGAATAACACTCAGTGGTAGACTCATTCTCACAGGGTTTGGTCCAACAGGTATAAACTCTACTTTTCTTGAGCACTCTTTCAATCTCAGGCCACAAACACGATACACACTTTCTTGTGCTGAAACTTCACGGTTTTGCATATACACATGTCCTATTTCTTTCATACTCTTTCGAGCATCTTCATTGCCCTCTCTCATTTCACTTTCAGCATTTTTCAAGAGCAAACTCATTTCTCTTTCTGCTTTTGACATGTATGACACAACATAAACAATGCAGGCATACTCATTTGTTATATACTGCAAATCCATATTGGCATTCCAAGCTCTGAGTAAGAATGAATTATATTGATTAACCCATATATCTTTTGGATCTCTTTTCATGACTACATCTTCTTTTGTAGCTACAGCATTATAGGCATCTTCAAATTCCTTTTGAGACATCCCAAGAGCTTCAAAGAGCTGCCTAGCATTATCATATTTGCCTTCCACACATGATGAATTCTTTACTGCAGACAGAACATCTTGAGCCTCATCTGTAACTTCTGGATTATCATCAGGCTTCACAACAAATGTTTTCTCAGAAGGTGGTCTTGGAAAATTAAATCTACAGGAGGTTCCCTTTTTCTTGCATGATTTTTAATGTTTCTTTGAGTGAAGCTGAACATTCTTCACTATTTCATACAGTTCTTCATCTTCATCCTCACATGGAATGTTGCATGAAATATACTTATCAATAAAATCTATGACAGTTTCATCTTTCTCGACACCCAAATTAGGTGCATTTTCAACCCAGAATAAACAGTGTGTATGTGGAGATCCTCTCTGTTGAAATTCAATCCTGTAAAAATAGTCAATTATCTTGCCAATAGGTTCTGCCTCAGAAAGAATCACTCTGTTCAAAAATGCATGAAAGCGTTTATCAAACATACGAGCTACTGTCACTGGATTTGATTTTAATAAATTACACTTATCTGTCCAATCCAGATCACTTGCTTTTCTCCCATCACCTTGTTGATTTAGCAATGTGTTAATAACTTCAGGCCATCTCATTTCAGCTGATGAAAATGATGCAAACCATGTAGGCTTTCCAAGTTGTCTAACCATTGCTAATACATCTTTCTGTGTAGATTGCCAGTATGGAGGTGTTCCTCGTATTTGTTTCAGAAATTTATATCCTTTATTCGAATCCAGTATCTCATGAAGTTTTCTTGCATCCTTTAGATCTGAACATCGCATCAATGTGGAATTATCTATTTTCTCTGAGCTTTTTCTGACAGCTATAGAAACACTAGAAAGTATTTGTTGCAGTTCATAAATACACTGAGCATAGAAAATATATTCTGTATTTTTTGCAAATCTGTTGTCTACATGCATCAAACGATTATGCAAATAACGACCAAGTGTTACTTTAATGTACCTGGTATCATGAAATGTTGGCTGGCCTGTTGGAAACAGAGCAGGAAAACATTTTGCCTCATTACTCTCATCCATCAATAGTGACACAGGACTATTCTTTTCACAAGGAGCACAGCATATAATATCATCAAAAAACTGATCAAGCACTTCTTGTCTCATATCAACCTTCTGCAAACATGTGCCCAACTGAATGCCTTGTAATCGTCCATCTTGATCATCCTCTATATCATCATCATCATCATTAGTTTCACTTAAATCAAATAGTTTACCACAAGCTGTTTTACTATTTTTGTCTGATAAATCAGAGTCCCATTCGCTATCAATAGCAATATCAGAATACCACTTATTATTCTTTTTCAAATATTCCAATGCAGCTAGGACATTGTTTTTCTTGACAAACTGATATTCATAATGTCCTTTATATGACAGTTTCCTCTTTAGCTTTACGCGAATTAATTGATCATCAGTCTCCGGTCGAGGTAATATCTTTACAGTTTCATTTGTGCGTGAAGGTACACAAACTGTTGGGCCATGCACTCCATATTGTCCTCCTTTAGGCAAATTCAAAACTTTCATAAATGGAATGTTTAGTGCAATCAAATGTGTTTCCAACTGATTCAGATTTCCAAGTTCCGCAGGAATAGCACGTAATTCTAAATTATTTCTGCTAGCTTCAGCAGGCATATTACCAGCTAATAATTTCCTGTGGCAAGTGTAACAAACCCATAAAAAATTTCTTGATGACTTTACTATTTGACAGTCAATATCACAGTCATCGCTGCATGTATGTAAATACTCCTCCTTTAAGCACCTCAAATCGTTATATTTTGCTTTTGTACACTTCAATACTTGATTCTTGAATAATAATTTCAAACATACGCAACATACATATTCAGGGCCGTGTGAAACAATTTCCCTAAATTTTTTCAAAACATGGTCACAATTTCTCATATTCATTTTTTCTTGTTTTTTTCGTTTCATGTTTCTCATTGCAACCTGCTGTCTGTACAAAAAATTTGTCTTGTACTTAATGTTTGAAACTTTCCTCATAATTTTCTTACGCCTCTCTCTGAATAAAGCATTGTTTTGATATCTAGCTTTCCTCATTTTCTTAAGCCTTTCTCTATGTAGAACATTGCACCCATAGTTTACTTTCCTCATTGTCTTCAGCCTTTTTCTGAATGAAGCACTGTTTTGATATTTGGCTTTCATCTTTGTTCTCATTCTTTTCTTAATTTTTTCTCGAAATGAAGCATCATTTTGGTATCTAGCTTTCTTCTTTGTCCTCATCATTTTCTTGATTTTTTCTCTTAATAAAGCATTGCGTTGATATCTAGCTCTCATCTTTCTGCTCATTGCTCTCTTGACATTTTCTCTGTAAGTAGGATCGAACAAGTACCTGTTTCTTTGTCTCTCCTTAATTTCTCTTCTCTTTTCGAACCGGTAAGGTTCATCTGTTTGATATTTTACTTTCTTTGCAGCTGCATTTTTTAGTTTGCGGAATAGAAAAGGCTGAACATCTGATAAACATTCTATTTCTAACTGTCTTTGCTCATTTTTTTTCTTTTCTCTCTGTGCTCTCATTCGATCTCTATTTTTTCGTCTGGTAATATTTGCATTACTTTTTTTTCTTTGTTTTTTCCTTTTTGTAGTTTGCCTTGTAGTTTCAACTTCTTCAGATTCTTCAGTATCCCTACTCATTTTAACAGCACGTTCAATGTCATCCTCTGAGACTTCATTGTTCAATACATTGATTTGACAATCACCGACTTGTTTCGTAACTTTTCTCTCAGTTGTGAGTCTTCTCTTTCTTGTCACAGGCGTTTCCATAGCGGTAATGTTTTGTGGTCTTGACAAGTTTTGGCATGAACTTAATGTTTGGATCCTTGGACATACAGACTCTACAACATCGTAATGATTGCCATTTGTGTGTTGCAAGTAAACACCTCTTTGTGATGTAACAATTCCAAACTGAAGTTTGCTTGCACCAAATAATTTCCATTTTGAACAGTTTTCTTCATATGTATAAATATCAGTATCTAGTAGATTTGATAAGGCCATTATTTCCAATTCTGTAGCCCATGTGCCATTGTTGAATACTCTTTCCTTTGCAATGTATTTTACAACATCTGTGTATCCTGATCTTAAAAGGCTTACATAATCTTGCTTGTTTTGTAAAATATGCATAACTGTTGCTTTTCGAACATCACGGTGTGAATCTTCCTTGCCACATGTGACATATGACATAGCTCTGTAAAAGCAATTTCCATCACCACTAATTTTATAGATAGTTAATGGTTGTGACAGGACAGTAATATTACCATTTTCCACCATATCTTTTTGCACATCATTACTGCTACATTTGTCATTAACCTTTATGCCTAATTTGCAACAAAACTTCTCTCTGTCAAATTTATTCACAGGTGTGTACATGAGATTAATCTTTTTAATTTCTCCCACTTGTTTCACCTCGGATGCATCAACATCGACTACTGTCTGTTGACATGTGTTTTGTAATGGAATTTGTGTCTCTTGCAAGTTTGACACCATTATTTGTTTGGACATCATTTTCTTCACTCTAACACTGCCTTTCTTCAATGTCAAGTTTTCGGTAGCCTTAGATGATTCATGATGACTTTCTTTTTTACTTTCCACATTTGCATCTGAATTCACATGAAACACACTTAATTTTTCATCCAAAGTACTAGACTGAACAGCAGTTACACTTTCAACTACATCAAAATGATTGCTTCCAGTGAACACAATATATATGCCTCTTTCAGTTGTTACTTTGTTATAGTACCCCGGTTTCCTTGCAGACAAAATTTGCCAATTTTTTGTACAATCATCATACACATATATATCACAATCTAGCATATGTGCCATTGAACTAATATCAGTGTGACCAGCCCATGTTCCTAAATCCATCAATTTCTCTTGAAGTACAAAGTCCCTGACATTCTGATATTTCACTGTGTTAATTAAATTTTTAAATAAATCACCCGTTTCCAGTAAATGTGCCACATTGGATTTCCTGAGCATGAAATGGTTTCCTTCACTGCCAGTAACTACATGAGAAATACTTCTGTAAAAGCAGTTGCCATCACCCATAACTCTCTTGATATTTACAGGTTTCCTCATACACAAATTTTCATTTGTATCTTCCACTGGTTCACTGGCTGCGCCACAGTAATTGACATTTAATCTATTGCACAAACACTGCTTGTCTACATATGTAATTGGTGCAAATTTGAAGTTTCTATCTCTTCTTTGTGTTGTCTTTTCAAGTGAAACAAATTCAACTTCATTCTCACTTCCATAGTCATCACTGCTTACATTAACTCTGGTTTCCTTTATTGTTACATTTTGAGTCTCATCACTATAACTCAGATTTCTTTCAATATGATGACAATGTTGCGAATAGTCGCTGTTTTGATCATTTATATTCCCACACGCAGTATTTAGGGTCTTTGATTTCTTAGAGCCACTAGTTGTCAATACATTTTTCTTAGAATTGAATTCTACTGCCAGACCGGTTAATTCAAACTGAGTAGTACGTAAATCACATGCCATAGATTTTGCCAAATTCAAACAGTGTACCTGTATACCTTGCCATGATGAAATGCTAAGCAAGACACTGCATCCATCTTGTACCAAGTATCCATCATGACTTCTGGAATGAGAATCAAACACATAATAACCACTGTGATGCCTAATGATTGCAAATGTACTCTCAGCAAAATTCATAAGACATGCATCATATCGGCACAGTTCTTGTTCTAATGCTTGACTCAATGGCAAAGCACCAAAATTTGACAAATTGTTTTGATCTCCTTCCAACACTCCATATTTCGATTCACCATAGGTTATTTGAAATTTTTCATCCAGAATATGAAGTTCCTTCGGTAATTCATCTATCATTACAAGCTCTTCATTCAGTTGTGAATCCTTCTTTATGTAATAATACAACTCATTCCCAAGTGTCAGAATCTGATCAAGATCACGAGGTCTCATTTCGATTCCATTCTTTGTTTGAATGTAGAGAACTGCTACAATAGAATTACATGCACATTGTTTGCCAGCAGTATAACCAAATCGTTGATCACCTTGATTAAAATTTCCTTGTGCGATTGTTTTAGTCAGAGGATATGATTGCCTTCTATCATACAGTCAACCTCGCGTAAGTCGACATTATCGGGACTGAGAAAAACACGTCGACTTACGCGAAAGTCGACTTACGCGTAAGTCGACATTTTGTCGACTTATAAATGAAAACTAATTTCCCCTATACAGAGTAAGATCACGATGCGAATCGCTACCCAAATCTTACTCCTTTTGCTGCCAAAACATACCTACTGAAATTAGCAACAATTATGTTTTAGTTCATGCATAAATCTCGCGCGAATTAGTAACGGCAACGCACAATTCCCAAATCTCTAGAGACATTTTGAGAGAGCGGGATCGGAAACCTGGGCCCGTTTCTAGACACTGTATTAGTGTATACGTTTTAAATTTGATTTGAAAAATCAAACGCATATTCCCCAAATTGCATGCAACTTTGCGATTTAAATTCAAGTGCGTTGCTGCGAAGATATGCGTGTGAATTCGTATGATTCTGTCGAGACAATTTTTCAGTGCCGACTGAGTTGAAATAGGATGTGTTATTTTCCTTCCCTAATTCGCCATATTTGTTTTGCTTAAATTTCTAATGCCATACTCTGAAAATGAATTGTTCTCGCGCTCCGATTCGCAACAATTACCGCTCTGTACGGCGCGGGCCAGTCTGAAATAACAAGAAGAAGAAAAGTTTGTTAATCCGAAAACGGCATCTTTCGGATTACTAACCTTCGTAAAAACAAATCTCTTTCCATCGTCGGACTAATTTAATATCGGACTGAGATTTAAACCTTCGGCATAGCGAACTGCAACAAGTAATTTGCTACTATTTTTTCATTGAAATTTCGTGAGCAGCATGCGTTTCGGTAGTTTGAAACGTGTAAATGTTGCGATGTCTTTCCCCTGCTAGTGCAGACTAAGTTCGGTCACGGCGGAAGTTCCGTTACAAAAAAAAAAATAATAATAATGCAAGTCTTTTCAACAATAACACACTTCCGTATAGATTTTTTTTTTATGCGTCTAAACGCAGTTTCTAGTTTCGTACAAAAACCGCAAGTCTTTTCTGTAACGGTCTTGCGTTTTAAATATACAGCGTTGCTTGTGATTTGATGGACTTGCTTTGGATTTTTAGAATTGCGTTTAAACGCAACTGAGTTTAAGTTTCTTACAATTTTCTAGTTTCGGATGATTATCAAACGCAAGTCTTATCAGCGTTCCGTGTGATTTGATGGACTGGCATTTGATTTTCAAGGTTGCGTTTAATTTCTAATTTTGCGTACGAAATGAAAAATAATGCAAGTCTTTTCAACGATAACGCACTTCAGAAGATGTTTGGAGATGCGTTTAAACGCAGTTTCTTACAGTTTCGTACAAAAACTGCAAGTCTTCTCTGCAACGCTCTTGCGTTTAAATATAGCGTTGCGTGTGATTTGATGGACTTGCATTTGATTTTTAGAATCGCGCTTAAATAAACGCAATTGAGTTTTAAAAAAAGTTCCCTACAATTTTCTAGTTTCGTACAATGTATATGATTATCAAACGCAAGTCTTTTCAGCGTTCCGTGTGATATGACGGACTTGCAATTGCATTTGATTTTCGGAGTTGCGTTTAATTTCTAATTTTGCGTAAGAAATAAAAAGTAATGCAAGACTTTTCAACAAAAATGCACCTCCGTAGATGTTAAGAGATGCCTTTAAACGCAGTTTCTAGTTTCTTACGAAAACCGAAAGTCTTCTCTGCAACGCTTTTGAATACAGCGTTGCGCGTGATTTGATGGACTTCCTTTGATTTTTAGAGTTGCGTTTTAAACGCAATTGAGTTTCAGGTTCGTACAACTATTTTCTAGTTTCATATGATTATCAAACGCAAGCCTTTTCAGCAACGCACTTGCGTTTATGTGCAAAGTTGATTTGATACATCTGAATTAAATTTTTAGTTGCATTTAATTACATAAAATAGTTGCATTTTAATCAATTTAAACGGACCCAGGTTTCTATTTCCGCTTCGGAATAATTAACGTTTGATAGAATATTCGGATAAACGGAAACACCTATTTCATGTTCTGATAATGATTCTCTACTAGGACCTATAGGTGTAAAAAATGTGTGCGCGTTTAGAGAATAACGAGAAGGAGAAAAGGGGGAAAGTGAACTGCTTTGGGTACTACATGTAATTCTCCAATGTAAATGAGTGTGTGTCCTTTCTATTCTGGCGTACAAGACAATGGACGCATGGCGCGATCGCTACCGCGCAGTACACTAGCGAATTACCGAGTAGAAATGCTGCGAATCGGAGTGGAAAACAATTCTTTTTCAGAGAATGGCGATAAGATTTTGAACGAAAAAATTATGTCGACTTAGACGAGGGAATTAACACGTATTTCAGCTCAGTTGGCACTCAAAAATCAGGTCGACTTACGCGAGTTGTCGACTTATAAATGTCGACTAAGACGAAGAAATTTTCAAGGAATAACAAAGGCAAAAATCGGGACTTTTTTATCGTGTCGACTTAAGCGAGTTGTCGACTTATGCGATGTCGACTTAAGCGAGGTTTACTGTATTCTGAATCTGAAAGAGAAACAGGCTTACAGACACGTTCTTCAGTCTCTGAATCATTTGCAGCTGGTTCACCATCTAACATAAGTACAGACGATTCTTGAACATCATATGAATTATGGTGGTCAACACTATTTGCAGAATCAGCATTCATTACTATGCAATCAGATGGATTAATAGTTTTTTCACGTTCAGGCAGGAATATTGATTCATTACAAACTTGAACACACATGTTTTGCATACCTGAAACAGGTTTGTGACACGGAGAGTGAACATTTACATTTGTAGTAGAATTCACAGAGAACAATTCATTCACTGATATTTGACTGTCACCTTCAACATCTTTTGTTTCGCTGTAACATGGGTTTAGTTCATGCACATCGTGGATTCTGTCACACTTCACTTTGGACATATCATTCGAGCCTGTGTTGTCTCTATTTGTGGAATTACTGTCCTCACGGTCAGATATTTCATTCTTACACAACTTTTCATTCTTTGCTGCATGTTCTCCTTCAAAAATGTCATGTTTCACCTTTTCATTGTTACGCATCTGTGAGTCAGCATTTTTAACCACTGGCACACTTTGTTTGTTGCGGATCTTCGTGAAACGACCTTTCTTTCTTGGTTGCCGTGCATTTCCACCTCCATAGAGCCTGTTTACATTCCAAACTTCTTTTTCAATGTCTGTGGAAAGGACAGAGACACATGTAGCCTGATCACCACTCAGTACGAAACATCCATTAGTCATATTCGGAGTGCTTTTAGCCACATCAGCCCAACTTCTCTGTGTTTTTGCATAGATTTGCTCAGAGTATTTTGCCATAACATGAGGTGACTGAACACACTTTGAATATACATTCAATACAGATTCAGTATACACCTGCAGACTATCATTTCGTTCTGTGTCCAAGTTTCGATTCATATTTCGCTTCACGAGTTCACCATGTTCTTCTTGCCTTGTTTCTACTTTTGATTTTTTGCCTTTGCTGGTCTTGGCTCTTCTCTGTTTTTCAAGATAGTAGCCTTTCATTGCTTTGCCAATGTAGGTCACGCCAGGTTGGAGAATCACACCATTTACTGATCTCACTGTGCTCTTGTTATTGGTCTTGGTCTTAGGATTGTTAGTCATTGTTTGGGATGTTGTCAGTTTGGCCTTCTCAATCACTTTTGTCTTCCTTGATTTCACAGTTGTCCAACCATCATCAACTGCAGTTTCTAATGGTTCAAATTGCCTCCTAGTGAGATTTGAGATGAATGTCGGATCTGATTCATCTCTGTCACAATTTGCTCTTTCCTCCACACACACATTTGACATTTCTAGAACACCACGTTTGTTCTTTCTTTTCACATACCTCTTTTTCAGTCTCTTGGTTGGCTTCTTTCTCTGGTTGCTCTTGCATGATGTAAGTGAAACATCAACATGAAAATCTTCATCACCAAGGTCTTCGAGAAGCTCGTATCTATTGAAATGACAAGGAATGCCAATTTTGTCAAAGATGCGATGGGCAATATTATTGCTTCCACATGCTGAACATATCCAAATCAACCTTGCATCACACATTCTAGCCTCATGAGAAATAGTTCCTGTACACATCACATGAAACTGCTTGCCACAATCCTCACATGGTACTCTGCTTTCATTTTCATTGATCACACTGCAACATGCATCACATTCACTGACCTCTACATTTCTCATCAAGTCACAACTATGGAGGATATCTAGGATATCACCAATAACAATCTTGAATTCACTTGCTTCCATTGTCAAACTACAGGGCTTTCGAATCTTTGAAAGTATAATGGTACCTATTACTAAATAAATGTATATCAATCAACTGTCAATCAACACAGTTATATTCCTTGAATCACTATACTTTTATGAATCACACCTACTCCACTAGTACTGCGATTGGTAACAAAATTGTCGCATTGAATAGCTTTGAAAGTTGCACTAATACATGTGTACAGTACATGTACTATATTTCACTGCAATACAAATTCCAGCAGTAAGCTGCAACACCGATCCATATAATGTTTCTACCAACAGGTGGGGATATTTCTACAATGTTTGCTTGTTTCTAGCAACAGGTGGCACTCTTTGTCTGTTACGTGCTTCAATTCCTACTTTATAGAAAAGCTATGCCAATTTCCTTTTACGATATCTGCCAACAGAAATTTCAGCTTCAATTCTCTAACATTTGATTTGACTAAATTATGCCTTTATCTCGAGATTATGCTCTTTGTAAAAAAGGTTACAATTTTACCAATTATGCTTTTGCCTTAACTGCACAATAATCGGTCTCCCTTATATGTTTTTCTCTTAGGGTAGGGCTTTTCGCAACAAAAATTTCAATTTCACCAATTATTCTTTGTCTTCACTGACAATTAAAGAAACAGTAATGTTTCTGTTTTGAGATGACTCCTTTTGCAATAAAGGTATGTCTTTTACTAATTGTGCTTTTGTTTTCACAGCCCAATATTTATAAATAGCCCTTTAAGGTGCAATATTAACGTCTCTCCCTTCGTTTACTATGACTAAAATGCTTTTATCTGAAGATGGCGCTCTTCAATTATTCTTTTATCCTATTAACAATTAACGAAAATTCAAGACTCAAGATACCAAAAAATATTTTTACATAAAATTTTTAGTATACTTCTCGCCTCACCTCATAAATTGTTTCTCACACTTTTAACAATTCCTTCAAAATTTCAACTCCTAGCTATTAGCTCTTGCCAACTGTAGTTGATTTATTTGCAGCAACTTTCAATGCAGAATATATCAAATATCAAATAATCCTTGAAGGTGCAAATTTTGTCTACCCCAATTAGTTTACAACACTATAATGCTTTCGTCTTATGACGGCACTCTTTAATAATCTTTCAGTGTAATCTGGACTCTTAAACACCTTTTCTCAAATTAACTGTTTCTATTTTCAGGTTTCCAGCAAACTTCTCGCCTTCTCTAGGACAATTCTCTTTCCAGTTTTTAACTATCCTTTTAAAGAATGCACTCTTTCATTCAAACACTCTTTAAAACTCTGTTATTCTGCTTAATTTTTACTCCTTTTTCGTCAACTCTCACTCTTCCTCTCTTTGATTTCACTCTTTTTCTCTTTGACTCTAACCCTTTCTGCCTCTGATTCTGAAACTTTCTCTCCTTCTGATACTGTCTTATTCTCATGCACTCAGAAGTTCTCTGTTCTCAGCTTTCTTCAAGTTCAAGTTAAGGTATTTCAGGTAAAGTTCAGGTATTTCAGGTATACTTCAGATATTTCAGGGATGAGTTCGTGAATTCCAGGATGAATTTCCAGATGCAATCTCAGTGAATATTCACTGAATATTCAAGGATGAAGGTGAAATGGTATGAGATGAAATGTAGGATGAAGATGATTCAACAAATAACAAACACAAACACAAACGTACTTTCAACAAAGACCAACATAAATCTCCTTCCAAAGCAACCAGTACCTGCAGAAAGAAAAGAAAGGAAAAATACAAACGTTACAACAATAGATCTACCTGTATAGGCTATACAGTGAACTCTCTACAATCATCACTGATGTAACGAAGTTCACTATAACA
Organism: Diadema antillarum; assembly: GCF_040938485.1. Classification (NCBI taxonomy): domain Eukaryota; kingdom Metazoa; phylum Echinodermata; class Echinoidea; order Diadematoida; family Diadematidae; genus Diadema; species Diadema antillarum. The sequence goes on from NW_027271417.1 coordinate 611,636, forward strand.
AGGTAATTTTTTTGTGGTCCTAGATTGTAATTTCAATTTGTATTGTATTATTTTTGTAACCCTGATATAACAAGGTTTCATTATAACAAGCACATTTTTCTGGTCCTGAGGACCTTGTGTTAAGGACAGACCACTAATAATGTGAGGTACACACATTCTGAAAATACATACCGGTACTTGAGAGGAATATGAGGCACAACACCCAAATTTTTTATACAAATCTTTGTAAAATTATTTTACTGTTCCTGCAATCTAAACAATTCTTATAACAAAGGAAAACCATCTTTTAAACTTATAATCTTGCTTAAAAACACATTTTTCACTGTGCACACATCTGTACAGGGAAACCCTATTGTTATAACACGGTCAGCATAACTCAGTGAAATTAGGTCAAAGTCAAGCTTGTGATGTGTAATTGTGGGACTACATATTGGAAAATAAATGACTTCTCTTCAGTTACATTTCATGATTAAACAGGAATGATACTTCTGTATGACAAAACAAGGTCCAGGCTAAGTAACGTTATATTTCTTCCCCTGCATGCCCCCTATAAAAAAAGGTGAAATGAAAGGGTTGTTGTTGTTGGTGGTGCTTAAAGGCGCATCATTCAATATTGAATATTTACGGGACAGGAAAGGGGGACAGGGAATATTTACGGGACAGGAAAGGGGGACAGGAATCACCGCTATATAGCACTGTAAAATACGCCCTCTACTGGTCGTGGTGTTAGCTACGCATTAAAGTATGGCGCCCGCATCTCGCCCAGATTTGGCAGAAGCAAATCACCAGAGTAACGCTAAGCCCTCTTAGTCAACGTCAACTCTTAAAGTAGGTTCTTTGGAACTTAGCCTTCCTAGTAATTACATAGCAAATCATGATATGGCTCACACCTTGTCCATTCAGGAAACGCGGTCTAACGTTAAAAACTTCGCAACTTCCTTCCTGATACTCCTGACATTTAAACGTACGGTCTACGCACTACAACAGCTTCGTACACGTATAGGGCCTGAGCTGTGGTGATACGATGGGCATGTCCCCAGACACTACTGAACACATAAGAGTGATACTACTGATAGACCCTAACGTTTATTATAGTCACTAACACTAACAGCAACACGACTACACACATGAAATTTTGTTCTAAAAACCCAAACATCTGTGTTTAGGCATGCCTGCGTTTACAGACTAATACCCACCTGGTACTCGAACTCCAAACTAATCAAACCGTCAGTCTCACGCAAAGGTCTTCAGAAGTCGTATTTGTGAGCCTGTCGCTGCGCTGCCACGCCAATGCAGTAGGTTACGTAATGATTGACAAACACGTACACCACCTCCGTATTGTATATGTGGGTAAGGTACTACGCATAAAGCATGGAGCTACTAACAGAGTAGAGCCATGGTATAAGCGTACGAGCACGCGTGCGCTTCTATACTCTTTGGTACGTACACTCCACGCAGGCATGCACTGTGTGGATCACGGAGGGAGCACTGCGAGAGACGCGATACTACCATGGAAAGCCCGTCGCACACGCCCGAGAATTCGTGGGTGTTTCATAAAGCTGTTCGTAAAGTCACCAACAACTTTCGACCGACTGGTGATCAGTTCTTGTGCTGAATTATTGAAATTCTAATAACTATAGCAATCGAAAAGTGATCACCAGTCGCTCGTAAGTTGTTCGTAACTTGATATACGAACAGCTTTATGAAACAATTTACGCACAACTTTGTCTTCACGTACTAGTAATATTCTCAAAGCTGCGGCGATGAATGGTACATTTCCCCCTTTCATGGGTAGCCGTTGGCCGAAAAATCGGTCTGCATAATTATTTCTTTCTGCAAATTTCTTTGCAGAAACGCATGAAAAACAGCCCCATCACCCCAATATTTTGCATATGTTTAGTTCATGTCACGCACATTATTTCACAAAATAACTACAACTACATTTGTACTTGATCGGACACCATCTTGGGTATGTAAATTAGGGACAAAGGTCACAATTTTCTCATCCTGTATCTTGGTGAATACATGTCCTATCTCTCCCATATTTCGCACACGCAAAAACCATTTCACAAGAATCATCTCACAAAATAACTGCTTTTTGCACAGATGCCATCTAGCCTGTGCAAAGTGGAGTCAAAGTTCGCCATACGTACTACACCAGGTACTTCTTTCTGTATCTTCATGATCGTACGTGTTATCTCTATGGGAAGGAATTTTTCCAGATATGAAAACTGACATGATTGTCTTTATCGAGTACTAGCTCACTTACCCTTAACTAAATTTCTCCCACATTTTAATATGTTGTAGCTGACACTTTGAGATGTAGTGTGAGCGTCCTCCGTGTTTTCACCCGACGTCGGGATTAGAAGTGAAAATTGACATGATCCCCTTTATCAAGCACTTGCTCATTCACCCTTCAGTGAATTTCTCCCAGATTTTAATATGTTGTAGCTGACACTTTGCGCTATCGCATGTGTGCCCTTCGTTTTTTCAAGCAATGTTGTGATCACGTTAGAAAACCTGGTTGAAACATTACAATTTCTAAAGTGACATCTTCCATACGCAGAGCACGTTTTGAAAATGCACTGATCTGAGCGCATAGACAGGTATAGGGCTAATACACGCTAAGTCTAGTTCATGAGCCCAAAGCTGCGCAGTAATATCTCGGGAAGTAAAAGTAACTCATTAAAATGAAAAGGTAGGTCGTACACTTGGAGTAGATGCAGAAATTTTACATTTCTGTACACATTTTACATAGGTACCTTTTGAGTTGAAAATTAGCTGTTTTTCACCTTAGGATTCAGTACTCCGCAAAAGACACACATTTTTGCGCGTTATATGAACGGCGCGGTGCGCGCGAACAGGCAGGGAGAGGTCCCATCAGATGACCTACTTCGAGACGTAAAAGAACCATTATTCCTGTCGCACAATCAAAAAGTAACTCCTTAAAATGAATAATCATATTCTGATGAATATTCATGTAAAATATCTAGCCAATTGGAAAAACTTTCCCATAGGTACCTCTGCAATATTCATATTCCATAGCTGCTGACAGAATCTGCCTCTGATACACTCTATTCAACGCGTGCCGCACTTTAGGATACCGCATTCTGATTGGCTAAAAGGTTTTCGGGCAATCGGTCACCGCGTGATCATTTCATTAATATTCATCACTACTCACGCCACTGGATCGCTGTGATTGGCTTCATGTAAATAAGAACCTCAGATTCAAAAGTAATGATCTCGCTGCATCGGATACAGTGTACTTTGTGACCTCCTGCGCTGGCGTGCTCTGCATCTCCTGCCTTCTATAATCCCTTCCATACATTTTTTTTTTTAAATGTACTACTACTACTACTACTACTACTACTACTACTACCATGGAGGTTCTACCTCCATGGTACTACTACTACTACTACTCGTACTACTACTCGTACTAGTAGAGTATGGCAAAATCAAAATACATATGCCCATTGGATATTAAAGACAGCTCGCACAGCTAGAAAAGTATTACGTCAGTAATATAAAAGATATCAATTTGATCATTATAAAATTGACACTGAATCATTCGGATTAGATTTTTGTGTACGGCTATGAATAAAATTCTAACTATTAATCAATTTTCAATGTCGTTGTGTGGCTGAATTGCATAATGTACTTGTATGTCACTGAGCTCTGCACTGTCGTAATTACTTTTTGATTCCGTTGGGTTCGATCCCCCCCCCCCACTCACACACACACACACACACACACACACACACACACACACACACACATATGTACATCATACCTTAATGTATGCACGCACACCTCTACCGAGCAAAATCAACACAAGCACACATGCTGTATACACATGTCATACACTGACAAAACCTTTTGGACATAAACACAAAAACAGTGTATATATGAAGATAGACCAACAGCCATTTGCTTTTATTCAGTCTTCTTTTTTAGTCATCTGCAAAATTACAATACGTGCAAATCCTCTAACAAGATACAGAATTGGTACAAATGCTCTAACAAGAGACAGAATTGGTACAAATCTTCTAACAAGAGATAGAATTGGTACAAATCATCTATTGTCTTTATAAATTCAATATTTAGTCCTATAAGGTAGTAGATATCTGCAAAACTATGTGACGGTTTAGAAAAGAATCCAGCGTGTGCGAAATTGAATGACAGTCATTGTGGCAACAATGTATGGATTAATTTCATGGCAGGATTGTACCTATGCGCGTAAAACTTGTAACAAAAAAATCAGGGGTATATTTTGCTTATACGAATAGAGTGTAATGTATACATAATACACTGAAGTTTGGAAAAGCGCTGAACTAGAGGAGCTGTGTGTATAATTGCATTGGCTGGAATGGTTTAGCTAATGAGACGTACAGGGTGTTTCACCATAAGGCTCATCAGTGACTGACCATTTGTTTGTTTTGTTTTGCTTTTTTCATTTATAAGAGAAGAAGACGGCACGAAGGGTTGTATCGTCTTCTCTTTTGAATGCAAAAATACTGGTCAGTGCTGATGAGCTTTCGGGTGAAGCAGGCTGTATGACTCATAAGCTAAACTATTCCAGCCAATACAATTATATTTTTGATGACTTTATCTTTAGGATATTCTAATTATGAGAGAGTCAATTTATACATTTCACGGAGGTTTTAAAAGATTTAAAATGAATTACATTATAATTCACCACATTCCCCCCCCCAAAAAAAAACTTACATAAGTCATAATCTGTAACGATAACAAGGAACATCATGAATTTTCAGTTGTAATATAGTACAATGCTGTATTCAGAACTACCATTTAGGAATCCATATCCAAAATTCATTTCCATTTCAGAACGACTGGGCCATGTGTTCATTGCTTCTAAGTCGTTTAACTGATATACATGGATATGATTATGAACACTTTTTTTAAGTGTGCACGACACAGCACTTTAACAAGTACTGTGAAGGAATACAATAGGTCCTAACAACCCGAAAACTTCTCGGACCTCTTCTGGCGGAAACATAAAGAGTTTGTCATGTACATCCATCATAGTAACATTAATAAACATGAAACGGTGAAATTTGAAAATAGAACTTTATACCCTTATATTCGCAGGAAAGATACACAATTATGCAATTTTCTTCAAAGGGTAATTTTTAACTTTCAAAAAGTTGACTTCCATCAGAACAGTATATGCTCTACTTTGGCAATAGGAGGCAAATGACATACCATCCAATCTGAGTAAGTGACATTTTCATACTCTATCTAGTGTGCTCTTAGTAGTCAGTTCTAGTGCATTGACACTCATCCTACCAAGTGATGTGCTGGGCAAGACATCATGACATTACATTGGCGTCAATAAAGAATGACAGAAACATTTTTCTTTTTTACAATAAATGTCAGTTTTGTCAATTGCTTCCTTTACCCAAAGTAGGGCAGAGTACCCCAAAGTTTAAACACCAGTGTTTGTTTGTTTGTTTGTTTGTTTGTTTGTTTTTTTTGACATGTATACTATCTTGAACATCAACAACATCTCTGTATACGTATTCATGCAACACGATAACACTGTTAGAACTTATTTCATATTTGGACAAAATTCATCGAGTACTCTATTCTACAAGTACTAGGCTACTATATTGCTGATACACGCAAGTGCATTCCAAGACTCATCTGAGATGCCATGAGCATCCTTTACTAGCACGGCGAGATTTACCCTTTGTAAAATATCCTCTTCATTACATCCTGTCATGCTACACAACTCCTTTGTTTCTTCAATCAGAGAAATAGCCTTCAGTTCTCTACTGTTTGTGGCTCTTACAGTGATATGTATGACAAGAACTCCCCACGAATCAAGAAATTGTAACCTGGCCCGACACTCTTCTTTGAGATGCATTGAGAGTCTCCTGGCATGTCTCCTTGAGTAATGTTCTTTTCTCATTCATGCTGATCGCTTGCCTGATTGTCTATTTCTCAGTAACATAGAGAAATGCAGAGCAGGTTTTTTTGTACTTTTTCCTGATCAATTCAAAGCGTTCATTCTTTTTCAAAGCTTTTTCAAGCTTCTGTTTTATGTATGTCAACCTCTCAATTTTTCTTTTAAGTTTCTTTATGGTATCAGGCAGACTTTTTTGCGGACATTCTGATTGCAAAATTTTAAGCTGCCATGTCTTGGTCTTTTTAAGCCACTTACTGAACAGAGCTCGCTGCTTCCCTCCACGTCGTGACTGCTTTATTCGAGTAATAGGTCTGATTAGATACGATTTTATTGCATTCAGTAGACGAGGAGTTGAAGACACATAGAATAATGTTGGCATATTGAAGAAAACACAATGTTTGATACCTGATGTGGACCCCTATGCATAATTGTGTAACTTTGTAACTTCAGTAACAAAAGCCAAATCTCCATCTTAAAAAAAGTATGCCATAGTTCATGAATGAATCAAACTGCATAAAAAATATGGAACTGACGTTTGAGTGTAAAATGTCTAAATAACTTTGAAACTAAGAAACTGTAAAACTTCTAAACAACCCTGAAACAAAAAGTTGTTGTGTCTTGACTTCATTTCTGCTGTTTCCACTCTTCTCGAGTTCCATACGACCTTATGAACCTCAACATCAGATAGTGCCCTCTCTCCAGATGATGTCCTGGCAGGGTACCACTACGTTCCACAAATTCGGTAATTGGTCTCATTTTCCTAACCTTTAGGTAAAGCCCCTTTTCTTTCACGTATGCGAAATCCCCTGCCATATTGGTTATTCTTATACGTTCCAGTCGGGTCCCAGGATGGCATTCAGCTTATTCATTAGGTTACGGTCTTGAGTATTTTTACAAGGTGCAAATACTTCCTCGAACACCAGTGGATCTACAGGGACACGTGCCACGCACTCCGGATTCTGGTTTATGCTGATTGTAAGCTTTTCCTTTATGGCAAGCCTGAGCGCAGTACAAGTATTGACATCACTTGCTGTTCCGCAGCTGCCTGAAAAATCCTCTTTGGTGATGAGATCCGCCTGAAATTAAAAGTCAAGTTCATACAATATCTCTGTAAATCAAAGATGATGATACTAAATACCCATCATTTATTAGAGAAGTGGTAAGTATACACACAAAGGATATGTAGGTAGAAAGGAATCATATGCACAATGAATGTATAATTGAATTATAACAATGGCTTTATCCCTTCGGCAGTGTAATGTTAAACACGGGTTACATGTTTAATAGGAATATACGTTTTCCTGTTCAATTTCGTATTAATGCATGCAAGAGTATAGAGAGTCATTCAATTTCGATAGGGCAACAAAATAATGGGCATTCAGTTTCACATTAGAGCAATCAAAAGAGTAAAAACGTTATTTAGATTCCATATACAGTACCACAGGGCATTGATAAGCACGAAAAGACACGTGACTGAAGATTCCTGGTAGATTATTTGAATTATGTTACACAATTCAAGAACAAGCATCTTTTCCATTCATTCCAATTAGGCCTATAGACCCATTCCTGGTGACGTGCAATACTGCATAGGACCCTAAATCTCATTTTATTGTGTTATTTGTTCATCTTCACATTGTATACAATGTGTGACAAATTTTCAAACATTTTTGTCAATCATATCATTTCCTCAAATCTAAGCTTCACCCTAAAAAAAAAAAAATAAGAGTAACATCGCTGTTTTAGATATCTCGACTCAGCCATTTCAAAACTAATTTTCATCAAATAAATGTTAAATTCCTCATGGAATTACATGCTCTTTCATGTTTCTCATTGATATCTCACAAAAAAATGTTAGAAACCAGTGAAATTAGGTCTCAACCAAAACTATACGTGCCCTTTAAGGTTGGTGCTGTTAGACTATTGTACAGTACACAGTTTACTGTTTTTAGTGTTAGGCCTACTGTTAGTGACGGTTTGATGAATGCACAAATAGTTTTGACCTTTAGGTTTAATCTCCTCTATTAATAATACACTAGTTTGATTCGTTAAAGGTTCTATTCTACATCGGCGCTAACACTATGTAACAGTTAGGCCTACATGAGACAATACTTACACATGCTTCAAAATATTAGAATGATGTTTAGTAGAGTTTAACGTTTGTCGTTAGGCCTACCTCGACATCAAATGCTGACTTTTTGTTCCACTGGCACTGCAGTTATTTTCTCCTGGGTCTCCGCGAGTTTTTTGAAATATCCGATGGAATATGAAGCACATCTTCTTGGTCTTTGGGTCGGGTGTTCTTTCATTGGTTCCAGAATGAAGTGGCCTAGTACTAGTAGAATAGAGTACTCGATGAATTTGTCCAAATATGAAATAAGTTCTAACAGCGTTGCATGCATACGTACTAGTATACTGATCTAAGCTAGCTAAGACCCTATTATAGTGCATGCATTATACAGCTGCGCGTATCGCATGCAGGTATTTCGCGGAGCGCGACCACGCTAGCGAGTCGTCCAGCACTAGCTCGTGATTGGCTAATATCTTTGACCTGTGTTTGTATGCAAATGAGGTCAACGCGTGATCAATTAATGAATATTCATTATACACTATCAGCAACGGGTTTCAATTGGTTGTATGTTAATGAAAATATGACATCATACCTCATTAAGAGTTTGTCCGCCGACGCGTGTAGACTTTTTGTAATGATTAAAGCCTATCTTCGACGTACTGAGATATTTCTTTCTTTCTGCAACTTTCTTTGCAATAACTATTAAAAAACGGCCCCTACCACAACCATATTTTGAACATGTTTACTTCATATCATATACATTATTTTATAACGTAACAACTTCTTGATCGGACACATCTTGGGTATGTAAAGTATAGACACAAAGGTCATAAATGTTTCACCCTGCATCTTGGTGAACACCTGTCCTATCTTTCACATATTTTGCACACGTATAGACAATGCCCAAGAATCGTTTCACAAAACCATAGAGATTGTAATTTGTCATGACTGACAAATTAAGGTGTTCCGATTTTTTTTTTATCAATGATTCGTTTCCTGATCGCAAAAGGATGACCATACAGGTTTCAAATGTGTCTAGAGACATTGGCCGTGTGATGTTTGCATTCTCATGTAGAAAAAGGAGTCATATCTGCCATTTTTCGGTATGTATAAATTAGGGTCAAAGGTGATAGATGTTTCATCCTCTATTTTGGTGAATACATGACCTACCTTTCTCATATTTTACACACGCAAAGACCATGTTACAAGAATCATTTCATAAAACAACCACTTTTTGCTTAGATGGCATCTTGTCTGTGCAAAGTGCGTTCAAAGGTGGTGTACTTCTTTCTACAGGTATCTTCGTTATGACGTACATACGGGAGGGAATTTTTCTGGATGTGAAAATTGACATGATTGTCTTTATCGAGCACTGGCTAACTTCAAAACCCTCGGGGGAACCAAAAGAAATCGACTTCAGAGTAGACTCGTGTAAAAGTATTGCCTTCTATCGGTAAGGTAATCTCTAGACCACTCCAAAGTCGTCCCTCGAACGCCGTAAAGGAAAATGATCTTGACAAGACAAGAGTTGAGTCAACGATGAAAATTGAATGTAATCAACAAGTAGTCAAAAGCATATAATATACGTAGCTTCAACCAAAACTTGTTACACAATCATACTTTGAGGAAAAAAAAAAACGACAGAGGAATCACTTAAAGTCCGAGTTTGCTCATGCATATACTGTGGACAAACTGATAGCTCAAAACTTACCCCCCCCCCCCCCCAAAAAAAAGGAAAAAAAAAAGAAAAAGTAATCCAAGACCTGATAGACTCGGAAAGACAGGACAAAAACAACAACAACAACGCGGGAAAAACAAAAAGCAAAAACACAAAAGCACAGCATTATGACATGACTGTATAATGCCTACAAAATATAGAGGAACTGGAAAAGGATGATAAAGAGAGTGGTTCAGCGCAATTTTAAAGCTGTGCTAACAAATAAGATATGCATTTTTCTTCTGGAGATGATGACATTCAACTTTCCTCTTTTCCTCTTTTTCCTTCACTGTGTTTTGTTTTTCTCTCTCTATCTTTCTCTTTACAAGAGAGGTTGCTTGTGTTTGTTTGTTCTTCGTTTGTTTGTTTGTATAGGTCTGTATGTGTTGTGCACATTCTATATTATGTCTAGCTAATTGCTTTTAATATTATTCAGTCATTTTGTCCACGAGGAGACTGCAAAATACAACTGTACAAGCTTAGCTTTTTAGCATGTCTCCTCCATTTCCTGCAACTCTAGTTTTATTCCAATTTTCATTTGCTTTTGTGATGCGTAGTATTGTTAACTTCACGTATTTTTTTTTTGTTACTACATCGTATTGATGTCGTGTTATTTTGTGTATCAGGTTGTTGGAAATGAAATAAATGAAATGAAAATGAAATATTATGGATCAATAATTAGAAAGTCTGCCTCGGTAAACTGTTTTTTTTTTGTTGTTGTTGTTATTATTTTACAGTCCAGAGAATTTCAAAATAGCATCATCAACTGACTATCGCTATTTGCATATCCATATCGACTGGTCAAGAACTGTTTTTTTTTAATGAAAAATACACAAACTGCAAAATCTTATAGTCTTTTTTATTATTCTTTCGTGAGATTTACATAAAAATTTTGCTGTTGTGCTAGTCCGAAATTCTTTTGTAATTATGATCTCAGTTTGTAGCACAAGGTATTCAGAGGTTGGTTTTTTTTTTCCTGTTGTTTAAGTGTCAATCAAGATGGGCCTTACAAATTATATTGAATAAGATTCAAAATTTCATGCGGGGTGAGTTGAGATTCTTACTAATGATTTTGGATAGTTCAGGGGCCCGTTGCATAAAACTTACCGTTGAATTTTAATGGTAACTACCGTCAAAATTAGGCGTCACAGCCAATCAGCATCAAGGATTACAAAATTTACCGCTAACTTGAAGACTTACCGCTAGAAAGGAGCGGTAATTCCAGCGGTAAGGGTTTTATGCAACAGGGCCCAGAACGGTCACAGTGTTGTACGAGTACGTGACGGTGCCAAAACCTTTAGGTTATGGAACCTTGGGGGCGCGCTGTCGTCAAAAACTGAGGGCTTTTCGAAAATTAATTTGCGCGGAATGAAGAAAAATTTACATAGACTGAATAGTAAACGATGAAGCGAAAATTCCCTCGTTCGAAGATTCGAGCAATTATAAGGAACCGTCACAGTCAACTGAGACTTGGAAAGAACACTGACATATTGGTATGTTTGCATAAAGTAATTCTTGCCGAACGCTATCTCTTGCATGGTTATCAAACAGTGCTGCTGAGCGATGTTGCTCAGTCCCATCCATTTATTATTTTGCAAGTAATGTGTAGTAAGCCTACAGCTTGCGCTAATAACACCATGTCATGTGTATGAAAATTTAAGTCCTCCTAAGGGTCGTTGTTTGGCAAAGGAAGAGCCTACAAAGAGAAGAGTTGAGGAGCTAGGAGGAAAGCGACGTATAGGGAGACAGTAAGGTCCTGGAAGGCCAAAAGAAGTGACACTAAATTTTACTGACAGTTAGAATCTGACATGTGTGTTAGACAGGATCAGGAGAAAGGACCATCACAGGCATCAATGCCATGGCATCATCATTATTGGGGTGGGGGTGGGGAGCTGGAAGTTGAAGTTGCACTGGAGTAGAGTAGTGGTGTAGTCTGGAGACAGGAGAAAATGGAACAGCAGAGAGAGTCGTTAGGAAGAATAGAGTGAAAATCGGGTAAAAGGATTGGGAGGAGAAGGATGACATCCATGGAAGGGAGGAGAGAGAGGGAGAAGTTGAAGGTTTGGGAAATCGTAGTAGAGAGAGAAGTGAAAATTCATGAAACCAAGGAATGCAATAATTGATGATGATAATCTTTCACATCTATAATATTCATTCATCAGAATCTCTATTCATACCCACAATTCACGGTACACCTTCAAACACAAACTGAGTAGATGACAAAGATGGCAATTGAGGCTTGAATTCAGCATTGCTTTGTACCGTATTAAAAGGTCAGACATGAGACATGAACATTTCAAACAGTTTAAGTGGTGAAATTTCCTAATAGATTTAAATCTTCAAAATCTGAGATAAAATGTTGAATTACTTGGCATTTCTACATTTTTATGTCGCATTTTGGTGATTTTGGATCGTATTACCCTCAGTGAGAGGTCTGCGTAGCGTAGTCCCATGCATATAGAATGTCATTTGACACTATCATACATATTCAGAATTACATGTACCAAAGTGTCTGTTAATACCATGTCTGTACAGAATATATTCTATAAGCTTTTCTCTACTCTATTATAAAGCAGTGTTAGTGCATGCTCAGGAAACCAAAGGGCTGCTTGATTTAAAGTCCGTGCTTAGGCAGCAATATTGCCATTGTGACTCCTTCATTTATTTATCAGTCAATTATACATGTATGTATTGTCCAGCAGAGAATTAAACCTGTTAAAGCTTGAGGGGGCTTTGTGCCCCCTTCCCACCATATTTTTATTTGCAGCACATTTAGCTTTTACTCAATTTCGGCCAAATTTTTGTGACTTTTCCTAAAATTTTGTTATGAACACTTTCATGTATAATCAAGCTATGTCCAATAATGCTGGTTGCCATGGCAACCAGAAACTGACAACCATGTCTGTCAAATTCTGCTTGGTTGTCTGTTCCATTTTTAGTTTTAAAACAGTATGATAATGGATGGAATGGGGTTCTCTTGGCTCTGATATGCTGGGGAACCTTGCATGACCCTGATTTTTTTTTTCATTTCCTTTATTTTTTTGTGCGACAAATAGGCATCAAAACAAATAATATTATCTAAAGACTTTCCTTATATTTTGTATCATTTTGAAACTTTTTTACAAGTTTTGCATTCGGTATCATTTTTTTTATCAAATCAATCTGCAAACTCCATTGTGAGGGAAATATGAAATGCTACACGTTTATACCTAGAGCCTACAGCAAATTTGTATGTACAAATTGTGTACTTATACCTGCCCCAAACGATACATCATACATGTAAGTCTCTTCTGTCTTTATATTGTAATGAATAGCACCCCCATGAGGTGTCCTTGAGAAATTTCAGCCATAACAAATACAAATATTTTGTAGTGAAGTTTGATTTGCTCTTCTTTTGTGGCAAATATGAAAGCGATTGGTCGTATAATAATTGAAGACATGAGTTTGGATAAACATGATTATAGCATTTGTTTTTGTACATGTATATTTCTTTATATTGCACATCATGGTAAATAGTGCCCCCAATGGGTGACTGTGAGAAAGTTCAAAGGTGGGGTCATGTAGAGTTTGAGCTGCTCTGCAAATGTCCCAAATATGGCAGTGATACATCAAATAATTAAGATACAGTCTGTATTGTATAGGGGTGCACAATGTGCCCCCCCCCCCCCCCATGTAGATCATATGTATGGATAGGTACATACATGTAGTGTTAACCAGTGAGTAAGGATTGTCTATAACTGTACTGTCTTGCCAGATGCAGCTATTGAATTCAGTGTTGAGTAGATGTAGACCCTCTTATACTGTATTATGTTACTAGATCTGAGGGGGTTTGATATCAACATGAAATATTTGTTTTATTCTCTCTGTGTGTTTGCGTATACTTTATAACAGATTTTCCTGAATTATATGATGTTCCTGCGTCGATTAGCCATCAAGGCTAATCTGGCAGCCCAAGAGAACAGAGAGAATGCTGTGACTCCAATCCACATACAGAGGGTCGCCAAGGTTTGTTGTCTCAATTTCCCACAAGAACTGATACACTCGCAACCCGAGAGCTTGGAGAACATTCCATGATTGTTTTGTTTTGTTTTATTTATTTATTCTTTTTTTTTTGGTCCACATTTTGCTCAATGTGATACCAAAGTGGAATATATATACAGTCAACTTCGGATACCTTGACGTCGGATAAGCCGAATATCACTTACCTCGGGGGCAAAATGAAAGTCCCGATTGCTCCTATGGAGTTTCCGTGTATTAAAATTTGCATAGCTCGAAAAAAATAACTTGAAGTTAGGTTACCTCGAAGGGAAATCTATTGTCCCGATCTTAATTAACTTATTGTTTTTCCTGGCGTGTTGCTCGAATCAAAATTGCAAACATCACTCAGCATCTGATTATGCGTGCGTGGACAGCATAGCCATGTCACAAATCTTTTCACACTCGACTGTAAATATTCTGAGACGAGAACAATTGCGCGCCCAAAGAAATACCCGATACACAGCTGACAAGAAAAATCCCCAAAACCTACCTACACACGTACACGGTTTGCACATATAGCACCCGTGCCAATGGAGTGCTTACGATAGCACTACAAAAGCAAAAGCAAACATCCGGCATTTATTTTATCATCGTACGGAGTTGAATATTATTATTATTCATTTCAAAACATCAAAGCAAACATTTGACGTTTATTTTAGCATCTTCCGGAAATAAATGTTATTGCAATTTACTTTCGAATGTAAAAGCAAATGTCCAGCATTTATTTCATCATCGTAAGGAGTTGAATATTATTGTTACTCATTTCTGAATGTCAAAGCAAACATCAAACATTAATTTTACCATTGAACGCAGCTGAATGTTACTGTTATTCATTTCGAAATTTAAAAGCAAACATCAGACAGTTATTTTAGCATCGTATGGAGCAGAATATTACTGCTATTCACTTCCGAACATAAAAACGATCATCCGACATCTATTTTAGCATCTTCCGAAGCCGAATGTTATTGCTATTTCCTTTCGAAAGTATAAGGAAACATCCAACATTTATTTAACCATCGTACGGAGTTGAATATTATTGTTTTTCATTTCTGAACTTCAAAGCAAATACTCGACATTTATTTGAGCGTCTTCCGCAGCCGAGTGTTATCCTTATTCATTTCCGAACGCAAAATCAAATATCTGACATTAGTTTTAGCACCATATGGAGCTGAGTCTTATCGTTATTCATTTCCAAATGTATGAGCAAACATCCGACATTTATTTTAGCATCTTATGGAGCTGATTGTTACCCCTGTTCATTTTCAAAAGTAAAGGCAAACATCCGACTTTTTTTGGTGACGCGTTCGGGCCACCAAAATCTTTATTTCTGAAAGTTTGATTTCAATTCCGATTTTCATTCAATTCATTTGTATCAAAGCTAATTCAATTCCAATTGACAAGCATGCAAACAATCAGTAGGCACCATAACAGATACCATGTTGAACATCGATAAACGTCGGATTAGTCGAAGAAAATTTGACGTACACGTACCTCGAATTTCGCGTACGTCGAACCATTTTTTTCAGTCCCGACGAGTTCGAGGTATCCGAAGTTGACTGTACTGTAAATTAGTGAGTATATGCACTTTGCTTACCATATTTTGTCTTCCCCACATTACCTGAGACACCCTGACAGTCAGTGGACTTTAAAAAACACACATCTACAAATTTCTCTAAGTTACTGCCTGGACTGGAGCATATAAAATTAAAAGGAGGGAAATTTTCACAATTACAGTACAATGCACTCCTGTTTGAATGAACACGGGTACAACAAAATTAATTCTACATATAAAAATTCAGGTCTCATATTTATTATCTGTCTGTTTATATTTGATTTTTTCACCGGCTGATATAATGGAAGAAAACTGCCAGACCTGAGGACTTAACCAGAGTCACCTGTTCTGAAAAAATACAAAGAAAATTGTGCTGATGATGTGCATTGTATATGATAGAATAAATTTGCCTACAATTCATATTCAATTACAGTACTGCCAACAGAGCTCAATATCAAGGACCAGTTTGTGTTATGTAATGAGATGGTGGAATTTGAGGAGAAGCTCATGTTATAGCAATAAACAAAGTCATTCTGATTAGCTAATTATGCCATTCAAGGCCCTTCACATTATATGGATGTATTTGTATGCTTTGCAGTTGTCAGATTAGTGGGGCACAGTTGAAATTGATAAATGATTTTTGTTGTCCTTTCTTTGTGTCACAGGAAGTCTTGAAAGAGTTCAGAGGATGAAGTGCACAGCTAGCTGTGGACTGATCGCTATGGCAACAGTCTTCTCTTCCTGATGCAGTCCCAACTCTATAGAGGCTACACAGAACACTTGTAGAGAAGACATGAAAGCAAAACCATATTTCTCATGAAAGCTAGAGATTAAGCAGAGGGGTGAAGGATGAGTTGTGAGTTTTCTTCAATGTTTCTCCCTCATCAGGTACCTGCTGGCAACCAGGGATAGCCTGTTAGTAGTGTTGCTGTCCAGAAAGAAGTAAATGACTGGTTCAATTCACTCTGGTTCCTTTTTTTTCCCTGATGTGTATGTTAAAATTATAGACCAGCAGTTGCGATCTTACAAATTTCATTAGTAGAGGGAGACAAATTTATAAAAACTCACACCTCAGATCTCTCATGTACAAAAAAAGTAAAGAATAGAGTTCCACCCTGCTTTTGGCTGTAACCCATTTTAAGCATTTTAAGCAACAAGGAAATTGTGTGTATCTGTGTGTGTTGCGGGGGGGGGGGGGGGGGGGGGGGGGGGGGGTGGAGATGGTGTTCCCCTGCCATCTTCTCGGGGAAGTGTCTGAGATGTTTGGTAATGTTGGACTTTGTTACCACTCTACTGCTGTATGGCACATTCAAGAATGTTGACATGGCAAGATGAACATTATATTTCTTGGAACGTTGATGTTATACAAAAGTGTTGTAATTAAGCACAAAGGCTTCGTAATTATGTGTTCAAGTAATGAAAGTAAGATAAAAAGCCAGGTAAGAGAGCTGCTAATATTAGTGTACTGTATTTCATTTGTGTTCAGGAATACAAATGTGACTCAAAATTTATCGTTAAAAAAAACCCCAGTACAGTTCGACCTCGATTATCCGGCCATGTCGGGACCCGCGCCTCATCCGGATAAGTGAATTGGCCGGATATGGGAGACACAATGTTAATGTACATAGCTGCCGTCCAAGCTGCCATCCCAGTGCACTGGCAGCTAGGCAGGTAGCGTACCCTGCAACGGTGGTGTAATCTATGCTAGCCCGCGCAAAATTGTAGTCCCTTCTTCAATCTTTATGTGAAAATCATACATGTTTTACCTCATTAGATATTGAGAAACCTATCATGCACATCTTATGAAATTAGTGAAATAGATCCATGAAAAGATGTCAAAGTCTCTGTTTTTTCTCAATTTTTGGATGAAAAAAAAAAAAGTCCTTCACTACATGAACGCGTACGGGTAATAGAGATTTCCGGATTAAAGGAGGCCGGATAATCGAGGTCGAACTGTATGTTCATTTTGTGCAATCTTACAAGCCTGTCTTACGATAGCACTTCAGCACTTTGGAAAAAAAAAAACTTTTTGAAAGACATATTGTTTCAAAGTTTGTATGTTGTCATGGTATACAGAACAGGATATGATTAAACACATTGGTGAAAATTTTAAGAAAAAACATGTAACAACACATGTCTTTTTTTTTTCACCTTGTCTGAATACCAGACTGTCAGCAGGAGATGGGGGATATGTTGATTTCCTGCTTCATAAAGTGATATCATTCTTTTTATTTCAGATGAGTCAGCCAGGAGACCGTCTAATGAAACTTTTTGTCAGTGATTGGCACTGACAACTGTTAAAAGCTACTGAAATCCTTGCGTCTGATTGGCTGATAGCAAATTTGTCGGTGAAAACCTCCGACAAACTCGTTGATGAAACACCCCCCAGATCACTTCAATTTATAAGCCAGTATACACTGTACGTATCAATGTACATATACAGTGTATGTATTTGAAAGAATTTTTTTATTTAAATGAAATTTGCTTTGAGGAATTTATAACTCTCAAAATTGTGTTATGCATGTATGTATTGTGGAACTATGGGTGTATTGGGAGAAAAATGCCACACAGCAATGGCGTACCAGTCATAGGGACGTTTCTACTGTATTTGATTTATTCATGTTATAGCGTTCATTGTAACTGTATTTGGTACTGTATACACTGAATATTTCATGTTTTGTTTTGTTTGCAAATTCCGCAATTCAGGTTCTTCACAAATATGAAAACATGCAAAAATATAAACTCTGGTCCCGACATGAATGTGGCGTTCATGCATACATTTCTTTCTTCAGAACTGTACTCCACAAGCGCGAATTTAACCACTTGCAAAATTATCGGGAAGTCTCGATTCAAGAACAATTAGACTTGCTAAATATATGGAGTGTACAGTATTTGGAAAGGTGTTAAAAAAATTTCAGCTCAAATTTTCAACACTTGTACTGGTTAGATGGAAATCATTTCTTACATGAAAAATAAACTAAAGCTGTTTATCCCTTGTACATCGGTAGTGAGAAAAGGGGAAACTGTGACTTCATATACTCTGTATCTGGAGAAATCTCTGCTGCTGAGGGAATGAGAATTTTCTTTTGTCTATACGGTTGTATTATGATGGCTGTTAAAGGTGCATAGTCCCGGTAGTGTAGAGGGCGCTGTAGATGATACTGCCAATCACCGTTAGCATTGTTACGAAGATTGCCGAAGTTGAGCTGTCATCAAGAGTAAAGCGCATATAGGTGTTGCTAAGTAACGTTGCCTTCATTGTCTTCTCTGCGCATCACGCAGTACAGTGTATGTACAGTAGTAATGCCAAGGTGCGTGCATATGTGCTTCTTATTATGACATCACAAAAGACGTTTGCTAAAGCCGTCATCCCCACTGAGCCAAATCATGAGCCGAACTGTGATCGGACCACTGACTACAGTGGATCGGACTTCTTCTGACTCAGGGAAGTAGGTCACAGCGTAAGCGCTTAGTACTGAGTTGATAGCGTAGGTCTCTATAGGAAACTTGCGCCATGCGCCCGCGTATGCATTTGGCTTATCCACTGGGACCATGGCATGTGCCTTTAACATTGTGTTTATATGATCGCTATCTAAAGTATCCATAACATTTGTACAATGTACAATGTACTGTATATACATTTTATGACACAAACAACTACCAATGTATTTTGTCATGAGGAATAATAGTCTATAATAAAAGTTGATGTGTACAATGTAAGGTAACCTGTTCGATGTGTTATCTGTGGGTCTTGTATCTAAGAGTGCTGCAATTTTGTGTGTGTAAGCCTACTGGTTCTTTAATTCACTATTAAGTGTACTCTTGCAAGAAGTTGTGACTGTTTCAGTTTTGGGCTCCAGAGTGTTGCTGCTGTTGATGCCGATTGTGGATGGAGGAAGGGCTCCCTCTATATCTATACTGAAGGTACAGCTGGAGTTTGATTGCAGGTACACTACAGTGCATTCCTGTTTTAACACAGTTACCAGGACATACTGTATAACAGAATTTTCCTTACAACAAAGTAAACAAATCAGGTAAAAAACAGTTATACGTGTATAGGGAATAACATTTTCTGAGCACAACAATGAAAGTTTGATCAAAATCATACAAAAAATAGGGGAGTTATGACATTCAGAAGTTTCACTAATATTTCAAGGAAGAGTTCTGGAAAAGTCATTATGAATATACAAAATAGAATGACGTTATTCCCTTACAACTTAACATATGCGTACCCTAGTTCCTACATAAAATTTTGACATTTCCAGGTTTTCATTCATATGCAGTTATACCCCACTCTCAAATCCTGATATATTTTACTGATCATTATTCTGTTTTTGTTTTGTTTTTTGTTTAGCCAGGAATAACATTCTTTTTTATAACAGTTTGATAACGAAAACATTGAATTTTTGTCATTTTTGGGGTACAATGGGATCAATGGAAAACTGAAGTAATGACACCATCAGCTCACTCATGCATTTTCATGTCAACTGTACAAGAACTACTGTACAAGAACTATTCAGCATAAATTGGGGAAACTTCATAATCTTAGAACTTCCTGAATTTTTATCCAATTTTGATCAAGTCTTCATTGTATGGTTATGTTCAAATGAAGGACTGGGTCGGTGGGTTTATGTTTACTTCAATTGTAAACTGCAATGCAAATTCATCAATGAATACAAGACATGATAAAGATTCAGTTTAACAAACTTTATTGAGCATCAGTTTAGAAAACTGAGTAACACACAAAAAAAACCACAAAAACAAAAACAAAAACTTCTGAAAAATTTCTCTGGGAACATCACAACAATCCCTGTATTTTTTTTCTGCATATTTTATGCAAATGCAAAATAAGAAAGAACAGGATGGCAACACTGTTTATACCACAAACAGGGTGAAGTCAAGTAGCCAACAAACAGCCAACCTTGGCTCATATGAGTTCTCTAAACATGTCTCCTATTTTATCACTTTTTTTAAGAGAGAGAGAGAAGTGAAAAAGAAAAGTGAATCAATGAATTGAATGCATCCACAAGTCTATCATGAATCAGACACAAAGTGCTAAAAATATATGACTAACTTCTGTGAGGTATCCTTGCAAATTTTTACTTCCGAGGTGGGATTATGGTATCTGTACGAGACATTATTGAGGAAACTTATGCAAGAGTATTTTATCATCACTTTTTTCAAAAAGAAAAAAATTGTATCGTTTAAGTATAGACATCAAATTTCGACTGGTTTAGAGGAAAATGTACCTCACGAACGATGCAACAAATCCAAACAGATCAATGAAATATTGCAAATGATGCACCAGAGCAAAATATGACCTTAAAATCAATTTTTATCTTGGTCTCCAACTGTCACATGGTTTGTGTGACAATCATTTGTTTCATGCACACATTGCATCAAAACAACGCAAAACAGCAAACATGCTATAACCAGGGAGGTGGAAGAGTTCTTTCTTCCACCTCCCTGCTATAACCACCTGAATCATGGTTTCGCTGAGCCCATTAAAATGTCATCACTGTCCTAATATTGATATCATCTGTGTAACAATCGTTTTGTTTCATGCACAAAAAAAGCCAGTCACTCGTCAAGATTTTTTTTTTTTAAACACAATTTCTCTGCCATTACTGCACGAGATATACCACAGATGCAACACCTCCTATATGAAGGACTAAACAGATTCTTTTGGACACTCGAAAGAACTCCTCCTAAGACATTTTGATGAACACACTTTTGTACAACTTCTGATTTAGCAATGAGTCACTCCTGTTGCCTAGATTAATAGATCACGTGACCTAGGTCATTCATGTATTAAGCCAGGCACTTTTCTTTAATGTCTCAACACTGCACCATCCATGCTAGACAGATTTAATACTCAGATTCAAAACACAATACTTGTTTAAGTTTGTTGACCCTCTCTTATTTGTAGCTTCATTCAATAATCTCAATCCATGGATATCCTTTCTACATCCGATGAAGTCTTCTGAAAACACTTTGTTACAGAGTATAGTACATACATTTACTTTGTTTCACTGACTTGATATCTGAGCACTACAACATCAAAGACAGAGTCATGACATAAAGGCGTATGTCAGTCTAAAACCCTACAATTTCTTGCAAATCAAGACTAACTGAGGGCTTCTTCACTTCCAACTGTGTTCCATAGTAGCAACAAACATTTGCACATCAAAACCAGTCAGTTGCAAATAAGTTGCAATGAAAACGAGGGAGGTTCCAAAGAGCAAATGGGGAGACTTGTGTGCTACATGCACCTCATCGTGTGGAAATGATTAAAAAATCTGGGAAGTTTCTACGTGCTCATGTCAAACTATTCATATACATTGTTTCTTCCATGGTAATTTTCCAGGGAGCTACCTGTAGCATTAGGGAAAATTGGCAGCTCTAGTTGATGTTCTCTCTTTGGCTCACATTAGGTTACAACTAGAAAGTACAAAGTCCTTGTTGGGGTAATGACTTACTTCAACAAACAATTTCCACGGTTTTATAACACTAGAGACCATAAGGTACAGTGTACATAGAACCGAACTTCATTTCACAAGTGAGCGAATGCAAAACAAGGAGGGCAAATTTACCGTCTTCTGATGCTTGGATAATGATCGAGTATATCTACCTATTCTTCTTGTGCGGCATCGCATGCTTAGTTGATACCCTTTAGTTTACTTTCACCAGTCACCTGGGACGGACCACAGGGGTCGGCATCTTCCTCCCATTTTTCTAAGTGCGTTTGGGGTAGACCGCTTAACTTGGTTTGTACTGAGTTTATCTACTCAAAGCATCCAACTTTGGAGACTAGTGGTACGTAAAATGAAAATAGAAATCACATGTGTTATTCTTACACCACAGAGTATCTATCCGTCTCAACATTGCATAACACAAGTCTCAAATCACACGTATCACCAATATGTCAACTCTTGCTCACAGCTTTTGGCAGTCACATTTACAATTGAGAAAAGTATACTTTTCAAGCAATCAGACTTCACCCTTCATGTTTTTTTTTTTGTTTGTTTGTCTGTTTCTAGTGAGGCATACTAGTAATTTGGCAATATCAAAATTACACCGGAATCCAATTATAGCAAGGTCGTTGAGTTTGGCACATTTACCCTGTTATGTGATGATCCTCATTGCATCGGCACACTTGAACTCATCCATAAATCTACACTGTATGAACATGTCCTGTTCTGTAATGATAGGGTTACATACTGTAGTATGACACACTATTGATGAACAAGAAAACACAAAACATGACAAGATTACGGAGATAATATTCTCTCTACAGTACTCGGACAGATGAGAAATTGAGGGGCTACCAGGGTATCTTAATCAAGGGATAAGAGAGTCGGAGAGCACAGTGGACTGAGTAAAAACAGTTAAACATGCTCTGTATTTTGCAATTGGCACCCTAGACACAAAGCTTTAATTTGAAGAAACAATGAGGGTGTTCCACTTTCTCAGGAGGGTGTTTAAAGATATTTTGTGGTACTTTCTTTGTTTGCAGTGAATGAAGCAATATCACTGTGCATGACAGTTTAAGGGATGAAAATTTCAATGTTAGTCGTTGCATTGCTTATTCACATTTTGCTAGTTATCTGTAAGCAATGTTAGTTCTAACCTTGTATAAAAATTGTGGAGTATACAAAGTCTCTGATATGCCTCAGGTTGGTCCACACAGCAACAGTAGTTTGCTGGCTTCGATGCAGTGCGTGATTTTGCCCACTGTTTGGTTTGGGACAAAAACAAATTTCCTTGATATATTTGCTCAGATTCCTTCTTTTTCTTTGCTTTGTTTTGCTTTCTTTGGCCTGAAATTTACCTCGCAATGAAATCAACTTCAAATTCCCACAGGTTGACACATAAAGGTTTACAATTGGTACCCACAATATGCCTTTTAATAGTGGATTCTTGTTGCATCTGACCTTGATTTAATGGGATTTTCCTGTACTACTGGCTGATGAACCAGCCACTTGTGGTATGAAAATTCTATCTATGTAGATTAGACATGCACAAAGGGCAGCACTGTTTAGCATACACACACAAAACTTACATTACTCTATGTAGATACTACCAAATACAACATCTAAATGTAATATTCTAAATGAACTATTCACAAATGAAGCACAAGAGTTAACACAGAAATAATAGTAGCAATACAGTGGATATACCTTTGATAATACTGATTCCTACTGCAAAAAGTAATTTTGCTCTAATAACAAACTCTTTCCAGGTTTTGCATGGCAATAATCTGATATTGTTTATAACTGTAACACCATTTTATGCCCTGCTGTAAATCCAGCAGTCTCATGGCTAAAATAGAATGGATTTTCTGCATCATTTTGCCATCTCTTATATTTGATTGTTGTGATTACCATTATTACCCATGATGCATAAGCTGCTGTCACAATGTAAGGCTGTAGACCTTTAGTGCCTATTCATATGCATAAGATGGTACAATTCTTCATTATCACTACATTGATTATCCACACTTTTGTTGCAAATTCCAGGGTGCTTCTCACTTTGATAATCATTGTCACTATCAGCATAATAGAGGATGAAATTATGTGGAGGACTACTAAAAAACATAAAGTAATATATTTCTTCATGCAAATGAAATATCAATACTAAATACTAGAAATGACTAACTAAATACAATGTATTCATAACTGTTTAAATAAACATGAGAATATGTCTTACATAATCTTAAGGTTTACACACACAACAGAAGTCAAAATCCTTCCACAATATGGCACAAAGTATTGAAGTCTTAAGCAAAATACAGTAAATGAATGCACAAATACCGGCTGTTATTTTGCCATGCTGAAAATTGTTTCACATTCAAAGTAAAAGTCACCGAAATCATGAAGCAGCTGTGATTTGGAAAATATTTTATTCAAAGAGCCAAAGTATCGAGGCTGAGAATATGAACACAGTAAATTTTGACTCTTGCTCTCTCTTTAGGAAGACCAGATTATCAGATTACATAATTTGGGCAAACCAATCAAATGTCACGTCTGTGATGAACTTTTGGAGGGATGCACATGCGACTTTCTTCATTCCATTTTTCTGCGTGAGACCCTCTCCTTTTTCCCGTTTTAACCATGGCCAGATTAGACAAATTTGAGAGTTTGAGCTTATCTTAATGTGGTTGGAAAGTACAGACAAGTTACAGCTTAATTTGGTTGGAAGGTACTCGAAACTGGCGATCTTGCTCCAACTACAGAAGAACATCAAGATACGATACACAGCAAGCACTCTAATCTTATATCCTCCATGCACAGTTGTGTAAAACTCACTTTATCACGCGTTTGGGCAACTCTGGTATAGTGCAAGTTTGTCACTGAACAGCACATTACATGCCTATCATTTTCAGCATAAACTTCACAACTTGTTTTGTGGCTTTAAAAGGAGAAAATGCTAACATCCCTTCTTATCGCTTTCCACTCTATATACAATGGAATGTCATAGACATGAAAATCTTATAGCTTGGCATCTATCTAGCTGATGAATTAAATATATATAGATGGGTGAAGGCACGTTAATACACATAGAATTTGCAATCAAATACTTGCAGTCAAATACAAGCTGTTATAGCTCTCCCAAACATTTTCATTTTCACGTTGTTTTACGAACTTTTTTCAAGAAATATTGATAATGAACATACAATGATAGTGAAAAAGGCTGGCAAGAAATGAAATGTGTTTTACAATCATGCCTCTTCCTGACAGAAACATACAAACAAAAAATGGTAGTTCACAACATTGCAACTTTACTGCCACTTTTAAAAAAAAGGCAGATAAAGAAAATGATAACGGAAAGCCCAACATGATCAACACATCAGATGTTTTGGTGCTCATAACCATTACTCACACACAGACTTACATAAAGCTTCGATTATAAATTATACATAGTTTTCTTCTTTTACTTTGTCTAAATTTGTACTCTTCCATTTTTCTCAAAGTCTTGTAATGACAGGATTATCGCATTTTTGATAAAACAAAGCAACAACAACAAAAAAAACCAACCTGTAGTGCACAACATGTGTTTTGCCTTTACTGCTACTGTTGTAAATATGCCAATTGCATTTGTAATACATTTTTCACACTATATTCTGGTATCTTGATGGTTTCACCCACCATAACTGCATCTGGATGGTGCCTGGTAGTCAAGGTACACCCACTTGTAACATGGAATCAGATGCAATGATAGAATGATTAATAGACAGCTGTCAAAAGATATGCAAATCTTCTTAGACAATTATCTGAGTGTGTGATGTTTGTTGCAAACAGTAAGGGAGAAATAAATGAGGAAAACATATACAGCCTTCAACAGACATCAATTTCAATAGTAAACTTGCTTTGTAGGAAAAGTTGTATTTACATGGAAGCCTTATCATAAGCAGCAAACATACAACAATAACAACACTGCCCATTATTCCTGGCCATTCAAGATGGTTCTTCCATCATCCTGGCCACTAATCACAGCTCCACTGGCACTCTCCTCATTTCCCTTAGAGATGGATGGAGATACGGGGTCATCATCCACCTCGTCTGTCTCCGCAACGATGCCACTGTCGCAACGAGGTGGAGACGCGGCGGTGGGTGGAAGGGAGGGCGCCCCATTTTCATTGGGAGCGCTCGGAGACGGGGTGTCATCCAGGGTCTTGTCGCACTCCAGTGTGCTGTCGAGGTCGCCGCTGGCAACGGAGACAGTGCTGAAGCTTTCACAGAGGGAGCCGTTGCCAAGGGGACCGGAGACAGAAACATCCCCGCGAGCAGTCTCAAAGCTCTCATTAGCATCTCCTCTCCCTGCCATCTCCGATTCCTGTTCTCCAAGGGCACCACCAGACTCATCAAAAGTTTCTGTGTCTGATGCCTTAGTGTCAAATTTCTCTGATTCTGACATCTCACTCTCCTTGCACTCCTGTACACTAGCATCTTGGACCACGGAACTCATTCCTACGTTGGCACCACAACCATTTTCCATCTCGGCTCCATCTAGAGTATCATCTACTGCCATGGCGATGTCATCTTCTGGGAGAGTAGCCACATCTAATTGATTGTCTTTGGCTTCAGGTTCTGACTGTTCACATTCTTTGGCATCAATACCACCACTCCCGTTGGCGCCATCACCACCAGCTTCGGGTAAAATCTCAGCCTGATCGGCTTCAGGGTTAGCATTCTGCTCCTGGCTTCCTGCTTCATCAGGTACTTCATTCTCAACTGCATCTTGGAAACCATTCTCTTCATTCTCGTCATCTATTGGCTGCTCGTTGTCAGTGGGCGTGGCCTGAATGGAAGAGCAGACAAACAGAGATGATAATTCATGGAAGCATGGTCAACAATGAGGGTCTAAAAACAGATCAGCACACTGAGTTTCTGTGGGAGCATGAAGAAAACTTCTCTTCACTTTATCTCATACTTCAATCATCTAGCGTTACAATTCTCATATTTTGCTACCTTGCTTCTAAGAGACAAAGAGGAACAAATAAGGAATGTTTGTTGTCGGTATCAAACTGGGATTGATTACATAACTGAGAGAATTTGCATCAAGAAATGACAAGTTGTTCTAGAATTAGGAACTACCCATATCGTGACACTTTCAGATTCTATGGCAGTTTTGAGGATTTTGTATACAACAGAGGACTGTTACCTTTCAAGCTAGTGACAAAAAAGATGATGTCAATCAGCAGATGAAACATAATACATGATGGTCTCTGTGATTAAGTCTAGTGCGAGGAAAACGCTCCTGCAACCAACTCAGCGTTTAAGCTGCTATCTTGGCATTCAAAGTAATATGTGGCTCATGCAATGCATGGGTACAGTTTAGGGTATTCTAAAATCATCCCAGAAAAAAGAGAGAAATATGCCAAAACACTGTCATCTGCAGCAAAATGTTGAACTCTTGTGCTTGTAAGGTTAAGAAAAATATAACAGCAACTGTCAAGAAAGAATTAGTCAAGAGTGATTTGCATAAAAGCACTACCATGCTGGTGGGAAAAGAAAATTTTTTGTGGTTATTGTCATGATTTGTTGCATTTGCTACAACATTTTTGTGAGAGGTAAGGCTCAGATAGCACGGTGCTACTGTTTACTTAATATCACAGCCATAAAACCACACCCAAACAATCACAATATATATCATCTTGCACCATTGGAAGTGACTCTGCTGTTCCAACTTGCTACTGTATATTGCGTTTGCAACTTTGAAGCAATCACAATCTTCAGCAGTGCTGTACAATCAGCATTTCATTTAGACTGATACTAATACCCCGTTGTGGATATAACTATTTACAGGAAAATCTGGCCTGCACCTATTAAAACCACATGTTTAGTAATAAAACTACGCAAAACTTCAAACAGTATGTTATGTCACAGCAAAAGACAACAGAATGTTAATATAATTTGATGCTAGGAAATGTACAGAGTCAGATGAAGCCAACAGTACAGGCAGAAGACAAATCTATGTCACATAGTGGACCTAAATCTGATACACATAAATGAAAATCAGACTTCAACAAAGCTAGAAAAACATCATTCAACACCAGGAGAAACTGTCCTCAATTTTATGTCTAAATATGGGTATGGTGAACCAACTGCACACAAGAACAAAACAAAAAACAACAAAACTGCATTGAACACCATGTATTCCAAATGCTGTCCACAAAGACAGTATATGGATGGGACAGTGCCTATGCAATCATTTCTAAACTGAATTTAATTTTTTTTCTTTTCCATCTAATTACAAAAATTTAAATCTCCATTTAATGCTATGCAGATGTAATACACCTCTCTGCATTTTCTTACGTTTTACTGTCTAGACCATTGCAATAAGAGGAAACTTTGTAATCAATTTTTTGAGGGTGGTATTCAAAGAATACATGTAGGCTTCAAACATTGTTAACTTGTCAATATTATACACTTATTGTTATTCTATCATCAAACCTCACAGCAAACTATATCTTTCTCTGTATTAGTGACAATGGAAACAACATAATACAGTGACAGCAAATATGATGTATAATGCTTAAAATCCCTTTTTACACTTCAATGGTCTAAAGAAGCACTACATAAGACATATCAGAATGTGCATATCAAAAACAGTGGCTCAGATCCCATCAGTTTTGTAATTTAATCATAGCATTATTTGTGTGAAAGAAACCAAATCTCATTCACTATAGGTGATCCAACATAATGCTGTTAAGTGCATGAGCAGCTCAGTTGTAATATTCTAGTTTTATTTGTCATTGTTTGTGTACATCTCCATCATCCAAATTCCACACTTGGTGATTATGTTCATTCCATTCAATCTTAGATTGTAAATTTCCCAAGGCTTAATTTCCTCAATGAGAAGAACACTTGCAAACACAACAAACAAATGAAAACAAAATTCACAGGAAATACAGGACAAATGTGGTAGGATTTGCTCGAATACCTTTGAATGTGTATTGGTATGACAGGTTACATGGGCCTACATACATTCTTCTGTTCCATGCAAAGAGTGGATAAAGATGGGTAAGAACATAAAGACATTTATTTAGTGACCTATGACTGCATAGTTATGGAATGACTCATCATATCAGGATATGGGGAGGAAGGCTTCGAGCCTCGGTGATAAGTTTACCTTTTCCTCCCCTGGCAACCAGCGGTATGCACCTAGAATCACCACAATCTTTATTTCATGTAATATGATTTTCTGTTTGTATTCTATGTTGAAATGCCAAATAAATAGTAAGCAGGATTCCTTTATGGTGTAGAATATTTCATAACCTTTAGGAATGTATTAGTCTTATTCACATACATTGTATCTGACAGGACAAAATAACACTACTGACAGGTCTGGATTTTGTGAAAATATTCATTTCAATGCCATTTAAAAGCACTACACACCTTGGTTACAGTTATGTTGCTTTTAAATTTGGAAGATTTTCATATTACAGTTAAAACTCAGAGCAGAGTTATATGATTGTGCTTCAGCATTTTTTCCCTTTTTTATCATGAAATAATGTTGCAAACGTCAATCTGGGACAAATTTGACAATTTTGTGTAATTAAACCAAGAAAGTGATGAATGTTTCTGTTGTGAACAGATACATGGTGCTGGCATACTACCTGTGTCATACTTAGTAGGTCGATCATCATTTCAAATCTGACCCCAATAAAATGCATCAAATTAATCTTGTCTAAAGATTGTGTTGGATGAGAAAGCTCTCAGGTGAAGTATGAATGTGCAAGGACATGCTCTTCTAAAGTACACTTCATCAAGATGCATTCAGTTGTTGGAAGTTGAGATAACTGCATGTACCAATGTACATGAGTGAAGAAATCGGCTAACTGTGAAGTCAAGTCAAGTGCACAAATGGAGTACTAGACTTCTGAAATACTCTTTACTCCAATGCAGCTGTTTTTCCTAATAAAGTGAGAATGGGGCATGGATTAAATGGATAGTACTAGTATTGTCCTACTAGTAATTGTCCTATGGCCCTCTACTGCCCACACAGTGCCATCATGTCCCTATGTGATGCTAATGTTGTGGTATATGATGTGACATATGATAATGAATACTAATCGCATGTCACATTTTGGGTTGTATAAGATGAAACAGAAAACATTATGACTGAAAAGAGGTTCAGAGAAGAAGCTACATAATGTATTTTATCCTAATCTACTGGTGTTATTACATCTATGTCCTTACCTTCAGTTCAAGCACCATCAAAGTGACTAAAGATTTATCAGGGCGAAGAAATACACAAAAAATAAATAAAAATGTTTTTATGATTACAAAGTTTAGATTCCATGAAAAGTAAACGGCAGGTTGTAGGAAAATACATGAGAGGTATTATTCATTGAGGAGAAATTTGAAGTTAAAAAGCAATGATATACTAGGACACAGCTTGATGAACATGACTTTACTTTGACTTTTCCTATACATGTACCAGTACTTTTAGTTTGGCAAAGCTGCATTTTTCTTCCTACCATCAAGACAGTATCAACTACTCTGTTGGATCATTGAGTATCGTTGAGTTTGACTACTGCATTTTGTTGTTCTGTACCTGCATTTAGCATCTCATGCATAAAGTTATGCTCTTTCAACATGTGGTGCAGTTTTTGGTACCTTTGGATACCCCTGGGTATCAAATAGAAATCTGCCATTGTGTTGAATTATTTTATAAACTCTTGTAAGAAAGTAATGGTATGAATAAAGTGTGTGCACTCCCTTTGCATACTCTCAAAATCAAGTTAACTTTGGCAAGGTCTTTTTACCATCATAATCAATATTGGAGGAAAAGATCAGAAATTACCCACCACTTCTTGAAAGATCATATGTGTTGGCTTAACTTTTTCCCCACTTATGCCCTCAGTGATTGTGAAAAGCATTATTATCAATTTGTACTGTGATATCTTTAACTATGTCAATTGGCTTTGAAAGTGTCATCACTGATTACTAAAATATGACAGCCATATTACAGTATTGTGTCAGTGTACACTTTATGAACATGAGATGGTGCTACACAATGCCATAACCTTGGGTGCAGCGGTAACCCAGGTTACTGCGTGCCACATCATTATGTCAATTGCTGTACAAAACTAACTCCATGCCAACAATATGGGAAGAGAATGATCAGAAGTTTGATGCACTCAATCCATTCATGCAATGCCTTTCAAGCTCATGGGGAAAATGTAACAAGAAAAGGTCCACCACAAACTAATAAACCCTGTTACTCATATTCAGCATTTTACTTGCAAAAGGGATACCCCTCATCACCTTTTTGTTTTGGTCTGCTTCCGTGGCGACTGCATCCTCAAACTCCTCCTCATCATCATCCTCTCTGGACTGAAAAGTCTCTTCCTCAGCCAAGCAATCTTCCTTCACCATTAATCCCGTTCCTGCGTCTGCTTCTGCTGCATCCTCCTCCTTCTCATCTTCATTCTCTTCCAGCTCTTCTTCCTCCCCTCGGTGCACGGTGCTTCCTTCAGCCTCGCCTCTCTCGGCGGCATCCCGAGCAGCAGCTGCTACATGCTATTGAGATGATGACGAACAAACAGAGAAAATCTTACCCACAGGCTCAAACTTTACTTCATCCCAAAATGCACTGCTTGTTAAGTGAAGGGAAACAGATCATGAGAGGCTCAAAGTATAATCTATCGATAAAAAAAAGATTTGCATACCCAAGACTAACACAGAAAATACATACCATGATACACAGAGAAAAGGCCAAAAAAAATGTACAGCATGTTGATGGTTTGATTTAAATATTCTTTATATTGATCAATTAAAATGTATATTTAGAATTTATAGATCCTCTATAAATTGAGGGATATTATTGCCTAAACATTGTGTATGCTCTATTGCAGGGCTCGACACTAACGGTGGCCCGGTGGCCCGGGGCCACCAAAAACGCATGTCAGGCCACCCAAATTTCAGAAATGAAGAACTTGGTGGCCTGATCGGGCCACCAAAAAAGGTCGTATGTTTGCCTTTGGGCCACCAAAAATAAACGTTAGTGTGGAGCCCTGTCTAATGTGAATATCCCTTTCAATCTTTGTAAACGTTACTATCTCTGTAAGTAGGCAAAACCAATCATTTTACAGCACTCACCTGCTGTCCATCCATGCACGTGTTCATCTCACTCTCAGCCCTTTCTGCTTCATCATCTTCCACTGCTTCTCCACCAACACCCTCCATTGAGGAGGACTCCTGTGAAGCAGCTCCACCACCCTCAGACAGCTCTCCCCCCTCTGCTCCTGGCTGGTCCTCTTCCACAGCACCTATCTGGTCCTCTTCCACGGCACCTGGCTGGTCCTCCTCCACCGCACTCTCCTCCATTGGAATGTTCTCTGATGACGACGCTTCCACCTTCTCTCCATCCTACAGTGACACATACAACACCAATGCGGTGTCAAAAAGCAAGTGGTCAATATTTCACTTTCAAGTGACTAGCACACTGACTAAACTGAAAATTAACAGGCACATCATAGACACTGACGGTCTACCCTTGGTAGCTCCTTGAAATGCCCACAATGCTCCTTCCATCAGATCCTATTGTCATTTTCTTTTATCACAGCATTACCAGACACTCATGACTACACCTGAGTAAACAGGGACAGTGGGGTATAGAAATATCTTGTTCAGAGATAGAAGAACCAGGTGAGATTTGAATTAAGAACCTTCTGACTGAGATTCAAGATCCATAAACGTAACATGCCACATGACTATAGTGAAGAGTATAAAGAGTGTGGAAATGGATGGAAAGTTGAACACACAAAAAAGCTGGATAGAAAAATTACTAAAGCAAAAGTAAAGCAGGCAAGCAGCATTCTGAAAAGCCCTGGTTCTAGAATAGACAGTGATTCTATGTAGGACTCAGATGGACGCTGTGCTATGGGTACCATTATGTAATCATGCCTGAACGTCCTGTAAAGATGCCGGAACATAGGCGCCCCGCAGATGAAACACCAAATGAAGGACAAGTATGTGTGTGTATTTGTGTGAGTGTATGGGTGTGGGTGTAAAGAATAAATTCAATGCATGTGCAATTTCTCATTTCTCTTACAGTGTAATGTAAAGAGTAGGATGAAGGCCCAGAGATATTTGTGAAAAGGGAGCTGACCCACGAAGATTCACATATCATAAAGGTTGCACCCCTCAAACAAACAAACAAACAAACAAACAAACAAACAAACAAATACATTTAGAAGATACGTCATGAGCAAAAACAAATCAGCAAGAACAGAACAATCCGAAAAAAGAACCAAAACAAAAGAAAGCAAAACAAAAGTAAACCACACAAATATAAGAAACACACACACACAAACACAAAACAAATAAACAAGGAAGAAACAACTTCCCATGGAAAACAAAATCAAGAGCAAGCACATTATTCTACAGCTGTAGGCAAAGTCCTTGAAAATGAAATAAGTCAGAAGCTGATGGATCATTGATACCCACCTGTTTGCCTTCAGCATCACTAATATTGATAAAGGGATGCTTTCCCTCTTCCAGCCTTATGGACACATCCTCTACCAGTTTGTCAAGGATGACATGAGCAACATCCTCCGGCTACGGAAGGGTGACATTCAAAGACAGTGTGACATGGCGCAACAGAGAGCAGGTTTGTGAAAGATATGATGGATAATGGGGAGATATACGTGTAGATACATCATGTAGATAGATAGATAGATATAGATAAATAGATACATAGATTGATGTGAGAAAGGAGAGGGAGGAATAAGGAAAAGAGATAGATGGGTAGGGGAGAACAGATGAAAAAGAGAAGATTTGAGGAGTGAAAGGAATACATTCAGCATTATGCCAGAGGGGTCATTTGGGTATGAGTGCATGGCAGAAATAATGGCAAAGACCACAACAAAGTTTTAACACACATGCACACAGACACACACATGAAATACATACATTTGTAAGGTGAAAAGGTGATAACCTCATATATAAAGGAAAGAAGTGCATTGTGGTACATACAAAAGACGGGTGGAAGGGAGAGAAAGAAAACCTCAGCTTGGGATAGATACCAATGCACAAAAGAAAGCTGGATAACATAGTGATGGAAGGCATTAGGTCAAAGTATTGCTGGACTAAGAAGCACAGGGCCACTATCCTGACATCATATTGAATACTGTAAAAGTGGTTTCTTTCGCGTACAGATACTTTTGCGGTTTCCTTCAGTGCTGACTTTTTCGTGTGTGTTTAAATTCGCGGTCGGCAAAATCTGTGAATTCACAGTCGGCAAAAACTGTTTTATTTTGCACATGAAAACCCAAACTATAATCCAATTATTCTTTTATTTATTAAATAGAAATTAAAAATAAATGCAGGCTTACCTGAAATCCCGTCTCTCAAGTACTTTATAACATGCTTGTACTACATTGCGCGGTATCGCCGTGTGTTGACCATCAACACACTCAATGCGCGAAATCTTTGTGTGTGCATGTGCGCAATAGCGTTGTAACAAGCAGCGAGTTCAAAACATTTTCGCGTGTTGTTAAATTCGTGGTTCAACCTCAAAGTGCGAAAAGCACAAAAATAAAACCACCGCGAAAGAAACCACTTTCACAGTACTGCCATAGTACACTTTTGCATACAGTACAAGGAGAATATTGACAGTTCTACAAGCAGAAAGGCAAAACTTCTCGGCTTTAGCACTGAGTTAAAAGCTCCCACCTTACTTATCAAATGATGATATATGGATGACAGAGGGAAACATACAAGTTTGGGAGGAGGAAGGCATCTATTCCAACTTTTAGGACAAGTACTGTAGATATTCTAAACCCAGCAGAAGGCCATGTTACATATATTAAACAGTCAATCTAATAATGTGACTAACTGCTGCTGTATACGGACCAAATACAAGGGGAACATATGGCACCAAGGGTTGTAAAACCTGGGTGAATATTAAACAGTGACCACATATGCTGTAATCATCTGAAGGTATAGAATGTTCCTTGAATGCAAGAGGACTTTGAAGAAAAATCTGAAGTGCTATCAAGGATTCCCATATGCTCTTTTACCTGGACATGTTTGTACAGTGATCTGTGCAGGTTAAAATAGCATTTGAACATGGACTACAGACCATCAAATATCACTAACTGCATAATATGGTCAACTTTGGTCATGCTGTATGTGGTGTTCTACATAGGTACTTCCTTACCTTGCAGAGTTCACAAACCCCTTTGTATAGAATGAATTCACTATTTGAAAATGAATGAATGAATGTGTGAAACTGACCTGTAACCCTTCAGCACACTCCTCCTGCTTCTCTTCCTCCTCCACTGTCTCCACCCTAGCAACCGTCTCCACGTCAGCCTTCCCTTCATCCTCCATATCTGCTTCTGCCACGCCCTTGGTACCAACATCTTCCATCTCGTCCTCTTCTCCATCCTCCTCCAGACCAAGATCACGTAGGCTTGACACCAGAACTTTCTCCACAAGGTCTTTGGACACCTGCTCAAGAGTATCCTCTAAAAGAATAGGGTAAGAGTGTGAGATGGATGTCAACATTTTGCTTAGACCAAAGACAGAAAGCATGTGTGTTGGACCACACAGATGACAAACATGAATGTCTATGCTACGGGTAGTTGCTCTGTGTACACATGACTGTACATGTGCCAAAGCAGGAAAGTCTCCATAACTAAATTAAACACAATATACAGCTTAAAACTTGTTTGCTTTTCTCAGTACTGTGGTTTGAAGAGGTAAGATCATTAGAATGCAGTTCCACATTATGCTTTTCCTTTTTGTACTGACACTTATTTTTGTGAATTATGCTTATTACTTCATTACTTTTCCTGTATCTCTGCAATTCCCAAAGGAGTTTTATGAAACTTAGTATAAAACCTATGCATATTTTGGGGACAGTTAGAGGTATTATGTAAATTTGATGTTGTTAGTTGAGGATTGTAAGAATGTAGCTCACTGGGTCCAGGAGTAGGGGTCAAGGGTTGGGTGAGAGTGCTTAGGTTCCCGAGTATTTGCTTTATGAGATAATTTGGCCATTTGAATGAAATCTGGTTAAGAAATTTCTAAATATTTAATATATTTGCCAGTTGTGCAATCAAATTTCTTAACATGTTAGTTCTTTATCATTATCATTATTTGTTATCGGTCATGTGATATTGTTGTCTAAAGTAAAATGCATTGTACTTTCAGTGGGGGAATAGTGAGATGTGGTAGAGGCAAACCAGTCACCACAGTAATTTTTCATTTCTGTTTGTTTTTGAAAGTGTGTAATATGTTCTTTTCTTGTATGATATTGGATATTAAATTTGTATTATCACTACATCTTCTTATCTTCATCACATGTACACTTCATTTTCTGACTGTCTGAAGGTTTGAATTTGTCTGTACTTGTAATGTTATAGGCAATTTAGCCCCTGGGATACGAGGTATGATGCAAATAAATAAAACTTTCTACAAAAAGATCAAACAGTAATAATGGTTTAGAATTTATCAAAATTGGACATGAAATGAGAAAGTTTTGCAATGCTGAGATTCACATAATTTCACTAGGTAATGGCAATATCAGTTGCATTCATGTTTGCAAATTAAATGAGGCACTACTGTCATCAACTTAAAAATCTCTCATTATTCTGTGCACATTGGCATTACTAAAATCTTATTTCTAGTGGATAATTTAGCACTCAAAACCACTTGCCTTTGGAAATCAATGCTGCTAGGCATATGAAAAACACCTTGATGTTATGATGCAAATGATCAGTTTATCTTTTTTTAAATTCATGTCAACACAGTGAATCTAGTGAAGATTTGGGTGTTGGTCTATGGGAGACTCATGAAGTCATATTTTCATCTTTTAATCGATTTGCATTTGTGTCTGGTACCGATATCACTCTTTTGTAAAAACATCCTTTAACTTTTTAATTTCATGCCCTATTTAGCAGGAACCTTTCTCCATTTTTTTTTTTTTTTTTTTTTTTTTTTTTGGGGGGGGGGGGGGCCCTATTTTATTCCCTACATTACAGCGAGCTTCAATTCTATTACATAACACTTTGTTCATGCTTTCAGGGGGTTAGCATATCCTGCAAGCTTTGACAGCGGCAGAAGTCTGATATGGAAGAAAACGGCTCACAGCCACAGCTGGCAGCAGGGGTTTACAAATCAGGCTGAGCTGTGGGCCAAACTCCCAGTGCAGGAGAGTGAGATCCTACATTTGTTAGCCAAACTGTCTCAGTTTTCAGATGGACAGGTGTCTGTCTCCAAAGCCTGTGAATCAGCCCATCATGCACTGCATATGGGAACATTTCAGGGCCCTTCACAGTGTGACCATGAAGACAAATTACTATAGCATTTTTACGGAGTCAGTTGACCAAAATTCTTTCCAGAGTCACCTGCCCAGCTACGACCCGAAGGCAAAGTAAGAGAAACTTGAGCAGGCAGTGCAGCCCATAAGAACAGAACCAACAGCTCATAGAGCTGGAAACAGACAACCTGTATGAAGGCCCAAAAGAATTCCGCCTCACATCTCGAAAGAGTTGGCGACTAGGAAGACCAAGGCGGTCACCCAACCTAGTGAAAGGAGAGCGTGGAAAAGTTCACCAAACAATATATGACATGCTCAAATGCATGTTTGGTGTGTGTGCCGAAAGTAGAGGACCATGTGTGGGTCACAATAAAAAAAAATTAAAAAAAAAATGTTCAGCTGACAGCAGGGCACAGAAGCTGCAAAAAATGGTAATTCAGGGAATGCTCTCTCAAGCTGAGATCATTTGGGAGATAAAACAGTGTGTCTAGGGAGTAACAGCCAGTCAGTTCGGTACTTGTTGCTGGACTACTGTTACTCTTTGCAGTAGCGTGTCACATAAAATGAGCATGAGGCACAAGAAGGAGCTCAAACTGGCATTTAGCCATGAGAACAGGGACAGATGCAGCAGATCAATTCCCGTATGAGAATGCTGTTTGGGAAGGACTTGCAAGTGACACTGAAGAGTGTTGACGAATCCTATCTCATGGGCCAAAAGGCAACTTCTCTGACTGGTCGTGCTATTGGTTGCTCAGCAACAGGCAAATGGAACCATACTGTAATAATTACTAGCAAAGGAACCAGTTCTGGGATTGCTCAGCGGATCGACGCGGGTTTAACCATCGTACTTCTCGCCCGTCCGCAGCTGCATCCACGCCTCAAGGTGCTCCTTCAAAGTTTCAAACACCATACCCAGCACAGCTCCCTGAATCTGCAAAAAAACTAATAAGTCCCTTTTCACATGTTGGATTAACATATGTGCAGGTTTTTTTCCGTATGTTAATGTGCGATAAGTGTTGACTGTGCACAGGGCATCAGTGAAAGAAAGCAGACCTTTAGCTGGTGGGGGAGGGGGGAACAATGTGCAATATGTGTTACAACTTAATTGGATTACGATTTTGATGTAATTGTGTATAAAGTATCTTCTAATGAAGTGTGTTTTATAATTTGTGGTTGAATTTTCTTTTCAGTATTTAAATCTTTAAATAGGTTTCTGTGTATATATATTTTTGTATGTTCACCATAAAACAATGATTGTTTGTGTTCTGATTGAATGTTTAGTTCAATGTAATCTTTTTTCTTTCTTTTTTGAGTATCCATCCGATGCTGTAATGTAATTTGTTGTTTGTATATTGTGAAGATGTGCCATGATCAAGGTGATCATTAATGTGTGACAAGATCAAATTTCCATACCATGTTTTTATACATAATTTGGACAACTAAAGAAATGAAATCAAATCAAATCAAAATTTGTTCCCTCCTCAATTACCACTTTCAGAGGAATAAGAAGTGGCAATTAATCTGGAAGTTCTTTTGTTCTTTCGGAAGGGAGCAATTTCAGAAAATTTCCCAAGGAAAATGTTATTTCTGTCCACAATATATTTCCAATTCCACAGAAAATTTGAGATCTTAGGCAAATTATTAATTTGAAAATCCAAACTTGTCTGTTAGGTGTGAGCATTTCAAGATGGAAACATTTTGGAGTGTTAATGAAATCTTAATGCAATCTGACTACTAAACATCACTGGTTCTCAAGGATACATATTTTTCTATTCCGATTCATAAAGTTTTTAAGTATTTATATTTTATGTGGAATGGTCATTTTCATTGCTTAAACTGCTTAGCCTTTGGGTTAAGTTCAGTTCAAGGGTATTTACCGAAGTCATGAAGCTCATCATTGCCTAACTGAGAAGTAGTTCTACAATGTAGATTTATTTGGATGACATATCAATTTTTGCCAGCTCTAAAGATGAGAGCACTGCTAAAACAAATTTTGCTATTAATTTGTTGACATCGTTGGAGTTTGTCATTAACTTTGGGAAGTCACATACTGCCCCTACAACATCACTAACCTATTTAGGTTTTAACTTTGATACAGTGGTCATGGTGGCAGCTCAAATTGCTGCTGATTAAAATATGACCTATCATGAATATTCATGTTCATAAGTTGTTATGGTTCCTGATATGTATCTCAATCAACAGAATATGTGATTGACTTTGAAGCTGCTAACCTCTGAAGGCTTGTATGAAGTGTTATGTTACAAAATTCTTAAATTATGCAAAAACTATTATCAAATATAAATGGAATTCCATTAATTAATGATAATGAGGTACAAGATGAAAAGGGTCCAACCAAATGACTTGGTTCATAACTTGTTTTGGTAACCTTCACCCTTTTTCTTCTGGTCACAGAACATGAAAAATCATTTGCATGATCTAATACTTGAAGAGTCTTGCTTCATGCCTAGATGCAGATGCATGCTGTTGAAAGATGAACTGTTTGATGCACATGTTCTATTCCATGCAATATTAGTGGCGACAACCATTTGAGTGAAAGTGCTGGTGTTTGGTTTAGTCTTGGATACTTTAAGAAGGTGGCAACTATTTGGGAAGGCACGCTATTCATGAGGGATGGGACTCCAAACTCATCATAATAGACTTTTCATTTCCTTTGTGTGATCTCTCTGCCAAAGGATGCAGGATATGCTAATCCTCTTAATCTTTACTTCATTATCATGAACAGAATTCCAATTATACTTCATCATATTATTTGCATAATTCAGCAAATTATTGTGTAGAACTGCACTAGTAGAGTTTCAACCTTGATCCCTGTTGACAATTACATGTATGCATTTCAATTTCAAGACTGTAACAACTATCTCTTTGATTACTACTTTACAAGACAGGAGAAATTTAGGAGGATTCTTACCTGGCTCGCTGGTGACAGAGGGAAATTGTCTGACGCTCTCTACAGTTGACACTGCATGACCTTCCATTACAAGCTTCTCACCGATGTTCATACCCATGTCAAGCAGTTTAACCTCCAGCTTGCCTAAGGCAAGAAATATTTAAAATGTCAAAGGACAGGGAGATCAATATCATTCAAGACAGGAAATTATATGTAAATCAGATTTTACCAATGGCAATGAAATCGAACACTGGGGAAATTTTACATAAAAAATGCTACTCAGCAAACTGTGGCTGCTTAATGATAATTCACTATTATTACTATTTTATATCTGCAATAGGCATTTTCAAAAAGGAAAAAAATGGCATGAGATTCCTTCTACTTAATCTAAACATTAAGGAGATGAAAAGCACACATGCTGTTCAATGTGGTATTATACTGTTTAGTCATGGATGTCCCTAAATCTTGTCTTTCATGCAAAAGATGCATCCTAAAATCTCAAGAAAAAAAAAGGTTTGCCTCACACGAAGAACTTCAGTTAGCCACTGATAGGCTGATTTTTTTTTTTTTTTTTTTTTTGCAAAGGTTAAATAAACAAATGTATGAATAAAGAGAATTTACATGCATTACGAAAACTATCTCACATTTTAGGAAAAAAAAATCATTCCTTTTGCAAGCTATACTTTATTTGGATGACAAAACTGTGCTAGATAAAATGAAATGATCCTAGGTAGCATTTTCTTACGACTTACCATCAGATTCAGCCACAACTTCCATCAGCAGTAGTTTGTCGGCAACTACAGTTTCAAAGAATTCAGCAGCCTCTGCTGACCAGGCTTGACCATCCACAGGAGAAAGTCCAGAAAGAGCACCACAGATTGCTTGAGCTTCAAGCTGCAAGAGCGGCGGGTTCATTACCTTCAGGTCTGCAGCCGTAACTGCATCTGTGTTGCCGTAGTCCACAAACCGGACCGTGACGGCATCTCCATCTAGGTCTGTAACAGTGCCCCGGTACCATCCCTCATCGCTGGAGTACTTTGCTACACAGGGAGTTCCGACGGCAGGATTCTTCAGGAGTTCAGTAGATGAATCCTCTCCATGGGCGTGCAGTTCATCCATCAGAAGTGACAACGCCTCCTCGCCAGCCAACGGCTGGAGCCAGAACTCACCCGGCGAGGTTGTTGCTGTGATGTATACCTCTGCTTTCCTCTGGTGGAGCAGAGTGGGTGCTAATGACTTGAACTTGAAATCCTGACCCTCTGTGGGTGCTACTCCCTCCTTCTCTGCCAGGAGAGGGATCATCTCTGCATTCACACCACAGGAACCGTCATGGAGGATGATTGATGGTGGTTCTGAACTGGTGTTAAACGTGCACTGGAGCTCCTTTTCTGCAATGATGTTTAAGAAGTGATCAACAGCCTCCTGCTGCCATGGCAACTGAGCCACACCATCTAGCTGGCACTGGATGGCAATTTGAGGAATTTTGAGCAGTTCTTCTGTAGGGACTTTCAAGTCCTCCATTTGCTTCTCCTCACTGTTTCCGTAGTCGACAAAGAATACCTCTGCTGTTGATGACGTGATTTGTCGAACGATACCACGATACCACTGCTCATCTTCAGAAAATTTTGTGCAGCATGCCTGGCCGGATGAAGGTCTCATGAGTTGTTGCTCTGAGCCACAGGAACCATATGCTGTCTCGAGGAGGGAGGCAATGTTATCAAGCTTCTCAGTAGAAGATGCTAGCTGAACAAATACAGTACCAGTTGCTGCATCAACATTCACTGCATAGACAGGCTCTGTCCCTGCGCATACCTCTGGCAGTGGATACGATATTGACTGCACCTGCGCTTCTTCTTGTGAACCTCCACACAGTTTCAGCATAGCTTCATTGATGTTACTGGAACCATCTTTCAGTGACACAAGATAAGGTGGATTGACAGCGGTGAAAGAGCAAGTCAATTCCTTGTCTGCAGTGACCTCAAGGAGGTAGTCCACTGCTCCTTGCTGCCATGGTAACTGGGGAATTCCTTGCAACTTGCACTCGAGTGCAATTTGAGGTATCTTCAAAAGCTCAGGTGGTGGTGCCCTAAGATCAGTCAGCTGCTTTTCCTCGCTGTTCCCATAATCAACAAAGAAGATATGAGCTGTGGTTGCAGTCTTTGATCTGACCACTCCTCTATACCACTGATCGTCTTCTGAGAATTTTGTGCAGCATGCCTGGTTCTCACAGACGTCGGTGAGCAAAAGTTCATTTCCACTTGACTGGTAGGTTGTTTCCAGTTGTGCAGTGATTGTGTCAAGTTGCTCAGTTGCAGAAGATAGTTGGAGGTAGACTGTCCCAGATGCAGCATCAACATTGACTACATACCCTGTTTGAGTTAGTTCATTGACAGAAGGGGGTGGATACACA
The DNA here is from genome assembly GCF_040938485.1 of Diadema antillarum. NCBI lineage: Eukaryota > Metazoa > Echinodermata > Echinoidea > Diadematoida > Diadematidae > Diadema > Diadema antillarum. The sequence continues at coordinate 654,038 of NW_027271417.1, forward strand.
GCTGGCTGTCTCAATGCAACTCCTTTACTCTCTCCGAAGAACTTCTCCATTTCCGCATGTACATCCACTGCTTCATCCCTCAACCTAATGGAGTGTGGGTGACTGGTACTTGTGAAGCTGCAGGCAAGTTCTTTCTCTGCTGTGATGTTCAGCAAGTGATCAGCAGCTTCCTGTTGCCATGGTACCAGTGGGAGTCCATCCATATGGCACTCTAGGGCAATGTGTGGTATGTTAAGCAGCTCTTCCGTTGGTGCTTTGAGGTCACTCAAGAGTTTTTCTTCACGATTCCCATAGTCAATAAAGTGAACAGTTGCTGTGGTAGCTGTTGTTGCCATAACGACTCCTCTGTACCACTGCTCATCTTCTGAGAACTTAGTGCAGCATGCTTGAGACACAACAGGATTTGGTAACTGGTACTCATCAGAACCACAGGATTCATATGTAGATTGCATGATGGAGGTAACTGAGTCCAACTGTTCCGTTGATGACGCAAGCTGTATGTAAACAGTACCTGTCTCAGCATCAACGTTAGTTACGTACACTGCATCAGAACTCTCAGTAATTCTTGGAGGTGGGTAGCTTGGTGGCTCTTCCACATCTGCCACAACTTTCTTGATTTCGTCGGTGATGTTCACATCTTCTGGAGTGCTTGTGTCATGCAGATCGACCGATACCTTTGCTGCCTCCTTCTGAATGACTTTAGCAACAAGCTGCTTGTCCGTTATCAGTTGTGTGAACTTATCCACAGCAGCAGGAGATGCTGCCTGGGCTGGAGTGAGGTCTGACAGAAAGCATTGCATGGCTTGGGCTGGCAGTGATGTCATTGCTTGTGGTAATACCCTGAGGTCAGCTAATGTCACCTTACTCTTGTTGCCATAGTCAATGAAGAGGACTTCTGGCTGAGTAGCAGGTTCTGCCTGTGTAACCTGTGCTCGATACCAGGCTCCGTCTTCAGCATACTTGGCACAGCACACAAGCCCTGGCTTGATGGCAGAAGCATCAATCTTCCCACCTGATCCGTCTCCATGCAAGCTGTCCATCAGCTCATCTAAGCTGGCACACTTTTTGGCAAGTTGACACCAGAATCTGGATGGGCCTTCCCAATAGCTGATCACTACATCCTCAACCTGGTCAACTTGGAGGCACTCAAGCTCTGTTGCTATGGCATACATAAGCTGATGGGTTGATGCGGCAGTTGAATTCTGTGTGGACACAGTTGGTGTTGTCACCTTGGAAATCTCAGACTCTACCTGCTTGGGAGCTGGTGTTGTGACAGGAGCAACAGTGGGTGATGGCAACTTCATCTTGGTCAACACATTTGTCATCCTTTTCCCTTCCCACAGGAGATCCACCACATAGACTCCACAGTCTGTCTTCTTCACCTCACATTTGAATGGCTCTGTCCTGTCCGCTGTCTCTTTCATGGCCTCTGTGTGTGCATTTTGCCACTCCTTCTCACCTTCTAAGCTACACTTCACTGCAAGCACAGGAAGCTTCATCAACTCTGGAGTTATCTCTTTGATCCCTGCAAGAGAAACTTTCTCACTATTCCCATAGTCTACAAACAATACCTCCAGCATTTTCACATGCTTGTTGACTACGACACCACGATACCAGCATTTGTCTTCTGAAAACTGAGCAACACACGGTGTCCCCACTGTTGTGTTTTTCAACCTGCGGTCACTTGGTCCCAGACTTCCGTACCTAGCGTGCAACTCAGACATCACTCTTTGCAGTTGTGGAGTAGACTCTGCTGTTTGACACCAAAATTCGCTAGGATTACTGACATGGGATATGTAGACATCTACAGCACCCCTTGCTGGAAACTTGATTTCAGTGAATTGCAGCGGAGTGACAGAAAGCAGGTTTGGGTCAGGACGTTTTTTGGCAGGACGTTCTCGGAATCCTTTACGTCTATCATCATCAGAACGATAGCTGTTTCCACCAGATTTGCTGGAACGATTGCTTCGATCAGATCTTTCAGAAGTACTGGAAGAAATAGATCCTCTATCAGAACGTGACTTTGACATTCTCAGATTATTGGTAGTGGCATCACCACTGCCTCCCCTGTTAAAGGCATCACTCTTGCCCTTGGGTGATTTCTCACTTTGCTGAAATCTATCATTTCGAGGAGATAGCTTTCCCTTGAAGCTAGCATTCGAACTAACGCCATCCGTTTTTCTTTGCATCTGAGAATGAGATCTATTTCCATGTCTGCTGTCAGAAGCATAATCACCATTTCGAGGGGGTGACATCATATTCTCGTCACTTGACTTGCGCTTCCTTCTGTCAGAAGCATAACCATCATTTCGAGGGGGTGACATCATGTTCTCCTCACTTGACTTGCGTTTCCTTTCTACTTTTTGAGCTTTCCTGAACATGTCATTGATGCAGTTTCCTTCTGGTCCTGTCATCTTCACAACAAAGCAGCCGCTTTTCCTGTCTTTTGAACTCACTTCTATTGAGCACTCACTTTCAATGAGTTCCTGAAGTTTTGCAACATCTGTACTTGAAAGGTGGCCTCCAACAAGACCATCTAGAATACATGGAATGGCCTGAGCTGGTAGTTGGAGCATGTCTGAAGTCAGAAGTTGAATCTGGGAAGCATCAATGACTTCTGAGTTGCCATAGTCTACAAATGTGACGGTTACCTTGCCACCTCTCTCTACTTCGGTGACTCTGGCTCTATACCACGCTTCATCTGCTGGATATTTTGCTGCACATGGCATGCCTGGTGCAAGGGAAGGAGCACTCCCATGCTGGTTTGTGAAGTGCTGAGCCATCTGGTCCATGAGTTCCTCTAGCTCTTCTACCGTGGCTGACTTTTGGCAGTACAATCGGGCATCATCATCCACATGGCCAACGAAGACCTGCAAAACTTCTCCCTCTTTCAGAGACTGGTTGCGGTATTCTGCTTGCACTTTTTCTCTTGGCGATGGCACTCTAGAGCTCCTTTCAGTCACCATGCATTTGACCATGTCATTGATGTTATCACCAGTTGCTGGATCACTTAACTGAATGCTGAAAACCCCATTGTATTCCCCTTCAACACTGGCGCACAGATCCAGCTCTGCCACAGTTGAATCGAGAAAGTCTTTCACCTCTTGTGACTTTGCTGTGCTCTTTTGTGGCACACCATGAAGGCTGCACTTGATGGATTGCACAGGGAGATTGAAGAACTCTGGTTTGAGGCTCTTTAGCTGGGCTGCTGTCACTATCTCGTTGTTTCCATAGTCGACATAGCATACTTCGACATCCTGGCCTCTGATATGCGTCACTTCTGCTCGGTACCACATCTGGTCTTCAGAGAACTGCACACAACATGGTAAACCTGCTGCAACTTGTCGAATACTGTGCTCACCAACGGATTTGCTTGAATAAGTCTTGCCCAGCTTGTCCATCAATGCCTGAAATTTGTCCGCATCTTTCACAAGATGGCATGAGAACTCTGCTCCACTGGCAACTGAAGTCAACTGCACATTAAGTCTGTCGCCAACTCTGATCTGCGGTTTCTTGAACTTAGGAGACTGAAAGTCTAGCTCTCTAGCAGCTGACTGCGCTTGAGGTGATCCACTTTGGACGCTGTGACCTGAGGGTGGGCTAGTCTTTGAATGTGGGCTACTCATCTGGTTGGGTCTTCCTGCTAGCTCCTCTTTCACCAACACACTAGCAATGTCTGCATTTTCACCACCAGTGGGATCAATCATGAGCAGTGAACACTTGTCTCCCATCTTGCGTGTCACCTTGCAGCAGATAATCTTTTCTGCCACAAGCTCTTCAAATCTGGCAGCAGCTTGATCTGTGTGGCAAGAGCTGGGATCAACATCACTTAGACACGACTCGATAGCAACTGCAGGCAGGGACAAGAATTCTGGAGTGATTTCAAGTATCTCATCCTTTGTCTTGACGTCAGAGTTGCCATAGTCTACAAAAAAGACCTCATAGTTATTTGATCCCATGGTATTTGTCACAAGAGCACGATAGAAGCTTCCGTCATCAGAGAATGTTGTCACGCATGGATCTCCTCGTGAGAAGTGTCCTCGCTTAGTTGTGCTATGCGTCTTGGAGTAATGAGGGAGCATATCATTCATCAGATCATCCAAGTCCTTGGTTAGCTTCTCCTGCTGCACCCAAAACTGATTTGGCGAGTTCACATTGCTCACATACACTCGCTCTCGATTGCCCACATCGAGAGACATGAGTTTGTATCCATGTTTCTTTGAGGGGCTGCTCTCTCCAGTTGCAGTGCGGCCAAATCCATCTGCTATGATTTGCTTTGCCACGTCTACTCTACTCCTGACATCTGACAACTTGACTTCCAGGTTGCCACCAATACATGCAATCACTTCAGCCCAAAATGTCTGATATTCAAGTTGTTTGCGTAAGTAGTTGTGTGTACCTGCTTTCAGCGTGGAATTGTCTATAATTGGCTCGGTGTTTGCTAGCTTGCAATTTGTTGCCTGGGGTGGTAAATCCAGCACCTTTTCCTGCATGACTCTGACCCGCCCCCTAGGAATTATCTCTGTGTTGCCATAATCAATGAAGTATGCGATGACATCATTGCCAGTGACACTTTCGACACGTGCGCGATACCACTGTCCATCCTCCATGAACTGGGCCAGGCACACATCACCTGGTGACAAAGTTCCAGGCTGTGGGTGCAAGCTTGCTTCAGCCTCCATTTGAGCCTCCAACATGTAGTTTTCCAGCATTTCAACTGCTTCATTGTCAAACTGTCCCCAAAACCTGAATGCATTCTCCTGCTTATCCACCTCAAAAGCTGTCACAAACACCTCCCTCTGGTCTCCCACATTCAGCAGTGCAGGCTGTGCTCCTCTCAGGCGACTCATCATTGATGATAACTCGACAAACTACCTCAGATAAACATGTGCCAATTCACAACTTGCTGGCAGATTTCAGAATCTTATCAATCACCCATCGGTTGAACTATCATAGTTTTGACCCAAGTTTACTTTTGTTTACCAAACTTGTCATCCATTTGCCTGCACTCTGTAGCTTTGTGGGTCAATTTGTCATACCGCAATGCAATCCATTTGAATATCACTGTCTTCTCTGCAAGAGCCACGATAGATCTGTCCGCAAGTTCAGGCACTGCCACTGTCCTGTCACTCACTGTAAGGGGAATGAAACCAGAGTACAACATGTTAGTGTAGGTAATTTTGACCACTTGTTTTCAACCACCTTCGCAAACTTTCGATCACATCCTAATTAAAGATAACAAAAAGTGTTGGTACCTCAAAAGTTTCCCTGAATTTCCTTGTCTTGGTTTGTGTTTCACGTTAAAGTACGTTGTCTGTGAGAATTACTCGCCCCAAAGTGCTCTCATGTCTCAGTAATCATGCAATAATGGTTTCGTACCAGAGCCGTCGCCATACGGCGTCGATAAATATTGTACAAAACCACTGACTGCGACCAGCAGCGTGCAGCCCATTGTACGCATAGCTAACTGCGAGCCCCAGCATGGGCTTCCATTGTAGCATATCATGCAGAATTATAGCGTAATGGGACTTCGCATTGTAGCATTCAGGATCATGACAGAACTAGTATCGCGGGTAAATGTCAACTTAAAATCCAAAAATTTCTTCGATTTGAAGACTTACCAATTATATTTGAAGTATTGAAAACAGGCTTCGAACAACGTTTGGTTCTGCTAATAGTCCCTTTCTTTTCGAATTGATGACTGAATGTGACTCGGTTGAGAGGACCTTGGGAGAGCTACATACACTGACTACTACGGCCAGCGCATGCGCACACAAACACCTTATCCGTTGATGGATTTGAAATTTGTGCGCATGTGATGTGTTCGCATGCACTGGCTGTAGTATTCAGTGTATGTAGCTCTCCCAAGGTCCTCTCGACCGAGTCACATTCAGTCATCAATTCGAACAGAAAGGGACTATAGGCAGAACCAAACGTTGCCCAAAGCCTGTTTTCAATACTTCACCTTAATTGGTAAGTCTTCAAATTGAAGAATTTTTGGGATTTTAAGTTGACATTTATCCTGCGATACTAAATCTGTCATGATCCTGAATGCTACAATGCGAAGCCCGATTACGCTATGCGTATGGGACTGCTGGTCGCTATGCGTATGGGGCTGCTGGTCGCAGTTAATTGCATGATTACTAAGACATGAGAGCACTTTGGGGCGAGTAAGTCTCACAGTGTTAGTTATATGAAAGGTACTTTAACCTGAAACACAAACTAAGACAAGGAAATTCAAGGAAACTTTTGAGGTACCAAAACTTTTTATTATCTTTAAACTCTGGTATCATGAAATGTCCCGTACGTAAAGAATTGAGGACATTTTTAGGTTTTTTTCTCAAATTACTGCACAGTTATTGGAGTGCTATTCTGGGAAGTTCTAATTCATTGTTTACAGAAGATAAATACCATAGAAAGAGAAAAAAAATGGAAATCTATCCTCTTGATTAGGCAAATAAATAATGTTACTTATGGGACATAGCATTTACAAAAGTACTCAATGCACGAATGGTCAATGATCCTGCAGAAGGCATCCCAACTTTGCAGAAACTGTTTTGAGTTATATATTGAGGCAATACCTGACTTTTCAATTCCAAGGGGGGGGGGGGGGGGGGGGGTGGTAGTAAAATACACAATGCAGGGAATAATTTTCCTGGTATCGCATAGCAGTTTGCTACGCATTCTTGTATGACTGCTATGCAAAATATCTTGCATAGCAATTTCATTGCATAGACTTGTACACCATTTTGTTCAAAATGTATCACTATCAACTAAAATTGCTATTCAATTTCGAGAAGGAAAATCATTCCCTGCAATGTACATCAGATTTGATTAAAGGGAAATTTAATTCAAATATAACAATACTAACATGCAGATTGAAAGACAACAGCAATATTAGTTGAATACAAATTTATTTTGAAGCAAATTATAAGGAAAGTTGGATATAAGCCACTCAAAAGTTATAAATTCTTGAAGTTTCAATGCCTACATTGCTGTATAAAAAAACTGTATAGTTCATGACATTTCCCATGACGATGTCCAATGATATTAAAAGAAAATATGTCAGAAGATTCTCACACTACTCATTGACAATGATGTAGAGAAAATACAAGAAAATTCTGCAAAATTTGATTCTTTAATAAAAGTAACATTCCCTCGACTTCATACTGACATTCATGTTGAAGGGTAATATTTCCCTGTTCTTTGAAAGCTCTCTAAGCTACATTGTAAAGCAAGGGCTCTTTCACTATGCTAGAAAGAGAAACAATGTGGAATTTCCTTCATGTAGAGTACAGAATGATATCATGAACTGTTGATAGTCTTCTCATTCAGAGATGGCTGCACCAAAAATTATCATGAATTAATAGCATTTCTTCACACTTTCACTGATAGGTTCCACTAATATTGCTGCATTCCATAAATTCACACAATATATTTGGGTTTTATTCTCCTTAAAAACAAAAAAGAACATGATATACACACTTTCACTTATATTGGGTGCTAGCTAGCTAGCTACAACAGATGTATGTGATGATAATGACGATGTTACTTCAAATTTCTTGCATCGAATTGTTTTAATGCAAGTGAGTCATTAACAAATTGCCCTTTATTAGAATGTAACATAAACACAGATACATTCAGTGTTTTGGTACAGTATTAGCAATGATGAAAATCATGGGCTTACATACATACTCGGGTGTGACTCGAATCAACAACCTGATTGCTAGAGAGACATCATAATGATATACCCGTTATCCATGAGATTCTGTGCAGCAGGCACTGCATAAATAATGGTTCATGCATCAAGTTGTTTTTTATTGCAACTTTTTATGGCAAATTGCCCTTCATGAACCTCCACCAAGGAGGAGGTTAAGGGCTCACACCTGTAAATAAAATGGACTGTCCCAGACCCCTTCACAAATTCGTACCAAAGGTACCAAAATAAATGAAGAAAAAAATTAATTAAAAATCAATGATGTAGTTTGGCAAAAAAACTGAATAGCTGTAGATATTGAGTATGAATCCCTCTACAAACTGCATTTAGGTTGGAAGATGAAAGCTTTTCTGATGGAATTTGAGGGGACTATATTTCATTGGGTACGTGTACGGAAAATAGGTGATTTTTTGAGTGACAAGAACTCGTAGTCTGGCTTTGCGGACCCCTGGACAGAATTAGAGCAGAACAACCCACCCTGGCAATCTGATGGATGAAAGGTAATATCTCACTTATTCAGGTTAGTGAAGATGAAACACCTCATTTCTCCCAGCTATCTTACAGAATTTTTTGAAATTTGAATTTTAATACACGTCTCTATGGGGAATTATTTACCCGTGTGAGCCCTACAGAGAATGCACGCAATACATGCAAGTCTATGGGAAGTATTCATCCCATACAAGCTCTGCTGGTTTATGTTGATCTTGTATTGTGTCAGATCTCTCTTCCTCCCTCCCCCTTCTCCTCCCTACCCCCCCCCCCCCCCTCCCTCTACCTCTCTCCTCTATGTATACTCCCCCCCCTCCAAACTCTATCTAGCTACAATTTCTTTTCTTATCATTATGTTCTTGTGGTACTAGATCTTAGTAAATAGCAGTCATCAGTATCACACAACTTTGAATGACTTCTTGTATTGTGTATCTTGTATTGTGTCAGATCTCTTCCTCCCTCCCCCTTCTGCTCCCTAACCCCCCCCCCCCACTCTTCCTTGCTACAATTTCTTTTCTTAATATTATGTTCTTGTGGTACTAGATCTTAGTAAATAGCAGTCATCAGTATCACAAAACTTTGAATGACTGTGTTAATCTTGTATTGTGTATCTTGTATTGTGTTAGATCTCTTCCTCCCACCCCTTCCCCTCCCTACCCCCTCTCTCTACCTCTCTCCTCTACTCCCCCCCCCCCCCCCCCTCCTCAACTCTGCCTTGCTACTATTTCTTTTCTTAATATTATGTTCTTGTCACTAGAGCTTAGTACATAGCAGTCAGTCATCAGTATCACACAACTTTGAATGACTGTGTTATTTTAATGTATTTCTTTGTTATGGCTACCACTGAAACAGCTCAAAATACATAAAGTTAGTCTGTTTGACAAAACAAAGTCTTATCAAGTACTTTGTAGGCTATAAGGTGGTGATGACACACCCACAATCAAGGATAACTGCCTGGATCTATGTATTCATCTTATGAAGAACTGATCAAAACTGCAAGATTTATTTTTTAACTAGAAATGTCGCTCTGGCGACTGGTATGCCTCCGCCATAATGCATGATTTTCCCAATAGGTCTAGATACATGTAGTACATGTGGACAATGTGTGATTACATTTTCACAAAATTGGCAAAATATTGAAATGACAAGTTTGTCACAAATGTGTTGAATGTTCACCTTCCTTGACCTAGGTTTAATTGGATGAATAGGAGAGCATGTATCTAGGTATTTAAGGACTTGAACTTGACTTTGACCCATTCATACATTTAGGCATTGAGTAATTTTCAAGGTACAGGTGTGGAGAAAAAGTGCAATTTCTGAATTGAATAGTAAATTGTTACCATTTTCATCTGGCCCTTGACCCTAAAATTCATAAGATAATCACTTTCAGGTAGGACATACATAATATGTACTAAGTTTCAAGATAACTTGAGCCACTTCCGAGATATGGAGGGAAAAGTTAGTTCAGCACTTTCACTTGATCTTTGACCTTTTGACCTTTGAGGCAAAAAAAGAAGAAAAAAAAACTTCCAGAGAATTTCTATTAGGTTACACATGCATACACCAAGTGTTAAAAAAAAATAACCCTGCTGGCATTGCATAAATATGAAGGAAATAGTAACATTTTGAAGTGTTGCACTTGACCTTTGACCCCTGACCTTTGACCCCATGAACTCTACATTCTCTAGATAATCACTTCCAGTCAGTACATGTATATAATATATTCCATAAAGATACCTTGAACAATTTTCCAAGGTACAGAGAAAAAAAAGAAGTTTTAATATTCTTACTTGACCTTTTGACCTTTGACCTTTGACCTCATGACCCAAACTTTCACCAGAGAATCTTAATTGGGTAATACATGTATACACTAAGTTTCAAGAAAATATCTTCAGGCATTCAATAGATATGGTGGAAATAGTGAAATTTTATGTATTTGACCATGACCTTTTGACCTTTGACCTTTGACCTCATGACCCAAACTTTCACCAGAGAATTTCAATTGGGTAATACATGTATACACTAAGTTTCAAGAAAATATCTTCAGGCATTCAATAGATATGGTGGAAATAGTGAAATTTGATGTATTTGACCCTGACCTTTTGACCTTTGACCTTTGACCTCATGACCCAAACTTTCACCAGAGAATTTCAATTGGGTAATACATGTATACACTAAGTTTCAAGAAAATATCTTCAGGCATGCAATAGATATGGTGGAAATAGTGAAATTTTATGTATTTGACCCTGACCTTTTGACCTTTGACCTTTGACCTCATGACCCAAACTTTCACCAGAGAATTTCAATTGGGTAATACATGTATACACTAAGTTTCAAGAAAATATCTTCAGGCATGCAATAGATATGGTGGAAATAGTGAAATTTTATGTATTTGACCCTGACCTTTTGACCTTTGACCTCATGACCCAAACTTTCACCAGAGAATTTCAATTGGGTAATACATGTATACACTAAGTTTCAAGAAAATATCTTCAGGCATTCAATAGATATGGTGGAAATAGTGAAATTTGATGTATTTGACCCTGACCTTTTGACCTTTGACCTTTGACCTCATGACCCAAACTTTCACCAGAGAATCTTAATTGGGTAATACATGTATACACTAAGTTTCAAGAAAATATCTTCAGGCATTCAATAGATATGGTGAAAATAGTGAAATTTTATGTATTTGACCTTGACCTTTTGACCTTTGACCTTGAGCATGTGCACCCAAAAGTTGATAGGCACAACTTCACCCCCTAATACACATACATGCCAAGTTTCATTAGGATACCTCAACAGGTTTTGATAGTTACCTTGTCCACAAAATTCATTACGGACGGACGGAAGGACGGACGGACGGACGGAAGGACGGACGGACGGACGGAAGGACGGACGGACGGACAACCCGAAAACATAATGCCTCCGGCACCACTTCGTGGCGGAGGCATAAAAAACCCTAAAGGGCATGATTTTCTAAAAGTGTCCCTTTGAGAAGCTTTATAATCCTTGAAAATGTAATTTCTCATATGATGTAGGGGCAAATATCATAAAAAACACATTTATGATGTTTAAAAGTCAAATAAGAAATATGACCTCCACTATAGGGCTCACACCTGTAAATAAAATGGACTGTCCCAGACCCCTTCACAAATTCGTACCAAAGATACCAAAATAAATGAAGAAAAAAATTAATTAAAAATCAATGATGTAGTTTGGCAAAAAACTGAATAGCTGTAGATATTGAGTATGAATTCCTCTACAAACTGCATTTAGGTTGGAAGATGAAAGCTTTTCTGATGGAATTTGAGGGGACTATATTTCATTGGGTACGTGTACGGAAAATAGGTGATTTTTTGAGTGACAAGAACTCATAGTCTGGCTTTGCGGACCCCTGGACAGAATTAGAGCAGAACAACCCACCCTGGCAATCTGATGGATGAAAGGTAATATCTCACTTATTCAGGTTAGTGAAGATGAAACACCTCATTTCTCCCAGCTATCTTACAGAATTTTTTTAAATTTGAATTTTAACACACATCTCTATGGGGAATTATTTACCCGTGTGAGCCCTTAAGTGATCATCGGCGTTGGTTTGTCTGTTTGCGAAATAACTCAAAAAGTTGTGTACGGATTAAAATGAAACTTGCAGGAAAAGTCAATATTGCCACAAGGAACACCTCATTCAATTTTGGAAGCGATCCAGGAATTTTGTACGGATTTTGTATGAATTTTTCATCTTTTGGCATATAAGGTCAACGAACTTGGGATTCAAGCTGCACGTACTGGAGGTTTAGATATGTGCACTAAAGTGCGCGCACTGCTCAGGCAAGGTGCCATATAATAACCTAAACAAAAGGCTTTTACATGTATTTGAGGAAATTGGGTGGAAATGAGTTGTTGGCTTGGCGGAGGTCTGTGCTCTCTGAGTGCTTTGTAGTTGATGGAAGTAAACCCTTTTTCATTCAATATTTTAGGAGTAACTATTCTGATAAAAAAAATCACGGGCATGCATACTCAAGTTGTTCTCCACACACTATATGAATGTGGGACAAAACATCCCACATGTAACTGTCCCATACTTAACACATCATGTCTGTCTTCAATTAGATCCAGTAATTAGAGCTTTTTGCCTCATTGAGTCATAACATGAAACTTTGGCCTCTGATAGTCACAGGTAATGTGACATTTATCACACTGAATTACAAGCTTGTACAAGAACTTTGTAAAATAAAATACTTTCAGAGTTTTCAGGTTGAAAAAAATGTTTTAAAAAAAGAACAATTTTTTTCTGAGTAACATACGTAACACATATTTTCTCTTCTAAAATATAATTGTCAAGGTTACTTGTCATTATTTTTTGCATGATTATTCTTCTCCTACAGTGAACTCCCGTTATAATGAAGTCCTCGCGACCAGCAGTTTTCTTTTGTTATCTTGTATCAAAATTTTGTTATAACCGAACAAATAAACAATAAAAATACAAAGAGTGGATAACGTTGCAACCTGAAGTTTTACTTTGTTGTAACCGGTATTTCGTTATAACCGTGTTCGTTATAACGAGAGCGCACTATATAAATCATCATGATGAAATTCATTATAATTAAAGGCCATCTACACCATTTTTCCAAGCCATAAATTAAAAGCTTCTGAAATCGAATTTGTAACACGCATTTTGGACTTGCCCATAAACAAGAAGATCAGAGTAAGCAATTGGTTAGTACCGGTAATAGAACCCTACTACAAGTTGTATTTCACTTTATTATCCACTCAGATTCTGATACCAAACAGCTAAAAGAAGATCTTGACCAGTTCGGTGAATAAACAGACATATTGCTATGATGGAGCTGAACACAAATTATGAAGTGATATCAGTCACTCTAGGATGTTGGAAGAGGAAACAATTCAAATTCAATGACTCAATCCTGACCCCTGTGGAAGCCACAAAGTACCTCAGCATCACAATAGCATCCACGCTGAACTGAAACTTATAGTGGAAGTTTTTGGAACAAGCATATTGACAATGTCGGCCAAAGAAATAACAACACCTTGGCCTTAATGGGAAGAAGTCTACACCTCAACTCACTGAAACTCACAAAGCCATGTGCGGCATATAGATCTAGGCCTACAGAAGACTGGTCAGACCTCTCAGTCTAACGTTAGTGGAATACGCCTCTTGTACAAATCTTACTTTACCTATCGGCTGTACACATGCAGAGCTACCAAGTCTCACGCATTGTGAGTGAGACTCAAGCATTTAGGGTCTGTCTCATGATCTCACATATGACGCCCATTTTTCTCACGCATTGGGAGCATAGCTTAAAGGATTAAAGTGAGAGTTGCAATTGAACTAACAAGGCATATTTCCTTTTTGTCTTTCAAAACAAGTAAAAAATATTATAGTCATTTAAGTATTATGCACCAGCTTGCAGCATAAGACTAAGAGCTAAAGATTGAAAAAGCTCCTTACCGTGGTAGGACGGAAACCACCCTCCCAATCCCCTCCCCTCGCTCAGCTCAGTCACTTCGTTCCCTCGCTCAGGCACATGCGCGTGCAACGAGATGCTGAGTCATGAAAATCTCACTCATAAAATTTTTTTTTTAACTTGGCATCTATGCACATGGGATCCATCAACCACAAAGGAATATCAATAACTGAGCAAGATTGAGATGATCCAGCAGAGGGCAGCTAGACACACCCCGAACCGATACCGGAAATGGGCTACAACTACTGGTACTAGCTAGCTGGGCCAAGAGCTACAATATGTAATGTACATCAACTGATCAAGTGTATCATCAATGGCAATGCTGCAGGAGCTGGGATGGACATCACATTATACTTTTCAATTAGGTGTTCTGTAGTAGTACCGGTACAGAGAAACAGAGTACAAGTAAATTAGTGTACTACAACAGTGACATGAGCACCTCCATCCTGTGATGTTCTACGTTCCTTACAAGATCCACACCCAGCTTGCACCGTTCGCTCAACCGCGAGGCTTTCTTCATCACCAAATGTGACCCGCGACAACGGTTTCAGGCAAAAGTCGCAATAGCAAATTTCCTCCTAGGCGGGGTACAAAGATCTTTACCATTATTTTTGTCGATTTGGGTTTTTTGCAGAAATCGAATGTTTGATATGTTTTCTACATCTACACTAAATTTCGTAGCATAAGACTACGTTTTTCCTATCGAAAATGGAATTTTAAGCACCCTATGTTGGATCGCACTCGTCAGTTTCGAGCGTCTTTCGAACGCCGCGCCAATATCCACAGCGTTGCTACGGCGCAAGGTCTCGCATGCGATTGGCTGGTGCGTCGCGCACATTTACATAATTCGGCTTTCGGAGACACCAGTTGCAGTGTTTGGGGAATGCTTTGTCCACGCGTGCATGTGATTACATGCTCCATTGTTCTTGCTATAGTGGTTTATACGCTGTAGTGCGTGCTCTTCGTTTGGCTTTCTATCCAAACTATTCTACCGCAATGTTCGACAACGGAAGTGAAACAAATATCATGTACGTAGCACGACATAATCGTGTGAAAAGAAAAAAAAAACCAATAGTCTACTTGTACATGTAGTAAAAATTATGACAGCAGACTGACTCAAGGGAAGGTAGATGAGAGGAAAGGAGAGGTCACATGAAACCAGTTATATTCAAATACTACACATCAAGATCGCACGAAACTAACGAGTCGTGTTTGTTTGTTTGTTTTAATATAATTAACACCACCAAACAAGGCAACATATGCACGGCTTGTAAAAGCAAAGCAAACATGAAGCGTGACCTTTGCCAGCACTGTCATTTATCTGCCTTCAAAAGGGTCGGCAATGATAAAGTCAAATCAACAACAATGAAAACGCGATTTGTAAATGTGTGGATTCGCCACCCGCTCCTGTTACATGCACATGGTCATGGCGTGTGGATGCCATTGCGTAATGCGTGCACCATACAAAATTAATGTACACCATACGTGCAATTATCGTATCCGCCATCTTGAAAGACGTAATGGTAAAACAAACCCAAGCGAACCGCATTGTTTTTCGGCTCTATACGCTGACCTGCTAGGAAGGGTGCCCGGGAAATTTGACTCTCTCAGTGAGCCAATCAGAAGGCGATGTGGTTGCTAGAGGCGGAGCTTAACATCGATTGGCACCATCGTACGGATGGGTGATTCTCACCTCGCATCGCCGCTCGGACATTGTCTTTGAGAAAGAGGTGAATCTTCAAAGCCCGTTTTCTCGCAGTTTTGTCAGGCTAACAACTTAAAAAGTGCATTTTATTTCGCTTTCCATGCCCACTTATGGTGCCGAAGAATGCAAGTGTTTTATATCTATGCAAAGCTTAGGAAATGGGCAATGTGATTCAGTGAAAAAATGAATTTTCAAAATGCCCGACTTTTGCCTGAAACCGTTGTCGCCGGTCACAAATGATCAAATCCACAAGACCATTACCATCCAAACGTGTGAACACCCACCCAATTAAGCCAATCAAGTTACCTCACTCATCCCTCCTCAATCACGCGCATGCTCAATCCCAGACTCTACACCACCAAAACTCATTCTTTCCTATTCCACGTAGTTAGATCTAGATATGTTTGTTGTTAGAAAGGTTGAATTAGTACAGGGCCTAGAATTTAGGTCTTTGACTTTGGTGATTGCGACCAGCCTGAATAAATTCACATTTGTGTGAAGGAGCGCCCAACTCGGGCGGGGTTAGGTCTTTGGATTGAATGAAGGCCCTCCCACTTCGTCCCAGGCCAGCTCCAGCAGCCAATGTTGTGGTGGTCTCAGTCATCACAATAAATGCCTTTTGTCTCCTACTGACGAAGGAACTATGAAGGCAGCATGCAGCACCTGCTAGTTTTGAGGAAGTTTTTACTTGCAGTTGCACCTTGTAAATTATCTAATATTGACACATGCATCCTACCCCAATTAATCATACATAAAATTTAAACTACTGTCACCAAGATCTGCAAGAATCTTCAAGGTTGAACTGTAGTGAAGAAGGCAGCAGGTGATAAGAAGAAGAAGAAACTTCAAGCCGCAAGGTACCTCACGAGCATTGAAATGCCTGACAGTTTTCCCGCGGTGCATCACAACCGGCACAACATCCTCAATCTCATTTGTAAAGGTCTAACTGTTGGACCTAGAAACGTTAGATAGTCATCATTCAGAGCCCATGTGAGCTTCCTTCCATTCTGTAGCGTTCCATACAGTAACGTTATGCAGTCTCGGGTCGAATAGGTAAAGATGAGCTAGCTGGCCACATGTGTACCCACCGTACCGAAGCGCGGCTTGCTGCATGCTGTACGTTGGCAATCCAGCTAGTGCATCGCATGATGAGCGGTTTTCTGCCATGCATGCATGTAGCTCTGCGCCTGCCGCGCTCCTCAGCTCCTATCCTACGCAATACCTCAGAGTATCCTCGCTCGCACAACTCATTTAGAAACTGAATATATCGCAGATATTTCAGACCGACTTCTTAGCTATGGAGGCCGTAAAAATCACACACACGCGAAGAAATAGCACGTTGACAGTGTATAATATAATATTTGACATTGCATGCAAGACTTGCCTGGGGGACTTTGGTGTTTCACCACTTCCACGTAAACATGTCAAATGGAAGAGTTGGCTCGGCCGTGCTTGTTTATTCAATTTCATTTACATATTCAGAAACCTCTATGAATCTTTTAATAAGTAGACACTCGTGTTGTGTAATGATACACAAAGTTGAAATCACTACCCCATTCCAATCCACTACTACATGATGACCACAGACCCTAAAAGATAAAATCGATTTTAAATTTGCTTACCACACAGGCTGTCATAGACTTACAATTGAAATCAACTATATCATCAATTTAACTCTTCATAAAACAGGGCCGTGGCACAGGGGCAGATCCAGGAATTCTGTAAAGGGGGGGGGGGGGGCGTGACTAATATTTCTGGTGCCACTTTCGGGTTTCATTTCATGTTTTTTTCTTTTTATTTCTTTTGTTTTTAACGAAAAATAAAGGGGGGCGTGCGTCGGTTATATGCCCCTCCCACATGACGGAGATTTTGTATTTTTAGAAATGAAATTACAGAACGATCTAATCGTGTAGCCTTTTTGTGGAATATAATAGTTGGAAAATATTGTAAATCCCCAAAGTGTAGGCTATCGAGTATATTTTAATGGGACCGAGCAAGGAAAGGGTCGGGTGGGGTATACCAATCCCCCTCCCATTGGACCCGAGCTTTTTCATTTTTACAAGTAAAATTCAATGATCTGGTTCACACTTTTGCTAGAATATCCAGAAACTTTGTATCAAAGAAGTGTAAGTCTGTAATCTATGGAAGGAGACGGCACGGGGGAGGAGGATGCATGATGGGGGAGGAATACTCCCTTCCTTCCCCACATAAGGGAACGTTCGCATTTTTATGATTGCAGTTCAACGATTTGGTGTAAACATTTGGTGGAATATTTTGGAAATTGTCCATCCTGCCGTGTAGCCAATCACATGGAGGGGAGGCTATAAGAACCCAAGTAAAGGGACGGTGTGAAAAGGGTGTCCCACCCTATCCCTCGCGTTACGAGGGAGCGTACTGCATTTTATAAAAGATTATGAAAAAATCTCGTATATCTACATTTATGATGGAATATTTTGGAAATGAAGGTCAATCAAAGAAGAGTATTATAGGCCTATGAGGGCGATATATGTTTATATATATCTAAGATATATATATATATATATATATATATATATATATATATATGTGTGTGTGTGTGTGTGTGTGTGTGTGTGTGTGTGTGTGTTAAAGAAATCGAGCCGTTCTAACCACTTTTATGAAAGGAAATGCCAAGGAGATAGGCCTATATGGCCCGCCTAATCACCCTCTATGCGAGCAGTACAGATTTTGCATTTTCAGAATTGAAATTTAACAATCAAGAGCACATTTTGGGTGAAATATGCGAACATTTTCTGCCAAAAAAGCAAAAAAAAAAAAAAAAAATCTCTGCATCGAGGAACTTCTCTGGGGGCAAAAGGGTAGATGCTCCCCTTCCCCTTGCCCTCCTGGATCGACGCTCCTGTAGGCCTAATACGAGGGAGCTTTGCATCATAATTATGTTGAAAATGTAGTATCTCGCAACCACTGTTTTGATGAAATTTGAAAAATGTTATTGTCGATCCCCACTGTGTAAAATAAATCTACGGAGGGGCCAAAAGCAGCGGGAAAAGACTGAATTCAAAGGAGTATCCCATCCCAATCAGATTTGCATTTCTTGAACTGAAGCTGTGACAAACTTTTGCCTCTGATATTCGGAAATTGTCTGTAGCTGTCAGTAGAACTTGAGCGTATACCAACAGGGGCGGATCCAGGAATTCCGTAAAGAGGGGGCGCGTTTACAAAATTAAAGGGGGAGGCGCACGCACCCCTCCCCCATTTTTCTTTTTACTTCTTTTGTTTCAACAAAAAATAAATAAAGGGGGGGGCGTGTGCAAGTTGCGGTCCTCCCTGGATCCGCCACTGTACCAAGTCTATGAAAAAAAAAATACCACTTTAGCGGTGTAGAGTGTGGGAGGGGGTATCCCCTGTGTCTCTCATGAATGTGGTATTGTATATAGGACCGACATGTAGGCCTACAATGTATATTCCCTTCAAATCTTAACATTTTTTCATATACTTTTTTTTTTGTTGTTGTTGAGACAAGGCATTCGAGATGCCACTTGATGAACTGAATTGTCTCCTGGATCATTCCATCTTATATCCTACTCGGATTTCCACGCCTGAAATTTGAAAACAAAATAATACTAATAATTGTGTGTGTGGGGGGGGGGGGGGGAGGAGGGGTGAGGGATGTTTATATTTATTACTTTAGAGATACCATCGACATCGTAGCCTAGCCCAGTTATTGTGAACTTGCTAGACATCGCTCTTTTCTTTTCTTTCTTTTGCGTGCAGACGGCTGCTTGTCGCTCGGGGATGTGAGTAAATTCCTAACTGTTACACCATCTTGACTGAAATATTACAGTATCATGAATTGGTTCATTTACTTGCCGGAAACGTGTAATCATTGTCATAGACTCTGCTGTTTTACTGGTTGCCTGTACAATCTACATACAAGTCTGTTGCCCCGATGCGATACAGTTTTTTTTTGACGGCGTGATGTCAGTCGCCCTAGTCCCACATGTTATAACTCGTGTTGGTAAAACTAGAAGGGATCTGGTTAGTGATCTCCTTTTTAGTTACATTTCATGATTAAGTTACCTAGTAGATCTATGACTATGTAAGCTCGTTAACCGTGTTAACGGCACGTGTTAACAGTCTTTAACGTTGTTAGACCATGGAGCTACTAACAGAGAGTAGCTCCATGGTTAGACTTTACTCTTAGTCTTGATAGGGTACTAGACATAGACCTAGACCATTCTAAATAAGTAAATTAAATAAAAGTAAATTTAGTAGTCTAACAAGTCCACTGATCCCTATTTAGCTTTAGGTAACACTAACAAACAGTTAGGCCTATTAAATTTATATTTATTATGATATTGGCAATCATGCTAGCCACATCAATTAGACAATTTACGCAATACAGTCTTACAGACATTCATTACAGGGTACAATTTGATTATTGAATGTCTCCTTCATCCATCCGCCGCCCGTGACGGTGTGACCGCAATCTGCGCAAACCACCAGTCGCAGACAGGAGAGGCTTGTTGAAGATTTTTGTGGATTTTCTTTTATCATAGTCACAGAATGATTTTGCCAAGGACAGTGGACACATCTGACATACCATCGGGCTCTGCAATAGTTTAATTTTAGTGATCCCCTGATTGAGATATAATGCAGTAAATTTATCCATTCGTTTAAAATCGTGAATGAAGGGCGAAAGTTAAACTGTAGGGTTGAGTTGTGTTGCGTGCCATGCATGCACAGTCACAGCACCCTGTCTCTGCTCGATCATGCCGCACAGGGGGAAGAGCATTAGAGCATTTAGTAGTAGTGTATGGTGTGGTGTACCATAAGTGCTTTCATTTACTGTATAAGCTGTTATTTTCGTGAGGGTTTAATTTTTGCGAATTTCGCAAATCACAGATCGCGAATTTAATAACACACAAAAATGTATCCCTGGGCTATGGTAACAATGCATTTATGTTTGCGTTGACATCTATTCGCGAAAAACAACATCTTGCGAAAATGTCTATGACCTCCTCATTCACAAAAATATCTGTACGCGAAAAAAATAGCTTATGCAGTACTACTACATGTAGTTTACACACACATCTACACATGCACACACGAAGGAAATTCTGCAAAAACAAAATGCCTTGAATATTTAGGTGGTAGATGATATCAGTAAACTCAGTCGTCCTGCTCACCCCTCAGTACTTCAGTTTCTTTATGACTCTAAATTCATTTATCCCTGTCATATCTTCCCCTAACAGCAGCTCTTTTCACGCAACAGGAGCTTCAGATGTCAGAAAGTACGCACTCAAGCTTCTTGCTGGACCAGTCACCTCCTTCATAGTTCTTTGTGCATGTACCAGGGCTTGTGATGGACTTTGGAAACTTTGATGATGATCTCTTTGCTAAAGAGAGACCAAAAACCAAGAAGACTCCTCAGTCTGACTACAAGCCAAGGGACATTACACCTCAGGTTTATTCACTTATGCATAACAGGATTTATTAATTTATTTCATTTGGTGTACATGGTCATACAGACTATAGATAGGACTTGAAGGCAACTTATTATTTGGTATCTAAACATATTTCCTTCTTTATATCTGCTGAGCAGAACCTTAAAACGGTTAGTTGTATTGAGATGATGCCTAAAAAGACTGATCTGAAATAAGATAATAAAGTGCTGATAACTGAGCTTGGGAGTTGAGTTTCATCCTGGAATTTGTATTGTGTTGTGTAGCATGGTCTCGGGTGTCAGATTGTGATAAGTTGAAGAGTCCTCACTCTTACAGTTTCCCAAAACATTTTGGTGATTGTAGAAGGAGTAGAACACTTTACTATTACTGTTATTTGAAGAAAACCAGGCAATCTCTTCAAAAGTTATGAATTCAATTTAAAAAAAAAATTAAATTCATGTCCCTTTGGCACTGGATTTAAGGCTACAAGAACCATGTATGATGTCACAGTAATGGAGTGATATAGGAAAATATAATGAGAATTTTTTTAAAAGGGCATTTTTAGTAGGATTAATACCAATATCAAGCATGGGACACAATTCTTATTGATCTTAATTTCCGTTTTATGTCAGATCTAAAACATAAAAGATGATTGGAACTCACAAAGAAATTTTGACTGGGTAATATATGTTTGAAATGTACACATATGTCATCCAACTGTCGAAGAGATTACCAGTGTTACACCAAGCCTGCATCTCCTACTCAATGTCTGCCATCTTTCTCCTGGCAGTGGTTCCTTGATGAGCAAGCACCAGTGCGTGATGACCCCGCAGAGCAAATGCAGCTCTTCATCCACCGAGGTGACCACCACTACTACCTCGGTGCGTGGGGGGCAGCAGGGGATGCCTACGCCAGAGCTTTGGAGCATGTCGCCCCTAACAACCCCACCATGAGACGTCTCCTCCTGGAGTGTCTGGCCCGATGTCAACATCGGGATGGGGACCACAAGGTTGCCGTGGAGACCGGAAAGAGATTGGTGAGCCATGTATGATTACTTGCAGTTAAGAGATGCATGCGTACATAACACTTTGCAGAATAGTGATTATTGAACTTTGAGCTGAAGTCCTTGGATACAAGGTATGCATGTATAGAAGATTGTATTCACAGTTGCAAAGTCCAGGTAGGTATCAAATCATTTATGTGTTTGTTTACTAACTTCTGTTTCTGTGAATGGGGAGATTGATTCAACACTCATTACTGTACAGGGTTTTCTGTTGCATTGTTAAAATTTGCATTATTGTGGTTCCTACATGTTGTTTCTACAAAATAAAGTGGATAACCTTTAAGTGTGTCTGAGGCTGACTTGCTATGCAATAGCATCAAATGATGTCAACAATATTCACAGCATTGGACTTTAGCACAGCAGCTGAAAATAGTGTGCTTGAGGGTGAAAATAAGCTGGTTAATCACAATGGGATATCACTGTGAGAACATGGCACATTTATTTTATCAATTTTGTTTTGTTTTGTTTTGTTTTATGCTTTTCCTTGATTCAGCTGGCAGAATCCACCAGCGAGGATCAGCTGTTTGGAGCACATAGCCTTCTGTCATTGCTATGTCAGGCTGCAAGAGATGACATTGGTGAGAGTGACATGAGAAGCTACAGTCAGCCTTGCCTAAGTCAAATCCACAGGGACTGGAGAAAACCCTTGACTTCCGTGAATTTTGGCTTACACAATAGAATTACCGTACATCCATTCAGGGTAAAATTTTTCTTCAACTAAGCCCACTTTTTGACTTTTGTGAGGTCGACTCAGGCGAGGATGACTGAATTTCCTTCAAGTCAAAACCTGTTGAACCATGTTATAAAGTTAAGGAGGATTGCAGTATCCCAAAGGCAATACTTCAAGTCCAATTGCTGCTCGAAGCAATTATTTTGTACAGTCCCCTCACCCCACTCTGTCTCTGATGACCTATCAGGGAAAATGTGATGATTTCTGTGTTCACAGCTCAATGTAATCCTGGAAACAAGCCAGAACGGGCGAAACCAAGTTTGACATTTCAGGGAACTTTTTCGCTGGAAACTTGATCATGTAACTGGCAAAGAGGTATCTTCTGTGTCTCATATGATTTTTATCACAAGAATGTGCAACCACATATTCTTTGGAAGACCATAATTCTTACCTGTTTGACTGCCTGGGTAATCCCTTAACAGTTTCACGATGGGGCATTTGCAGTGTCTTCAGACTATCTTGTATCTTATGGAGCTACATTGATACTAGTACCTCCATGCTACTACACATTGCTCCCATAAACTTCTTTTGACAAAAATGTGACAATATTTCTGCAAGGTCTGTCCATAGAATTCATATGGCTTGAATGAGCTAGATTTAGAGTCTGCCATGTGACTGTAGATGCCATTAATCATCAGAATACCTAGCCTTGAGCTGTAATGTCAGTTATCTTAATGATTCCCTTTCTCACTGTCCTTTCTTATCATAGGTGTGATAAACAGCCTTAAGTTTTGCCTAGCTGTGCGGCCATCCAGTGTTCAGCATCAGATCCAATTGGCAAAGGCCTACCTCAGGCTAGCTTCTAGCGCAGATCGTTGCCAGCTACGTTCTGATCATGCCAAAGTCTTGCCTTCAGAGCAACCGAGAAATCTAGCGATGAATGGCTTGGAACCAGCCTGCAAGACACTGACAAACTCTGAAGACGCTTACAGGCCTCAAGCTGTATGTGATCAACAAAATATGAATGCTGTTGTAGATGGAGCAAGCTCCACTTATGCACCTTTCAGACACCAGTCTCCATCTACTGGTCAGCCTGCTTCTCCTGAAATGAAGAGGTCGTCTCCAAAGCATGCATACTGTCATGGAAATCCAAGTGGTAGTGATATTCAAGAAAGAACGCAAAAGGTTCCAACAGGATGTGACCATGCTTTAACTCCAGCAGTAAACTCAAATGCCAGCCACAGCAAACCTGCGGATGGACCAGCCCATGGGACTGTGCCTGGCAATGTGAAATTAGAAGCTTTGGCTGATGCTGCATCAGGTGGTGTAGGGGGATGCTCACTGCCAGACAGTGAGTCAGTTGCCATAGCAACCATACAGTCCTTGTCTTTGAAGGATGAGGGTGGGACAGAGAGATGCCCTCCATGGTTGGAGTCTGGAGAACGCTTCCTCTCGTTGGAGGATGGGGGAACATCCAAGAGACTAATACTAGAAGCTGCTGCATGTCTTGTGAGAGCTCAGTGAGTTGTTATCCATACTCAGTTCGAAATTTCATGGAATCTTCCTCATTTATTTATAAATCTCCTTGATCATGTGGTATATGAAATATCAATGTGTATTCTAAATTATGTTAAGACATTGTAATGCAAGCACCAAGTAATATAGTCATTGCACAATAAGTTATTTTTCTTATGCCATATTGGTTTTAAAACATTTTAGGCACTTTATAGTTGATTGACACTGTAGTGATGGTCCAAGATTAAAAAATTTGCAAACATTTCTGACTAACGTGCATATAATGGTCGATAAGTGAAAAAAATACCCAAGCCTACAAAATTTGTTTTAAACTTATGATGCTTCTGTCAAGATATTTGTGATAAAAATTCACCATACAGTGCACTCCTGATATAACAAACACAGTAATAATGAAATTTTGGATGCAACGAAGTAAAACTCAGGGCCCAAAATTATCAGCTAGATATCTTCATACACTTTATTTGTTTAGATGTAACAAAATTCTGATATAACGAAAAAAAAAACAAAACTGCCGGTCCCAAGAACTTTGTTATATCGGGTGTCGTCTGTACTAATGAATTAACTAAATAGCACGGTACTTGCTATGATGAAATTGGGTACGGTATGGTAAATCATGTCATTCACAAATTTTCACATCTTACCGATGACTTCACAACTTTCCACCTTATGCTCTCATGGGCTTTGCTCTCATTGTTCTTTGCAAACTTGTCAGTGGCATTTTTCTTTTCCTTGCTTCTTGGTTTGGCTTGTGTTGCTAGTTTTATGCAGTTAGTGTTCATTTTCATATTTAACCCTAAAAAGACTGGGGGGGGGGGCCTAAAAGGCCCCCTCCCTCGACATTTCGCGCGATTACTCAGCAACACGCAATGCTCTCGCCGCGATGCTCTATGACTTTTTTCTTTCGAGTTTCCCGCACATTTTGACACCAAATTTGTGATGCCCGGGGGTACGGTTCTGAAGTTACATAACTTTTTGTACATGCACGTGAGACCGAAAATGGCTCAAAAATGTGATTTTGTGTACAAAGTCAATACAAATTGAGTTTTATCACATGGTTCATATAAATATGCTTATTTTTACTCTCAATGGCTAAAATCAATTTGTTTTAGTAGTATTATGCTTCAAAAAGGGTCTGCCACAAATTTTGCTGAAAAAAACAACAAAAACAAAAGGTCGAAAAAACAAAGAAATACATAAGAAATTCATAAAACAATAAAATGAATAAGAAATTAATTTTGATACCAAATTTTTTTTCAAGTACATTTGCTAAGAATGCTACAAAGAATATCTAGACCAAAAATGAGCACTTTTGGAGCTTTATTTACTGATTAAGATAAAAAAGTCTGATTTCTTGCATAAATTAGCATAATTAATCAAAATAAAATAAAAGAAGACTATTTTGGGAAATTTAAATATACGATCTTGTAGATTACATTGCACACTACCATTGTGCAAATTTCCGCGGCGATCGCGTGATCCACGGCCGAGATCTTAAGGGGGGGCCCTTTAGGCCCCCCCCCCCCCCCCCCCCCAGTCTTTCGAGCTACCAAAATAGCCCAGTCTTTTTAGGGTTAAGTTTAGTCAAATCTTCATTTTTGCACAATATCAGACACACTGAATAAATGTATCAATGATACACTTTGTATCTCTCTTCCATGTATGTTTGTTTGTTTGTTTGGTTGTTGTTGTTTTTTGGTGGTTTTTTTTAGACAAGGTAAGTATGTACCTTTTCCCTCACAGAGTTCAGAAAGGTCCTACTTTAGTATCAGTAGGCCAACAAATGATGATTTCTGCATTGTATGTGAGCAAAGTCACTGTCACATTACCAAGCAGCAATTTGAATGTCGGGTGGGGGAGTAATCTTATACCACCTTTTGAGTCATCATTGTTGCACACACACACATACACACAAATACACACCCAAATATGTGCACAATATATTTGTTTACATGTGTAATGACCATGATATTCATTGCATGTACAGTTTGTAAATTATCCTCTTGCCTTGTACTGGGATGTGCTTGGGGTAAGTTTTTTGATCCTCCATGCCCTTTTTTAATTCTGTAATGTGTAATGCTTCTGACCCACTTTCAGATTACTCCTAAAGTCTGTACAAAGCATCGCCATATCATTTGCAAAGAAGAGGAACTCTGAGCTTCTAGCAGAGGTAAGCAGCGCTGGAACTGTAGATTGGTCTTTTGAATTGGTATACACTATTCTCAGTAACCACATAGCAACAAGAATATATTGAACCAAAGAACAAAAGGATTTGTTATTCTAAAGACTGTTTCAATTGAAATAATGCAAATCTGCTATCAATATCATGCATTTTCAAATAAAGTCTGTCTCATTCATGGAGTGTCAAATGTAAATGAAATTGATAATAATAATAACAATAATAACAATAATGATAAAAATACTGATAGCAATAATGATAGAAATGATTATTATTATTATTATCAAATGTTAAGTTACAGATTAGGGTATTCGCGAGATTATAAGACAGAATTTCAAGTCGATCTATGAATACTAGTACTTTAGCGTTCAATGTGCAATAAAAGCGTACATTGACACATCGCACATTCATAACCGGAAGTTTACATCCCAAGAATTAAAGGTAAAAAAATTAGAGCGCTACATGCATTCAGATTTGGAGAGCCATATGCGATAGGGAGAATTTCCAACCCTTTACAAACTCATCACTTTCAACTCTGATAACTTTTGAAAAAGACGATGCTGCTGCTGTGAAAGTTAAGATTGTGTTGAATTGAATGTGCTTTATACAGTGTGCAAAATTTCAGCCTAATCTGATAATCCCTTCATTGAGGGGGATCTAAATGGAGTTGTACATCCTGTTTTTTATCCCATACATTGCACAGAGCACAGTTTGTTGTAATTAAGCACTTGAATAGACCTTGAACTTTAACGCCTCTTTTCTCATCAATCACTTTTCCAGAGTGTGAACTTTCTGAAGTCCATATGTACTGAATTTAATACGTCATTTCAAAGCTTAGAGTCTACTCTTTCAGAATCTGCCTGTAAATAAAAATCTGTGTCTGGCGACTTTTTGGTGGTTTTGTGGTGCAGGGTCACATAATATTGAATTTTTTTTTTAGCCAATCAGGATTTCCCGACAATGTCATGAGTGGTTGAATTTACGATCATGGAGTACTGTACTGAATGGAGAAATGTATGTATGTGCTTTGCATTTGTGTCAAGAAAAGTGTTGTTAATTTTTCAAATAGCGCCCGACTTGCGAAATTCGCAAACATAAAAAGCTCTCGAAATATATGGTGTCAACAGTAGTCTCCAGTTCATTTACAGGATGTCATGTGTGCTTTGTCCAATACAGGTGGAACAATTACTTGACTCGCTGCCACTCGATCGGTGTGTGCTCCAGGAAATCTGTGATCAGACAGCAGAAAGTCTTCCAGGGAAGGGAACTGGCAAATGACAGTCAGCCAACAGACGTCATCTGTGTCTCATCAAATCAATGCTGGATTGTAGTAGGCTGGAGTAGGCACTGAACTGAGGGATGTGTGTGTTTGTCAGTCTGGAGGCTGCAGACAAGATGAGATTCTCAACTAAAGCCTTTGGCAAGTTTAAATGCCTCAAGCTTGGACCAATGTACTCTTTTCCCCTTGTTCCTGTAACATACCTGCCAATATGGAACTGCAAAAAAAAAAAAATTAGGATTTGGGGAACACTGGACAATGCTAGGGAGCAAAGCATCTAAGCCTGCAAGAACATATCGACCAAAAAGGGGGGGGGGGTGAGGTTGTTATTCCCCGCTCACAGCAAGGAGCTTAGCATTTTTTAAGATGAAATTGTTATATTTTGCAGGGTTTTAATTTTCACAAATTTTTGGAGTTGGATGCTATTCAAAAATGTTATGCGCAAAAATATTTTCTCTGATCCCGTCATGAATGCTACATGCACACATACATTTCCCCACCCATTGTTGTACCCCACAATCAATGTTGGGAGGCCCCAATTTGGGTAATATTAGACTCCCTAAATATATATTTGAATGGCACATAATATAGCAAGTATTTTCACTTATTTTCAAAGCAGCCTTTATGTATACAATCAGTACCAAATAATTGCAGTGAAATCAATCTTACCAAATACATGGCCCATAGTCTTAAGATCACAAGCCAGATGATGTGGCCTGCTTGGCCTGTTTATTATGTACAATATGTCTGTAGAACGAGTCATAGAATGGCATAGTGTGCCTGTTGCAGCCATCAATGGTCATCTTCCTTGTCATCAGGTCTCCAAGGTCACCGTATACAACCTGGACAGACTTTCACAAGACTGAAGATTTGTTCACTGGTTCTTTGCATTTGTTGGTTGGCTTTAACTTTCATTTTTGCCACATCGTTGTACACCAGGTTTAGGGCACACTGTTTGTTCTCCCCCCTCCTTTCACTCATGCTGTTGCTATTTAACTATTTTCCTATTCTTTTCCCTTGTGTTGTTCCTTATCTTGTTTGATGTAGCCTCCCTATTCATCTTTATCCTTTATTAAACAGGTTGCCCCCTATGATCCTTGGGATCATCACTGGCCCACCTCTGCCTTTTGTCTGCTCACCCCCCTCGGCTTAATCCCCTTCCCTTTACCTGTTTGGTTCCCTGCTTTTGGCTCCCTGCTTTTGACTTTTAACCCTCCCCTTTTGTTTTCATTGTTCTGTGTCCCTAGCCCTCCTTACACTGGGCTTGTTGTGTGCAGTTCATATCTGTGATTTGCTTCCACTACACGTTTGTCCCTTCACCTCTCTAGAACATTCTGCTAGGATCGAAAGCTCAGGCCCTTTTTGACTCCACTTCTGCATCTTGAAGAACTTCCTCCTTGATTGGGTAGGATTTGAACATGTAGGTGTGAGCTGCAAGATAATGGCTGCAGAAACTGATGTACATGGTAGAGGTGTTTTTATGTCACACTGTTGTTCATGTTCCCTTGAAAATGTTCTTACTGTCCAGCTAACAAACAATTCATCATCACACTTTTGATTGCATTCACTTGTGAAGTCAACTTCATACACTTTGGAATGTGAAGCTAGCACTTCAGGTTTCGCAAACCTAATGGAGGAGCACCTGAAGTTGAAATCACAGGACATTGCGAAAATGCAGGTGAAAACAGTGGATACACAGTTCATCCTTCTGATGAAGTAGCACATTGCTCCTTTCTTCAAATAGTGGAATTGTCTTTTTCAAAAGCAAAAAGTAATGTCTGACATGGTGATATCACTTTTAAGGCTTAAAAGTAGAATCAAGTGTCTTTGTTGGTGGAGAACTAGCATTAGCATTGTGCCTTTTGGGAGATGGCTTTTTAAGTAATCTTGAAGGTCTATTCGGATGGATGAAATGCATTTCCATATGTTATTGAGCTTAGTTTGTTTGAAGCACAACTACTGGTAGTCATTTTCTTCACAGTTTTTACTGCCATTGTTTACTTCTCTAGAAAAAAAAAATGAGTTTACAAAGAATGAGTTACTTGCCAAACAAAAATGTGGACCTACAGTTCCTGAACTAGCAGGAGTACTCAAACGAGACCTTGCCTGTCCTTCCTTGTTCTGAGCAGAACCTGATTCTACTGATGGAGCAGCCACCTGTGTCCCAAGTCCAATACTGAACTTTGCTGCATCCCTGACAAATACAGGTACTTGTACTTTGTTGAAGCGTTAAGTACAGGTGTAGATTCCATAGTAATGTGCCATACACTGCGTTCAGATGATCCCCTGCTTCGCGGGGAGTGTCCCTTTTGCCAGGACTTTCCCCATCAATCCCATCGTGTGAAAGCTAGGCGGGGGACTGACCTTGATCTCTCGCGCAGCTGTTTTCCTCAGAAGTGCGCATGCTCAAAATGTGGTGGCAAAGTAGGCAATCAGGCACTCTACACATTGCTATCATATAAATTTGCAATTGCGCGCGCTACGGTGCCACGTACGGTGACCTAACACACAGCTGAAACCACCAGCCGTGATTTTGTCCCCCTTTCAGCGGGGGATTTCAATGCATGTGTGGACGGTCGACTGTAAAACTCTCCAAACTGCCCCCACAAAGTGGGGGATCATCTGAACATAGGGTAAGTCATACATACAGGTATTGTGTACATCTTCACAGGTTTACCTTCTTGGCTTACCTCTGCCCTATGCTGCTGGCTGACCAGGGCCCCATTTCATAAAAACAGTTGCTATGATAGCAACTCCTGCTGCACATGGCAAGTGTCATAGTATTGATAAGAATTCTGATACCTGGTTGGCTGTTGCTACGACAAGTTGCTATTCTAGCCAGAGTTGCTATCCTAGAAACATATTTTGGGAAATGGGAACCCAGATAAGATTTCTGGCTGTTAGAATAGTCCTTGTTATTGAGATTTACATAACGCCTGAAGAGATCCTTGTCATTTGATTGGTTGTTTGACATTGATCATTCGGCCCATTTCACTATGACGTCATCATCCGTGCAATTGTGGCTCCATTTACCGTGCAATTTTGGATCCATACGATTTGGTCTATTGCATGCCCGCTGAGAGCCCGGCACACACGCATGTAAAACACCTGCGTTTGCAGTGTGTGTAGTATGCGACCGCGCGCTAGAAGCTTGCATTTGCAGTGTGTGTATGCGACAGCGTGCTAGCGTAAAGCGCTCAGTGAGCACTCTCGTGATCTCAGATTCTCTCTTTGTTTCTGAATTAATAAAATATGAAATGACAAGGATCTATTTTAGGC
Source organism: Diadema antillarum (assembly GCF_040938485.1). Taxonomy (NCBI): domain Eukaryota; kingdom Metazoa; phylum Echinodermata; class Echinoidea; order Diadematoida; family Diadematidae; genus Diadema; species Diadema antillarum. The sequence goes on from NW_027271417.1 coordinate 684,864, forward strand.
GTTATATAAAACAAATAATAGATGTTTTTCATTAGTGCGATGGACAGAATATTTCATTCGGTGAAAGATGAAATGTTTGATCCATTCAACTCGGCTGCGTCTCGTTGAATGGATCATTTCATCTTTCACCTTATGAAATATTCTGTCCATTGCACTCATAAACATTCATTATTTGTACAACATTGTATTACATGCATGAAATATGCATTGTCAGTTTATTTTTTTTAACCCCCCCCCCCCCATCATGATTATGCAATCAACCCATCTTTTCGTTGGAGACATTCTTGATTCAGTTGATTAAGTCTACCGGTATTTTGTATACTTGATTCTTCTTTGAAAATAAGAAATTCCCCATTGACTCCTAGTGACTGTTTATACAAGGATGCACAAATATGTACAGTCAACCCTGCCTAAGTTTTTATTTACTTGAACTGAAGAAATGGCTTGACTAAGAAAAAAAATTGACTTATGAGGGATAAAAATCAATAGGATATAAAGAGAAGAGGACTTGAAAAGACCTTTGACTTAAGCGATTATTCAACTTATGCGAGGTCAACTTAAGCAAGGTTGACTATATTACAGAGATCCCGAAAGTGCTAAACTTTGTGTGTTCTAAATGAGGAAAATCCTGATTTTGACACAAATTTTGAACAAAATCCAAAATAAAAATTATTTAACAAGACTCAGATGAATGTTTGCTTTTATGGCTGGTTTCATTTTAGTACATGTGTGGGTATGTGAATGTTTGTGTGTGCTGAAATACATAATGCAGTTCTAAAAATCTCTGACAACAGGAAGGAAAAAATGATAAAAGTAACATTTCGATATTTTCCAGATTTATTTGTCATAATTGGTTACAAGAATAAGGCATATTGACAAAAATAATTGTATCAAATCTTTTATATGGTAAACTGTTGTTTGTACAAGGATAGTACATGTATATCTGCATCTATACATTTGTTGTTGCAGAATATACTTTGCTCTCTTTTCCTACAAAATTGCATGAAAATATTGCTTTAATTAAAGAACATAATCTCTCAGAACTATAGTGACATTTCATATCTTGGTGTACAATTATATTACATAATTTACAAATTATTTTACACACATTAAGTACTCAGAGTGATGCACACTTAACTTTTTGACTTTGGTAAGAATTAGTGAGAAAGAGAGACAGAGACGGGAAAATAAAGAGGAGAGGAAAAGATTCAGAACTTGAAGTGGCTGACAAAACAGGTTTCAACAGACCTTGGAACAGAGGCACAAAACATGTAAAGCCAAGATAAAAATGTTGACATGCGGTACAATGCTTTCAACATGAGATGAAAAAAGAAAATCGGTAAACTCTGCTTAAATTGAATTTTCCTGGGACTGAGGAAGAAACCTTATGAAAAACAACAGAAAATAAATGAATAGGACTGGCAAAATATTTTTGACTTAGACGATGTTCGACTTAGGCAACTTCAACTTATGTAGAGTCTACTGTACCATAACACAAAATTAATGTGATGGTATACAGGTACCTGTACAATGATTATACAACTGTTTCACAAAGAGAATGCAGTTTGACACAGTCTTGCAAGTCAATGGTTTACAAAACCATGGTATATTGTTTGTTTCTATCTATCTGCCACAACTCGTCTCTCTCCTTGGCCCGCATTCATGACGGTGGTACAATTGAAACCATGGTTAGAGCCATGGACAATTTGTATGGAGCGCCAAGTGTCACATGGCCTGTTTCATTACAAAATGGTCATTTCGTCGATGAAATGACTGATTTCGTGACGAAATAGGCCATGCAACACTTGGCACTCCATACAAATTGTCCATGGTTTAAAACACGGTGAATTCGGGCCCTTATGTTTCCCTTGAAAATCTGAGCTGCATAGTCCTGTATGCAATCAGATATTCTTGACACTATATACAATGCTAGAAAAAAAATGGGGTTGAAATAAGCTCAAGATGCTTCCAACAATAGAATATTTTACAAGTGATTGGGTTTTACAGATTTTCTTGATTATGGCAGTATCATTCACAATATGTTCATATACTGGAATATGTTTTTAATACATTTTTTAAACATCACACAGCTCCTGTCAGCAGCACTCAACATTCTTTTTTTCTTTCTTGGCTTGAGCCACTGCAATGTTCACAAGTGTCACTAAATTTCTATTTATTCATTTGTTTATTTATTCATTTTCATAGTTTTGTAAGGACTGATTCTGATATACGTATTGGCTTTTTTCAGACACCAAGTAAATAGTGGTCGTGAATCAAAAGTACCATAAAAATGACATCCAAACTTATTGCATAAGACATCAAATATGTATTAGTGTTCTGCATTGTATTGGACAGTGCATTCTTTTTATTTTCTTTCTTTTTTTTCAAATACTGGTCTATCTTCTTATTATGTCACTTATCAGTAACTCTACTGAAAGGCACTAAATTCAGGAGCAAATAAAACCTACAGGTTAAAAAATACAAATCTACGATAAAAATGACATCATCTGAATGTATCTTACATGGACATAATATACATTTGTACTACACAATTTTGAATGTCTAAAACTACACAAGAACCTGCTCAACTGTACATCATTGGATGGACACTAAAATCATCAAAATCTTATCAAAAATGCACAATGAGTTATTGATTGCATAAAAACAAATACCAGTAATTATCCAAACTGTGACAGTGGTAAGTAGGTGATGCCATTCTGACTAGCTAACAAACTACAACATCAACATCCAACTGCAGTTATAAGATAATCTTTAAAATCAACACCACAGTACATTAAATTAAAAAACAAACAAAAACAAACAAACAAACAGAATGCACTTCAAAATAATACATGATATTTCTGTACACCTGCACCTGCACAATGTAAGAGACAACAAACAGGACATGGGCACAGGGACTTTATGAATGAAATATTAATAGTACACTTCCTTTCGGTTAAACAATCAAGTTTCAATATGTCTTGAAGGAGAAGAAAAAGAAGTACTGCTACATGTAAGTCCTCCTCCAACATGTATGAGTGCAAACATACCCACAATCCTCGGTGACAACTGAAGTAACTCCATATTACAGGTCTGCCAACATTGCCTAACATCCAAATCAGGGAGATTCCACACAGTAATCACGAAGATATCTGTGTGTTACATGCATTCCAATGGGCGAAAATAATTCCCAAATCGGGGAGATTTTAATATTCTCTTATTCAGACATGAACAGATTTTTATATTTTCAGGGAGTCTCCTGCAGAATCAGGGAGACGTGGCAGCTCTGATATCATTCACCTTATTGAGGCGGAATTTCATTATAACCATGTTCATTATAATGGGAGTGCACTGTACATGTGTATATACTGTAAAACACGATATATTCGCGGCATGAATATTTTGTGAATTGGAGCTGACGGCCTTTCTCGCAGCATGAAATTTTCGCGACTTGCCTCGGGCATCCAATGCATATTGTGTGGGCAAAAATTTTCGCGTGCATTTTAATTGTGCGAATGTTGCCGCTCGCGAAATTCGCGATATTAAAATGCACGCGAAACATTTCTTGTTTTACAGTAAGCATGTAGCTATTGGCAAAGTGTCATGTACGCTCAGTCACACACTTGCACAGTAGAATGTAGACAGGATAGAAATTACTTAACTCTATAGCTCTTGCCAATGATTTCTTAGGAGTATTACAAATAAAAAAAGAATGGATGGAATGAAATTGATCCAGAAGGAATTGGGTAGATTCACTGTCATAATCTACATTTGTAAGCTGCCATAAGGAGCATCTGCCTGTCACAGATGAATGCATCAAAAGGTGAAACCGCATACGGGCAGAATACCTATATGTATTGTTTCATACATAACACATTCTTGTGTTACTCATGTTCCAGCTTTCAAATACATGTATTGACAATCAAATGAGAGAAGAACACTAGTTTCATGGTTTGCACGCATTAAAATGACACAATTAAAGATAAAAATGTGCATTTTACCTAGGTACAAAACAAATGACTAAAATAATGATCATAAATATTAGCCATCTGGAATGCAGACAAGTACACATTTGGACCATTTACAATATTACAGTTTGGAGCTTCACCAGGTGAAGACGAGTCCTGAGTATAATCAGGCAGGTGTCTATGGGAAATTTATGTTGTAGCAAAATCAGTCCGTCCTCAACGGGTCAAAAACAAACAAGCAAAAAATTGAGAAACAAGTGGCCTATGATCATGATGCTCTGAGCATTACATGGAACTGTCAAGCTCAGTAATTTGGTTTATACTCTGAACTTGACGCTGGCACAAGAAATTATGAAAAGGAAGCAGTCAGGGGTTAGGGGTCATGGGTCAATTGTCCCAGGGCTACTAGTGGACTGCTTGCCTGACTGTCCAAAGAGTGCTTGAATATGCTGCAATGTAGAACAGCCTCTCATATCCATGGATGTCTTGAACCTGAGAAATGGGATTCAGCTGACAGTATTCAGTAGACTCTTGATTTCATACAGAATACAACTACATCATATTCTTTTTTTTTCTTTCATACACTGTAAGTAGAGCAATTTTTCTGGTTCAAGTAGCTATTGCGTCCCCTGTACAGTCTATATACAGTAATGTGCTAAGTAAATTGAAAGAAAGTAAATGACGATCAACTCTAGAGCTTTTAAAATAAATGACAATTTTCAAGTAGTAAACTCTTATTTACAGTTACTAGAATAGCACAAAATGTAAACCCTACTCCACATTTGCCACAATAATCAGATTCCTTCAACATGCAGCACAAACATTCTTGTATTATAATGCCAGTATTCCAAAATTTTGTCAGGTATGTCAAATATGCTTTGTGGAACAGAATTCACATTCAAATCTTTGCTTACAACAAGCATATACAATGCATTACGATATATCACTGTGTCAACTCCTAATATAGAGCCATTTGAATGTCAGAGTGGGTGGGAATGGCGGATCTGTGGATGCACTACACACCTAAATTTGACGCTTGTCATGCTGAATACAAGTGAATTCACAAACTTGTTGAGAACCAAGAGAGCACTGCTGCTGAAAGACATAAACATTTGTTCTCAGAACCCTTCAGTATATCAGTAGGGAGATCTGAATTCCATTTCATGATTTAGTTTACAATTAAAACCTGCTTCACTGAAGTAACCATGGCAACAGCTGAGCAATTTCCACCAGTCAGCTGTGAACATTCACGTCACCTGCCGTGGCAAATGCAGCTTATATATATCACGTAACAATATTGCAAACGTTTTCATGAAACAGACATCTTCTGACTTCTACCTATTGATATTCAACCTGAGTGGATCGTCTTTTACAACTTGGACCAAATACAGTGAAAATTCTGGATTTCTGACATATAACACTGACAATACTGTGATGTAAGCAGCTAAGATACAGGAGAATGTGAATGGAATGTTGAGTGGCTTGTATGGAAGAGAGAAGAAGGAGGGAAAAACCGGCCCGAGACGTCGCTGGCAGCGAGCACTGATCCTACTCAAACTTCTTCTCACTGGGTCGGTAATACAAGATGGCTCCACACACGAGGAAGTTTAAAGCACCTGATACAGTAAAGTTTGTGATCACTGAAAGAAAACAAATGGTGATAAAGAGAAAGGAAAAAAAAGTAAACAACATGAATTTGACAGTGAAAAAAGAACCAATATTGCATGTGGTAGAGCTTACGAGCAAGCTCACAACAGCAGAAAATGTGCAAGTAAACACAAGCTATTTGCGACTTGATCCAGATGTCATTCCTGATATATCTCTACAGTTTGCTTTGACCAGAACGAGTGGACAGTGTTCACTAATCTTATGTACACATCCTCTATCAAATCAATAGAAACTTGACTCTGGCCCACCGGATTTCTGTAATTTCAGGAACAAAAAGCGATGTCCAGTACAAATGAATCTGCACTTAAAGCAAAGTAGGAAAATGGACATCTTGTTCCACAAAGAATGATAAAAAGATTATTGTGAAACATTGATAATCTGTGAAACAAATGAATGATCAGAGAAAGCTAAAATCATACTATAATTCGAGCAACATCTGTCTGTTTGTCTGTCTGTCTGTTTGTCTGTCTGTCTGTTTTTCCTCTACTCCTCCCAGGTCCTTGGTCCAATCTCCATCAAACTTAGTGGGTGGATGCAGGTTCACTGCAAAATTGCCCTTGAGGGGTTCATTTTTTGGAAAGGTCAAGGTCACTGGGGTCAAAGGTCAAATAACTGTTTACCTCTACTCCTCCCAGGTCCTTGGTCCGATCTCCATCAAACTTAGTGGGTGGATGCAGGTTCACCGCGAAATTGCCCTTGAGGGGTTCATTTTTGAAAAGGTCAAGGTCACTGGGGTCAAAGGTCAAATAACTGTTTTTCGCTACTCCTTGGGATTCCCCCAGAAATATCCTCAATGGGGATATCCCAGGTGTAGGCCTACTTATGCTTCCAGCAAGCTTGGCCAAGATCGGACCAAGGAGTAGCGCAAAATACTTATTTGACCTCCGTTGACCCAGTGACCTTGACCATTTCTGGGGGAATCCCCATAGAGGATTTCTGGGCACTGGCTGAAGCCAAACAAGCATGATAAATGTACTCTCTGATAGTATGGATCATTCCACTCCTTTTTGTTGGACAAGCCCCCCCCCCCCCCACCTCCACGGGTACATTGACTAGTGCCCTACATATAATGAGCCAAAATCTAACCCTAGCCCAGGATCGACAGAATCGACACATAATTATGTTTTCTATGCTGTAGACCACTGATATCTGATAAACTATTGCTCTGCAGTCACTGCTACAATTTGTGTATGAAAAAACAAAAATATTTATTCATTCCTTGTCACACTGGACATAATGGCCAGAATTCACAAAGACAGTTGAAATTTGGTCTATAGTTTTTGCAAATATACATTTCGAACTGCATGAATGCGTGAGACAGATCACATACACCAACAGACATCCAATAATTAACCACCGCTGATAAGTTGGTTCATGGGCTAACTTTAAACCATGGTTTTGATTTATACTATCTTTGTGAATTCAGACCAAAGATTCTGTATCAACAGATAACCAGCTTGTGAAATGGGCAGGACTTACAAGGAGCATAATGCATCAAATAGGTCTCATTTAAAGAATGCAAATACTCACATAAATAGTCTGGCTTGGTCAGAACAGTTGTTACCACACGACCTGTTTACCAAAGCAAGAAATAAATAAAGAAAAGAGAGTCAAGGTTGAGGATTTTACCTCATTTGACTAATGAGTGGATTACAGGTATTTTTCAGTTTGTCATAACACTGCTATTGATGGTAAACACTTGCCCATACTAAACAGACATTGGCTTGTCTACTAGAGCTTTTGATGCAATAGACAAGTTACAGTCCACATATCACCATTATCACTTCAAAAAAAAAAACAACAACAAACAAAAAACAAAAACCAAACAGCCATGGAGGGGTAGTATCGTATCATATACAAATGGCATCTAAGTTTCAAAAAGTACATCTCGTCACATGGAGGCACTATTTTCCTCTCCTTTATTGAATGCAAGTGATCATAGCATTGTTCCATGCTTGTAAACATTTTTACAATGCAGAAGGCACCAAAGTTAGGAAATCTACAGTCATCACTTGTTCTATTGTTCAAAATGATAAAACAACCAAAACAAAATGTGTGGTCTTGTACTATAGAGGCCTCCTTTAATTGTCACTAATAAATAAAAACATTAATGTACATCAGATATGGAGGGAGATAACAGAACCTTTGCTATCTTCCGCATTCAAAGTTTCACTGGGGAACATGAATTTTGCATTGCAACAAACATTCAACTGACTCATACGTCAAGGTATGCATTCATGCACAAACTTACCTATTGATGTCAGGCCTAGTACAAGCCACATGGTAAAACTGGCCGAGCCTGAATTCTTGGCCCTGTAGATAGTACTGAAGTTTAGAAGTTTGCTGCTGGCATTCAGAGGCATATTACATGACTGGAAGGGGGAAAAATATGGAAGATGACAATTACGTGATGTTAATTAGACCTGGTGACAGCATTGCCTGAACAGCCATGTAGTACTCAATTTGGATGTACTTTGGTGATTGACATAGAGCAGAAAAGTGGTTCAGATGACAGTGTGTCTGAAGTGAAATCAACAGACTTCGAACTGAGGTCCAGCGAGCTAAGCAGAACAATGTTTGCTAAGTGTTATATTATCTCCTCTAGAAAGAGAGAAGAATACTCTTGTCTCTCTATATGATACACACACAAGAAAAGGGCCCTGAGTATGAGAAATCCATATTTTTGAAAGATCAAGATTCATTTATTACCAAAGAGTAGGGAGCATTATCCAGTTGAACTGAGCCACCCTCTCATGAACACGGACTACATCTTGTCAACACATCATGCAGTACACAGATGTCATGGGTGATATTGTGTATTCCATAAATCAGGGCTACACACTAACCCACTGGTCCAACTCTTTTGTCGGACCAGTATGTAGGCTACCTACCCAGTTTTTCCATTTTTTTCATAGTCCGGCATTCCTGACAAAAGTTACTGGGTAAACAGTGATTATTACTGGTCAGGGACCGTCCGACCAGTGCCAGTGTGCAGCATTGCACAAATCGTTACTTGATCAATGAGATGTAAAAATACAAGAGACCCGCGGGTCTAGCGCTCACCTGAGTATCGTAAGTTCACCTTTAACACAGTCACTAATCTAAATTACACACAGCTCTACCAAAATTTTAATTTGGGGGGATGGGGGGGCAAGGAGCATGGTGCCCATTTTAACAAATTGAGATCCTAACCCCCCAGGGATGCTGCCTGCCAAGTTTGGTGAACATCCATCATGAGGTTTTCAAGAAGAAGATGAAAATGTACAATTTAGGCCCCAATTTGGACCTCCCCACCCCTCCCCCTGCCCGCAAGGGGGGCACCCCTGGATCTGCTATCAAACAAACTTCAGGGCTGCCAACTCTCACGCATTGAGCGTGAGACTCACGCAATTCAACCGATTTTGACTGTCTCACTCTGATAAACGAAATCTCACGCTAAACCCCCAAAATGGAATGTACATGACTACAAAAATAAATATATCTCTAAATTCTCTGATATTCCGAATATCGATATGCCCAAGCCCAAAATTTCGAGATTTACCACGTGAGCGTAGCTTGTACTTTTGGCAAATTACAGTACATGTATGGCTATGACGTGTGCTTTACATCGCTTTACATACACTGACTGTGTACATAGTACGTACGGCCGCACAGCAGGCCGCCAGGTGCTAGCCAGGAGGTCGCTCCGCTCCCTTGCAGTGTCTCACGCCAAACTTTCACTCAAGGTTGGCAGCCCTGAAACTTGAAACTACAGTCATTAATGTACTAGCTCATAGTATTAACTTAGCTCTATCACTTCTGATTCTAGAGAAGATTTTTCAAGATTCCTTAATTTTGGGAGGTTTTGGTCCCTTGGGGCCCTCCAGGTGGGACAGGGTGCCCATTTGAACAAATTGAGATCCTACAACCCTAGGGATGCTTCCTGCCAAGTTTGGTGAAAATGGGTCATGGGGTTCTCAAGAAGAAGATGAAAATGTACAATTTAGTACAATAAAGCTCCAAAAGTGCTCATTTTTGGTCTAGATATTCTTTGTAGCATTCTTAGCAAATGTACTTGAAAAAAAAATCGGTATCAAAATTAATTTCCTATTTATTTTATTGTTTTATGAATTTCTTATGTATTTCTTTGTTTTTTCGATCTTTTGTTTTTGTTGTTTTTTTCAGCAAAATTTGTGGCAGACCCTTTTTGAAGCCTAATACTACTAAAACAAATTGATTTTAGCCATTGAGAGTAAAAATAAGCATATTTATATGAACCATGTGATAAAACTCAATTTGTATTGACTTTGTACACAAAATCACATTTTTGAGCCATTTTCGGTCTCACATGCATGTACAAAAAGTTATGTAACTTCAAAACCGTACCCCCGGGCGTCACAAATTTGGTGTCAAAATGTGCGGGAAACTCGAAAGAAAAAAGTCATAGAGCATCGCGGCAAGAGCATTGCGTGTTGCTGAGTAATCGCGCGAAATGTCGAGGGGGGGGCCTTTTAGGGTTAATTTTGGGGGTCTGGACCCCTGGGGCCTCCTGGGTGGGGCATGGTGCCCATTTTAACAAATTGAGATCTGAACCCCCTAGGGATGCTACCTGCCAAGTTTGGTGAAAATCCATAATGAGGTTTTCAAGAAGATGATAAAAATGTGGACCCCCCCCCTACCCCAATAGGGGCATCCCTGGATCTGCCATGAACAAACTTGGAACTACAGTCATTAATGTACTAACTCATAGTATTAACTTAGCTCTATCACTTCTGGTTCTAGAGAAGAAGATTTTTAAAGATTCCTTAATTTGGGGGGGGGGTTGGGGCCCCCTGGGTGGGGCATGGTGTCCATTTTAACAAATTGAGATCCTAACCCCCTAGGGATGCTACTTGCCAAGTTTGGTGAAAATCAGTCTTGGGGTTTTCAAGAAGAAGATGAAAATGTAAAAAGTTCACGCACGACGCACGCCGGACGAAGAGCGATCGCAATAGCTCACTTGAGCCTTCGGCTCAGGTGAGCTAACAACAAGGGTAGGAGATACTCATGACACAAGTGAATGATACATGCACATCCTGCAAATTGATTTTAGTACTTTGAGGTTTACAAGCTAAATGAGTGACTTTGTCAAGTAATATGCAAACACAATTCCACTTTGATTTGTTTTTAAAGTTAATCCCCCCCCCCCCAAAAAAAAACAGACTGTAAAAGAAAATGTAGACATGATGCAGTCTTTTATACTCACAAACAGGAATGCAATAACATATGCTGGGAAGACACCAGCCCCTATGAGTCCTGCTAATGTGAAAAATCTGAGGAAAGTCAAAACTCTGGCTAAGGAAGTTTGTCTGCGTGACGAAGAGTATAATTTGTACGTACACGAGGGACATGAAATATTCATTTTCCCATGTAACTCCATTAAGAACTCCACTTCTTAAGACTGTCAATACATATGGTTGAAGAATTATCATTTTTCTGTGTATTGCTGCACAATTTCAAATAAAAGTACATTATAAAATTATAAATGGAAAAACATATCTTCCAGCACTTTCAGTGCTATGTCAACGTGACATCAGTAAAGCAAGAGAAAAAACTTTTTCCAAAGAAAACAGCATGTGAAACAAAACCATTAATCACTATCTAACTTTTTCATCCTGATGTACAATATATGGGTAATTCCATGGGGTTGGGACTGAAATTGTGACATACAAGTTGAAAATTCAAGTTGGGTAAATTGAAATTTCCTTTTTCCCCCTGATTTGTTACTCCCATTCTTCAACATATTCCACTAGAAATCTGTTTATTACTTCGCACACTTTCAGTCAGCATGGGTAAAAAGGTATGGCAAAATACCTATGTTACACGGACTTCATTTGTTGACATCCTTCATCATTTTGTGTTCTGAAATGATAACAATGAACACATCCACGTTTTTTTCGTCCATAGCACATCAACATATTATTTAACAGGCGCATGAGATCATTATTAGTAAGATTGTATGTTCTGATGTCAACTGCAAGCCACTTTTATTAACATGTTTTTTTCTACAAACCATTAACAATTTCAATCAAAGGTTTAACTTTTTCATCAAGAGTGACACAATGACAATATTCTTAAAAGCACCACAATTGAAGCAAGTGATTTGTATGGGTATTCAAGTGAAAACATGATTTTATTGTTATAATCAGGGGTTTTCAGACAACAACCTCGCCCACGGTGTACTACCTATGTTACACAGACAGTATGTCTTTGTAACATAGGTACACTACGACATATCAACTGATTTCCTTTATTGTGGTGTGAGATGTTAAAACCTACACATATAGACTTTATGTATGTTCCCACAAATAACACTATTGTAACAGTTCTTTGGAATTATATCTACTGCACACCTGTGGAACAATACCTATGTTACACAGACTTCAATTCTTTGTAACTCTGATATGAAAGAAGGCAGACTTAATCAGAAGAAGAAGAAGAAAGTGAAGCTTTACACAATTTGACCTAATATACACTGACAACATCATCAACTAGTTGTCAACTAACTAAGAAAACTAATAAAGAGAAATCAGACAAGTCTTCTTGTCTTCTCCATGTTCTTTGTTTGAAATTAATTTCTGCTCTTTTGTCCAATGTCCATTTAGCCCTCGATTTTTGTTTTTCTTCTGTCCATTTTCCCTCTGTGCAGTTTTCTTCTTGTCTAGTTTGTTACATTCGCTCTTCTTGGGTGTTGCTTTGTCGGCTTCCTCTCTGTTTGTGGAGTGCTGTGTATGTGTCCTTTTCACTCTTTCATGTAGTTTAACATGTACTGTAGCGGTGGTAGAGGAGGAGCCATGGCAGATTCATCAACAAACTGAACAAAAGGTGTAAAGAGAAATAGAATAAAAAAAATAAAAGAAAATTTTTGTCGGGGTTGACTATATATTCCTGTTGATGTATCTGTGTGTTTATGAATGGAATTAAATAATTTTAACAATTTTGCTTACATTTCTACCTCTTGGCATACCCATTAGCTAGAGTTCCATGTGTACCTCCCACCAAAATTGAAAAAAAAAAGGGTTATGCTTAAAATGATGAAAATATTAATAATAATAATATAGCATGTAAAACATAGGAAAATATCATTTTCATACTCTATGCTAAAAACTTGTTTTCAGATGCAAGCTACACTGTAGGAAGGGCAGGTCGCTGCCCCCAGTGTCCTAGCTAAGGTTAGGGCTAGGGTCAGGGTTACGGTTACGGTTATGGTCCTTAATAGACTCCCAAAATTGTCGCCCTCTTTTTGAATGATAGTGTAGAGCAATAATAGTCCAATTTTGATTGGGGTTCATAATTTTATTGAAGCCTTTCCTACCCACTACCCACCCAAACTGAATAGGACACTGGCATTTTAGCTTTGAGACTTCACACTTGGGTGAACATGGAATGGAAATGGTGAATCTTTGTGAAATGTTAACAACTTCATCAGAGCATCTAACAGGTCAGTGAAATCTTGGAAGGAAAACATTGACATTTTCGAAGTAAATCTGTTAAAGAGAAAGAATTTCACAGCTCCTAGTTCCCTCAATATCACCAGCAAAATAAGGCAAACTCTATTTCTCTAGTTCAGATGCAGTCTGGACATCTACGTTTTCCAACTAGTATATAGTGATTAATACTAACTCTAGCACGTCTACCTTGGTAGATACCTAATGACAAAAGGGTCCAAAAATTCACAATAATCGGGAGGTAAAACAATTTTATATTGCAGTGAAGATACACTGATATACTTTTGTATGGTTTTCTAAGAGAGGAATATATGCTCCTTTTGCAGAGACCGGCATGGACGGAAAATTTGGCAATCAAAATTATGAACATGAACCTGTAACAAATATCTCAGTATGTGGGACTACAGTATCATCGTCCACAGTATTTTTGGCCAGTTCAGAGGTTTAGATGTCGTTTTTTTTCTCTAATAGAGTTGCAGAATATGACAAATGTTATTATTTTCATAAAATAGTGTAAAAGCTTACCAATTGACATCAGAAACATTAAAACTCCTGTACCTACGTTACATGGACAACGGCAGAAAAACAGATCTTGCGCTGTCCAGGTAGGTGTATATTGGCTGTGAGTAGTTTTTCTGCCATTGGGGGAGGACTGCCAGTGACATGAATACGATTGCTGAAGTTAGTAGCTCTTCTTTTTATCGCGAGAGCGTCTTTCCTTACCTACGTTACACGAAGAGGCCGGACATCGCACTGAAGTACAGTGATATGTTCCGTATTTTCTCGTTTATTTGGAGGATTTTGATGCTAATTTTTGGATAAGAATACTCCTGAAATATAAATCTCATTATAGAAATAAAGTTTCTAATCATATTATGATTGGAAGTGTATGTAAAACCATGCTATACCTATGTTACAACAAAAATCGCCATGGACATCGTTTGTAACATAGGTATGAGGTTGCTTGAAGATGCTCTGGTGTTCTTATTTTGTTACAAATGTTTGTGTGCCTTATAGTCTTTGTAGAAGTCACCTTGCCTCTCTTAATTATGATAGGCATAATGCTGAAAGGTTGTATATTCCTGTTTTACATTGCCATGAAAATGGCATATATTTATGTCACAACATAAACCACAAAAAACCATGGGACATCATTAGTGAAACAGTCATAGACAAAATACATTTGTACACAGGCTTGTTTTTTTTTTCATCAAATAATTCTTCACACATTTCTCTCCAAGAATAACTGCAAACCACGGACAATTATTTGATAAATTTTTCAGAATATGACTTTTATTCCCTACACAACATGAAAATCTAGAGAAGACCCAACCCCATGGAATGACCCATATGTAACATTCAGTCTGTTAAGTATTATCAATTTGCTCTGGTAGAGAAAAACACAACAATAAACTTCATAGTCTGATGTGTTGTTCTATCCAATGACAGGAAAGGATACACAGCAGCCATGGGTATAAGTCTGAATTCAAGGTTGTCACTGTAATACACAATCAGTAGTACCATCAGCATAGCTGTGAAAAGAATGGCAAAATGATTTAATAACATTGCATGAAAGCTTCAGGCTTCTTACACTTTTTAGTGAGATAACAGTATTTGAGAAACCTCTTAGGAAATATGAAAGAGCATGCAATTCCAAGAGGGATTCAACATTTATTTGAAAAACAAACAAACAATGGTTTTTAAATGGCTGAGATATCCAAAAAAGAGCAAACCTAATAAAAGATGGGATCCACCTTTAAAGACTGCCTTGTTTCACTTTGTTTTTGGATGTCTTGGCCATTCCAAAATCGGTCTTCATCTAGAATAAAATGAATACCTCTAAGAATGGTATGCTTTGTATTATTTCATACTGTAAGTGTTTTCTTGGTATCTCGCAAAAAGCTATGTTTAAGCCCAATCCTCATCTCCACCAACATTACTAGCTAACAGATCCTTGTGAACAAAAGCGGAGACATACAACTGTACAATGCATACACATCTGTTCTACTGCAAACAAGATGCAACTGTACCTACTACAATAGTTTGTAGGTTGGTGCATGTGATATAATGGAATGTGAATTCAGAGCAAATCAAAGTTTAAATACTTATCAGAGATCTACTGTATGACATAAGCAGGGCTGCTAACACTGGAAACTAGTTGAGAGTGAGACTCCCATAGGCCAATGCTATAATTTAGGAGTCAAAATGAGTGAGATCAATAGAAATGCATGCAAATGAAATAAAGTTTTAGAGTGAGAAAGGACCAAAATGAGTGAGTCTCACGCCCAATGCGCGAGAGTTGGCAGCCCTGCATAAGCCACAGTGTGCATCTCATGAAGGGCACAAGGAACCATACACAGTATCTTCTCTTTTGATCATCACTCATAATTACTTGCATACACTGTCAGGCAGAAGCATCATATTCTGTATCTGCTGACGTTATCACAGCATACTTGCCTGTCACACTACTAAGATTATTTAACATACCGGGTATACTGTAGACATGTTTGTGTGTGGTATAATGTCGTGATTCTTCCACACTGGTGATTACACCATACAAGTATACTGTAGCTTACTGTTTTCACCTCAGTCTTGCACTGCAGCACAAAAACTTTGGCACTAGCCTTGCAGCTCTCTTGACAGGGCATCAGTGTTTATGGTTAAGTCTATACTTAATTTTTGATGATAGCAATGATAATGACGACGGCGATGACGACAACAACAATTAAGAATAACTACAATAATAATGATGATAATAATAATAATAATAATAATAATAATAATAATAATAATAATGATAATAATAATAATAATAATGGTAATCATTATTATTATTATCATTATTATACTAATATCAACAACAACAACAATAATAATAATAATAATAATAATAACAACAGAGATGGAGATCACAGATGAATGAATGAAAGGAACAATGCAGAAAGCATACATTTATGTATAATACCACTGTTGTACTCAATAATATAGCTGTCTGGTGGCTGTCTGGCTACGCATCAAATCTGACATCAAAAATCTAACAGAGGCAGAGGGACATAATATCTCTGATGTATTTCTCTTAATTTTGATTAATCAACTAGAGAAGCTATGATTCTCATATACCCTAACCCTGGCTTTCATTAATTCTTACCTTGTATTTCCAGAGCAATATACTCCGCAAAGGCCATCACAGGGAATAGATTTGTGAAGTGGTACAGCAGGCCTACCATGTACCTAGAAAATGAAATACAAAGGATAAAAAGGCTGAAATAATTCGTTACAAATTAACTTTCACATTATCAAAATTCTGTAAAACTGGAGGGACTGTATGAAAGTTTGTACTAATTAGGACATACAGTTGATTTCACTGGCAGTGACAGGTCTGTGCTTGGGAACCATGATTCTTTTTGTTGGAAACAAAACAAAAACAAACAAACAAGCAAACAAACAAACACATTATCAAGTATGTCTGGAAAAGAAGCATGATATACACTGTAGAACTTAATCATACAATCTATGAACCATGATTATTCTTATTGGAAACAAATGAAAATCAAACAAACAAATAAACATGTTTTCCATTATCAGGTATCTGGAAAAGAAGCAGGATATATAAACTTCATAATAAATTACTTATAGATCTACAATCTATCCTTCCAATGCTGACCAAAGAAAAAAAGAGAGAAAAAAAAAGGAAGTTTAGAATTCGAACCATTCTGGCAAATTGAGCAGCCTTCTGCAACTAGCTACTCCTATACTTTTCAAAAATAAGTAAATGAATACACTAAATGAATAAATAAATAAGATATAGATCTAAATAAATAAATAATGCTGAAAGCTGCTTATTCAAATACAGTAAGCCAGTGGCATAAATTTGAGTCAAAATGGGCCTGAGTTTTTGATCGTAGCAAAATGACAAATTCACGTACAGTATTTATTTAAACATAAACATACATGTAAAATACATACATACATGTAAAACATTTAATAGGACTACACTCCTCTACAGGCAACAAAAAAACAACAAGCAAACAAACATGCATTACCTGTGAGGGGATAGGGACATAGACTCGTAAGAGTACTGAAAACAATAAGGAGTAGAGGTAACGTTGCTAAAGAGAATACTAGCACTAGATAGCAGTAGGTTTGGTGTCAAGAGTAGGGAGCCAATATCAGGTAAGGCCAGGGCAAGGAATAGAGCAATAAGCAAACACGAAGGAATGCGAATAGCAATGAATGTAGGGCCGGCCGGGATTATAATCCAATCCAATCCCTGGCCTGGGAAGGGATTGGATTAGTGGCAAAATCGTGAAATAGGCCCCACCGCAGTGCGCGTGCACCGGTGCGATGCTATGCTGTGGAAATCGGCCCCACCGCCGTATGCATCTCGCGTAAACCCCGTTTGGTGGGGCCGTATTCACGAGTATTATACTGTGGAAGAAAGCCCCACCGCCGTGCTTATCTACCGATGAACGCCACACGGTGGGGCTGAATTCACGAGTATAAACAGGCGAGCCGCCGTAGTATTTGTACGGATACGCAGTGGTGGGGCCTATTTCACGAGTATGCCGGATTAGTTTAGATCTCCGGTTTCGCGGCCCCTGGAGGAGTGCTACTGGCACAGCACAGCATACAGAGCCTAACGTGTTTAATAGAGCCTGTAGAGGGAAAACTGAGGCAACATGAGCATCTCACTCGCCCGAACACCCGGAGCTCCTTGTGTGCCCAACCCCGGGGTTTACACACTCGGCATTTGCCATTAGCCATCATGACATTGATAAAATTTTAATTTGATTTTGAAGAAGGCGAAGTGTTAGAATATCTTACACAACTGTCTCCATTAATGCACCGTTGAAACTTAGTCCCTTTGCACTCCTCGCTACAATAACATTTCTCATCTGTGGCACTTTTGCGAATAGGCATGGTGCTACGCAGAAGAAATTGAGAAATCTCAACAGATTGTCCACGCTGACAGCGTTGCTGGTGTCCATGGAGGCTGACATTTTAAAAGTCTTCCCATCATTCCTTCAAAGGACGAAGTCGGAAGTAGTCTCTCTTCGTGTGATGCATGCTTGCAGTACGTATTTTGTAAGCAAGATAATCGTGTGTGTACCATACACACATCCGTATAATGTGTCTGTCAGTGCCGCAATGCAGTTGAATGCATGCTTTGCGAGCTAGCTAGATGCACTAGTATGAGTGTATGTTATCCCCAAGAACGTTTACTCTCGATCTCCTACAGGCTACAGATACGACCTCTCAGCTGAACAAGAGCCCTTAATTCCAAGAGCAAATTTCTGGTTGATCGGTTAACAACTTGGAGAGTTTACACTTTGCGGTGAGTATATTCCTTGTGTACGTTTTTATATCGGTAGCCTAAGTAAATTCTTGGGGTAAGAATAAGATATATTTCCTCTGCAGGTTGCCGGTTGCCCGTCATCTCCATCGATCGCAGTCAGACAGAGGCGCAGTGCTCGACGTGGGTTAGTGTGTGCACACACAGCTAGAGCTGGCAGCTAGCTCTGCCCATATGCAACCCACACAACACTGACAAGTAGCGAGCTCGAGCTAACCGTGTGTCAGGACGTCAGCCCATCCCCGGGGCTCGAAATGAGTCCGCAGCCAGCGCGCAGCGCTAAAAGGACTGCAGTACAGGCCGTAGGGGTAGTACTAGTAGAGTTTATACAGTAAGTAGGCATAGGCCTACTCTTTCTTCCAGTCCTTTTATTGAACTTATGTAAATGTACCCCCATCCCCACTAGCCTATCTTGGGACTCTGGTCCGGGGTCCATGTCGTGATGTTACCCTAGACATGATCAGTCATTAAAGCCAAAACATAGTTCTGGTACGCCTGTAAAAGTTGTCAAATTTCGCTCCCAAATGTGAACGTATGCCTAGGAAATGTGCGGAATAATGCTGTAATAACAAGATATTCGATGGGTAACGACGAAAATGCGAAATACTAACCAAAAAGGTTCAGTCTCAGAACTTACCGGTACCCGAACGGGGTCAGGCTTAACTCGGACTCGGGTACAACTCGGCCTCGCTTTGACGGCGGGCTGAGTTGTCTTGGCTGTCCCTCTGGCTCTTCATGGATTGTACAGTGTTGTACTATGGGAGTGGCCTGTATGCTGCACTTCGCGTTCTGGCTACTCGCAGTTAAGGTCCGAGTTGATACAACGCGCGCATCAAAAAACCTCTTTGGTGCGCATGCATAATTAGTGTGCGCCTATCAAGCACCTCTAGAAAGAATCAAAGACGCTTGATAACAACAACAACTTCAAAGACAGCAACTCAGGTGATGTGTGGTATACGCTTGAGGACCGCGCGCTGTCCATTTGTTTTGTACAGGATTAGCACGCACTTTTCTATCTGTTCAGTTAGGCCTCGTTTGGTATACAGTAGAATATGGTGATCACGAACTGCCTGTAAATTGTCTGCAATAGGGTTGAGTTTTCCCTGAGACGGAGTTAGTCTGGATCCTTTGGGAATAAAAGTTGGTTTATCGACTTTTATTTTTTATCACAAAATACTCCAAAACGACTCATCATCCCGGCAAATCGCGTCAGCCAGGTACAGTAAGGTTCTTTGTAGACTCTTTCGATATATTGCAAGCAAATATGAAATGGTGCCAGACGGGTTCTCAAACCCTTACCAAAACTATGTTTTTACTTTAAGGACACAGAGATCAACGTTACCCTATTAACCATCTCATCTAAAAAGTTAGAGGCTACTCTCTAAAACCGTAAGGCCTAAAGCCACCTACTGGTTAGACGGCTCTAATTCAAATTCGGTCGTATTTAGTAAATTTACTTAATACATATCACTTAATTTTTATGTTCACTTTTTAGCAAGGCGGGGGGTTACATATGGAACTCTTACATGTAGTCTTACCAAATTCGTGCTGGCAAGTTGCGTCTACATCTACATCACTTAAAAAAAGTAAACCAGGATTCAGGAAGAAGAAGATGAAGTGTAGGTAGAGTCTATTCTCTCATTACAGTTGAGAGTGAGTGTAAAATTTGTAAAAAGACTAGTGAGTGTTGCTGAACAATTTAAACATGTCACAGTTAAATGTCAGTAATGACACAAGCTGAGGACTGAGTGATTTTTAAGTTCGGTGCTGGTGCTAGCTAAGGTACAGCCTCCCTTGGCAACCAATGCATGGTCAAACAACCAATTCTAAATAAAATTTGCCATTTTTGATTGACTGCTGCAGCCAAGTTAGATGAGTTACATACCTGGGTAGTTCACTTTTTGTAACTTGGAAGAACTTTATGGTCGTAACATGCACAATGTATTTAATATTATGCCATGGTACGGATCTGACTGACTACCAGTTACTGCGCACAAGGTCACCAAAAGTGGTGTTTTTACCGTTGAACATCAAAGTTAAGATGTTTTTGGGTTCATGTGTGGAACCTGATAACTTCAAAATTCAATTTGCTTTAAGAACCCAATATTATGCATACTTTACAGACTGTCACAAGCCTGTTTAAAGGAGAATTCTAGTGCAGGTGAAACCTCTTTATAGCCTTGTCTGAAAAGAAGACAAAATTTTCTTAGCGCAACAAAAATTTTATCAAAATCAGATGAAAAATAAGGAAGTTACAACATTTTGAAGTTCACTAATTTTTTGTGAAACGGTTCTTCAACAGTCAAAATAAATGTGCAAATAGTAAAGTGAGGATGTCATCCCCTCACAATTTTTCATGTATGGTTTGTACATGTACCGTACATAAAATTTTGAAATTTCAAGTTTTTCATTCGAATACACCCCAGTCTCAAATCATGATAGTGTCTTGGAGCGGATCATTATTCTGAAGTTACTAGGAATAACATCATGTTTTAAAAATGCTTTAGTACCCGGGATACCAGAAACATTGAATTTTTGTTAATTTTTCATACACAATCAGTGGAAATTTGTTTAATAGGTGATGACATCATCAGCTCACTCATATGCATACTGTACAAGAAACTGTGAAGCAAAACTTCTTAATTTCAGAACTTCCCTAATTTTTATTCGATTTTGATAAAATTCTATTTTGTTCTTGCAAAATGTTACTCTTAAATTCTTATCAGACTAAACTGGACTGGAATTCCTCTTCAAAGCACCATGTACAACACCACCCATGCACAGGAATGCTCAAGGATTTTGGCTTCCTTAACTTTTTCTATTTTCCTTTTGTATAGATCTACATTCCAATTCCTTACCCAAAATTTCCAGGGTGCAACTAAACTCACACCCACACACATGAATGCACCAATACACAAACCAATACATGCAATACAGTGTGCCACAAAGAGTTGGCATATGTGACCCTGCATCACAAAACGTACAGAAAGTCGCCAGACATGAAATTTTAGTTATTAAAGAGCATATTCTGAAAGAGCAGACTTTAAGCTTTAAAATGATGTATTTATAACTCAAATCAAATGGACTCTCCTAACCTATCCAAATATTGGAAAGAAAGCACACACTCAGGAAAAGTGTGAACTGAGAAAAGAGGCTCTGAAGTACAGTGTCTATTCAAGTGCTAAATCTTTACCAAACCGTGCTGGCTGTGCGATGAATGGGACAAAAAACAGGAAGTCAACCACCCAAGTAACAAAAATGAAGGGATTATCAAATTAAACTGAAATTGAGCATTCCTTATTAACACATTCTGTTCATAATTAATGGGAATTTTCAAAGCAATAGCATCATCCTTTCAAAAGTTATTGGAGTTGAAAGTGGAGAGTGTGTACAAGGTATTTAAGAAATGAAAAGGGGACTCTAAAGACACACCTAATCACACTATTCTACAAAAAAATGTTCCACTAAAAAACACACCTTCGTGCCCGTTTTATGATCCCAAATTTTAGCATAATGTAGAAGAAGACTTGTTCTTTCAAAAAATATGAAAAAGTCAACATCGGCTAGGTTGACCCATGTCACCTATTTTCAGTCCTCACACAAAATCAGTGTGTGCGACTTTTTGTTCGCTTTTGTGGTGCACGGTCACATACTCACTGTACATGCACGCATAAAGGGCAGACACGCACCTTGTTTAAAGATTGGTGTATTTTTGTTTCTCCCTGTCTGTTTCACATTCTTCAGCCTGATTTTAAATGTTTGGTCTTTTTTGGTTTGCTTGGGTTTCTCACAACAAAATAATATAGTCTGTACATTTGTAGCTCACCTGAGCCAAATGGCTCAAGTGAACTACAACACTACATTGCGATCATTCCCCTTCCGACGTCCATTGTCCGTCATGCTTAAACTTTTCCCACTTTCATCTTTTTGAAAACTGTTGGCTAGAATATGACCTAACCTAGGGAGGGGATCAAAGTTTGAATGAATGGTGGTGGTGCCCCCAGGGGATGTCCAAAACAGTGGTTAAGACCAAAATATCCCAAATTATTCAACTTTCTTGATTTTTTGAAATCTTTTATCTTCTGGTAAAGTGGGTGTAGGATATTGACCAAGCCTTTGCAGGAATCATCAATGGAGGGAGGGGATCATATTCAAGTGGTGATAGTGCATAATAGGGGGCCTGTAGGATAATCATAGAGCCCAAATATGCAACATTAGTCAATTTTTATACAGCTTTGCATTTTCTTCTCCCTCTTAATATCATGGATTTTGATCAAACTTATGAGGGATCATCACCGAGGAAAAGAGAGCACAGCTTGTTAAAATGGTGGTAATGATCCCCTATGGGCAGGCCCCCAACTATCCCAAATGATAATGGAGTTGAAAGTGTTTCATGAATATTTTACCTGTCACCTCTTCATCTCCTTGAAAATTGATGGTATCGTGAGGAGGGAGGAGGTGGGAAATACACGTGTAGCTCTCTACAAGTACATGATGTAGGGAGGGCCTCCTGGGGGCAGAGCCCAAAACCCAGAATTGCCTGATTAGCATGCTCAAATACAACATTACCATCTTCCTAAAAGTGGATGAGTAGGTTTTGACTGCACTTGCCAGGAATCATGAGGGAAGGAGATCATAGTTTCTGATGGGGGGTAGCCATCATGACGGCCCCAGATTGGGCGCTAACATTAGTATGTAACCTATATATGTACATGTAACCTAAATTTGCTCATTTGTATGATTTTACTTCTCCATCTTCGTGGTGATTAATGGTTACCTTTTACCAAACTTGGCCGGATTCATTAAACAGGGAAGAAATCTTAGTGTGGATGTGGCAATGATGGCAACAAAGGTGGCCCTCGAGTTGGTCCCAAAATACACCAAATTTGTATATTTTTTTAAATAATAATACATACAATTTCTGTAGCGCCATTTTCCATTCTGATTAAATGCTCAAGGCACTCAAATGAGACTTTGCAGGAATCATCAGTGCAAGAAAGGATATCAGTTCAGACAATTATGATGGTTTTGCCTTGAGGGCCTTTCCACAGCAATCCCCAAATCTCAAGATTTTTTGCACAAGTAATTTTTCGTGCTCCTTTGGGTAAGATGAGCAAAAATATTTGCATGCTTTTATTTTCACACTAGTTTCTGGTAGCGCAAAATTCTCAAAAATTTTAACATTTCAAAAATTTCCACTTTTACACCCTGGGCAGATTGAATGTCATGAAGGTGATGTGTGAAACACAGGTGAGCGCCACACCCACTGGTCTCGTGGTTTTCTTTTCTCATCGTTCAGAGTCATCTTTCTTTTGATTGAATTGAATACAGTACAAGGAAGGAAACTATTTTATTACCAGTGAGAAGATGAATCTGATACGCCTCTAATTAGGTAGCAACTATCAGCACGCACACACACACACAACTATCAGAGTGTGTGAACATCTTCCAGCTCACGACGGCACACACATAGGGATGTTGCATTTTGAATGTTTTGAATGTAGAAGTTTGTGACCACTGGACTGTAAATGCAGAGAGAGTTTAGTGTAGGTGGGTGGTTTTGTAGGACTCTTCTCTCATCGCTTTGCCTTTGAGGAAACTTCTTAGAAAGCAGTTGGTGCCCACCATCTGTCTCTCGTAATGAACCTTATACTTATGTACCTGTAAAAATATACTTTTTTTTTTAAAGGAAATGAATGTGACGCATTCTCATGGCATTCACTCATTTGATTATAGTTACACATCGACATGAAAATTCATTTTTACAACAAAACATCTCAGGTATTAAGAAAAGGATCACTTGAAGTTTTAAAGTGAAGTCATACAAACATTTGATGTTTGACCATTTGAACATCAATACATTTTTATGGTACAAAGACAGTAGCTTCCATTTACTGATTGTTGCTGCATCGTCATGAAGTTACGTGGAAATTTATATCATGTCACATGATTGATTTTATGCATTCCTGAAAGATGGAAATTCTTTGTTTCTTTGTGGCTTTCTGCAGAAGATTCCAAAGATTCAGTGAATTTCAATATTGTTAGCAGCAGTGGAAGAGAATTCTGTGTACAAAATAATAAAAACAATAACAATGATGCAACTTTGGTCTCCTAATCTACACAGCACACTAAAATTAAGAAGTGTGCTAAAATCGCACTATTTAGAGCCAGTATTGTAATGTCCATTTTCAGTTGGTCACCATTCATACAAAATCAGGTGAACACTATTTCAGTTGACTATATTCCTGTGGCATGCATTTTTTTTTTCACAAAATTTTATTTCCTCCTCCTTCAATATGCATGGTTCTACATGTACATGTATATAAACTTACAGCTTTTTCTGTGGGCAACTCATAATTAAATTATCAAAAGTAGGAAAGTTAATTACTGAAGGTGACACTTGCAACAACAACGAAGTATCTATTTCAGGGTTTTTTTAACAGGTTTGAATTTGTGTTCGTTGCCAGTAGAAGTTCAATTCTGAATCTTGTTTATTTTGAAATATTCAGGAGTGAGTATTGATTCTCAAGGTCAGGTGTTGGGGAATCATGTTTACAAAATTACAGATTTAGACAAGAAGTCTGAGATGATTGTGTAGTGAAGGTATAAACAGAGCTTCAAGTATCCTATGGTGGCGACATGAAGCCCTCAAGACACTGTTGTATTGCAGGATGTAAGGAAGGAGGGATAGTGTACAGAATTCTGAGGTACACTGTAACTGTTTTGATCCATTCCTCTCTTCATTGTTGCAGTGATTTGGTACAGCTGTATATGGATAAAACATCTTTAGTCTTGAAATAGTTGATAAAATGATAAAATCATTATCAGTAAATGATGGTATGTAGACATGTTTGCAGCTGCTGAACCAAGGACAAGGAGAGAGAGAACAAGCAAGGAAGAAGCTTTGATTATTGAAATGTATCTCCCTTCGATAGCAATGCATTGCTCCACATGAAAGTGTGTGAAAGTCTTCACAGTGATACTGTATAAGATAGGGAGCTTTAGATTTGCGACGCGGACGTTTATTAGACAACGACTGCCTTGGCCGTTCTCCTATCTCCCTCCGTCATGTTGCAAAATAGCTTTAGATTACGCGAAGAGGCAATCTATAAAAAGAAAAATGGCGCCCCCATATGATCAGTGCATCAAGCACAGCGTTGTGAATTGAGTGGACGCAAAAGTGGTCAGAACGCATTGTGAAAGCTCAGACAATGGGAGATTGATTTTCATAAAGCAATTTTGCACATACATAGAACATTTTTTGTTTCTTTGAATGTCTGTGTTGTAAAAAATCTAAAGCTCCCTAAGGGCACCTGTTGAGGAAGGGGGGGGGGGGGTCTTTAAAACTAAACGTAAACTGTCTTTAATGCACACACTTTACAGTACTTGATTCCATCTAGTCGCATGATTTCCATTTCAAATGCATCCTGTTTACTGTTCTGTTCCAAATTGACAAAACTATGATTTTTCAGGGTTTTATTTCATACACTTAGCAATGATACATGTTGTAGCCGTGCACAAACCATACAATAAATACACCACAGTGCTTGAAAATGTTGAAAAGTAAATATGATGATTATTTTAAGTTTTTGGACTTTAGATTTAAGATATATGCTGTTCAAGTTACTAAAGTTCTGGTATGTGATTTGGCAAGAGCCGCTTGTACATGTACATTTCCCAGATTTTTTTTTTCCTCTATCCGAGTTGAATAAGATGTCAAATTGATTGCAACAGCAGAAGTATTGTGATGTTTTTACTGTGTATTCTCGGAAGTCTGGTCTAATTTTACAGACATTATTGCTGTGGTCTGCTTATCATTTCCTGTTCTAGAAATAACAGAGAAACAGGTAGTATTGTCTTAGTCTGAACTTTCACAAACTCCCTTTTTTTTGTGTGTTTTTTGTGCTCATCGAATGTCCTTTTTTTTTTCCCCTGTTTCTGTAGGTTCAATTGGTTCAAATGATTTTAGCTGCAAATTATACATGTGTACATTATTTTATCATAAATGTAGCACTTGAAATTTTATCTTCTGCTCCTGTTGGTCTCTTGTGGTATGACTCCTCACTACTCTCGCCAGCTTTCGTGATCATTATACCTGGTATGTAGAAGAAAGTTCACCTGTGCCTCTGCCGTCCATTTAGGTGGTAAGTCTCCCCCCCCCCCCCCCCCCCCCCCTTGGAGTCTGGCGCGGCTTGCCCCCTCCCCTTGCAGAGGCCTTGGAAACACTGGCTGTTTCCTGGATAGCCTGACTTAATAATGCATCATATCTTGCATGGCTGTGGAGTAATTGCATTTGCCCTTGGCAGTGGTTCATCAGGACACACACCTCTCACCCTGTATCTGGAGTGCAAATTAACAGATGAGATGGTCAAAGGCATGTAGTTGAGATAGGGATATTTAGAAGAGACTCTCAGATGTTTTTGTCCATCTTAGTACAGTACCCAAAGTCGCTGCCTAACTTGGTTTGGCTAAAATCCTGCTTTCCTTTCACTGGAGTAGTAAACCGCACTTGTGAGATGTCATAAAGATTTTTTGTTTTTTAATAAACCAAAATGAACGCTTTGTTTTGTACAGTAGCTACTGTGATGTACATTATTCACACTTTTATTTGCATAGAAATGGTATTTGAATATGATGCAAGTATTTTCCTCTTATCATTGGAGGAATATGCTGCATTCAGTCAAGGGAATATTTCTCTGAATGCTATGGTTTTGAGCACCATCTTCTCTAGAGGAAGTTTATTCATTTTCAAAAATTGTGTAATGCTGTTCTCATTGAATGATAGCGTCATGTTGTTGCCTGATTGGTTTTTTGAAGCAAATTGACTGCTAATTAATATGATAAAAATAGTACTAATAATAGGGGTGTTTATAATGGCCCCGTAACACTGTCTGAATGCTTAAAGGGCATGAAAAAAAAAATCTCAAACAATATGAAAAGGAAGAAAGAGTAGTTATCATTGACTAATCATAGATGCTAAATGACATGTATACATGTAGGTATGTTTCCAGTGCTGTTTTACAACCGAGGAAATAGTAAATGTTAAGGAAGCTTTTTTCCAGACAGAAGGTTCAGAGTGAATAAAGTACCTGTCATCCCACATGATTTTTGTTTTAGGAACAATGAGGAGGCAAGCATTGCAAGAATGGATTGGTCTTTATGAGTACAATGGTGTCCTTGCTGTGCCATTAACTCCCATATGTACAAAAGATGAAGTGGATTAATGTTTTATTCTTTACATCGTACACATTAGCGTTACTAGTCTTCTTGCAGTGTGAAAATGTTTATTTCTATCTTCATCTTTGCTCTGTCTAGATGGGGTTATTACAAGTAAGTGTTTCACTTATCTGAAGATGAAGAGGAAATCAAACATTTTCATACAAAACCATGTTTTCATAGCTGGCCTCACTAAGTCCCATGCTCCATGTACCACCCTCTGGTGGTGATGTCCAATATCTCCTTGACTGTAAGTTAATCCCAAGTCCAACCTCTACCCTTAATCATAGAATTGATCCCTCAGCTTAATTCCTTGTCATCTTAATTCAGTCCTTCGCTCCTGAAATCCGTGTCACGTTCCGTAATGAAAGAGGAGGGCAAGAGAGAATCGAAATGGGAGTTGATGGAACAGCGGTGCTACATGTAGCCATCAAGCTTGAAATGTCACAGCCTTGACACTCTGAGGTGCTGGTGGTTGTTATGGAAACCGAAGGAGGAGAGTGATTTGGGTTTCTGCCCACATCCCTGCGCCGGGGTATAATTGGGTTTTGCTCTTGGTGCCATTTCTTATTTCACTCATCCTTGTTTCTTGCATTTTTAATTAAGTAAGGGAAGGGATCTGTTAGGGGGAGGCAAATTACTGTAAGGCCGTCTTGTTGGTATTTTTTTTACAACAGAGAATAGCAGAGAAGGCTGAAAAGTAAGCAGTACTTATTTATTCAACTGGTTTTTCAATTTTGCGTTCTATGATGTCACACAGTACTACTGTACATACAGTGTACAGGGATAATTAGTAGCTGATGATCGACATCCATTGTTTTCTTCTCTAATCCATTTCATTCCGTCTATATTCTTGAGATTTTGAAATCCAAACTGAATTATCCTTGATAAATTCTATTGATTTCCAATACCGCCACCCTATTCAAAAGCAGTGGCTTTTGGGTTAAAACATTGCATCAGTGTGTCCTTGGGTACGGTGAATGGAATTCACTAGTGTATGAAATTGTATGGGAAAGCAAGCACATTCTTGATTTTCAGGATAGGTTCTATTAAACTGTTGAAAAAAAAAGTGAAAATAAAATTTGAATTGAATTGAATTGAACTGAATTGAACTGACACAATATAAAATGATGGCATTATGATTGCAGTTGCTTCAAACTAGAATTATGATAATAATGATCATGAAATAATAATTTTGATGTTGATAATGATAGTAATTGTCATTTTTATAGCACTTGTTCTTAGTCTTAATCCACAGTGTGAGGAAAATCAAGCACTGTAAAAGTGGACATTTTTGCAGTGTGGAAATTTTTACGCATTTCATGCAACCAGACGCTAGCGCGAAAATAAAAGCATGCAAATATTTTTGCATGCCATATGTTACAGTAGTTCATGTCCTGATTCCTCAAAATTAAAAACATATGAAATCCATCTTACCCGGCCGAGCACGAAAAATTACTTGCACGAAAACATCCACTTTCACAGCATAATGTCATCATCTCATAAATGTTGTACACTTGAAGGCGCATGTTCAGTGCAATAACAATGATTGAATTCCCCCATCATATTGCACTTGGCAGAATGAATTGGTAAAAGAACAGGCATTCCCCATTACAAGCTACACCATTAGTCCCAATGCAATACACTATAATGAGACTTCCAAGAAAATCAAGTTTGAAGTCAGGTCATCAAAACCGGTCAAAACTATAAAATGTCTGTGTTTGACATAATTTTGTAGTCTAGTGTTTCGTCTATCATCTCCCAAAATTTTGAAAATAAATGATCAAAGGAGAAGCAAGAAATATGTGTTTTCCTGGGCCATGATTTTCCAACTTTCAATGGAAGAGAAATGTGTCCGAAGATTTGGATTTAGGGCTGCAGATAGACTCTGCCCCTAGCAATGAGGGAGTGATCTTATTGGTCAGTGCGTGGCATCTTGGCTACTGATTGGTCGTGCGTAGACCGCTTGCGCTAAGCTTGAATGAACATTGAAGAGGTTGCTTGGAGCTTACCTTCTATTGTCAAGAGGTGGCAACTGTCGTGCCTTCCCTTTATCACAATTGTGTCGGAAGGAAAAATTTGAAGGCCGTTTTCTCAAAACGCTGATTTCCTAAACCACTCGAAATGCTCTAATAAAATCATTGATATCTTCGGAACCGAGTACTTTTATGAGTCGAGTTATGAAATTAAAGTGGAAGAGTAAGGGAATAAAGTCACATCATTTTCAGAAAATCGGCCTCCCTCGACGTCAGATCCTTTTGTTGTAGCTGGTCACATTCATTCTTTTCGTATTTTTGGCCGACATCACACTGTATTCACAGTCTACGTGAGAGAGCTGCTTTGCAGCCCACAAGTTGAGAAGCGTAGTTTAGTACATGTACACATCGGTGTATTACTCACCATAATGTAATATAGAGTAATGGTGGTGTAAAAATGATTTTTGTTATTATAATCATTATATTTAAGGGGGATGAATTTTGCTCAGATGCTTCTTGAAAGTGTTATCCCTCATTCTCCCTTCCCATTTTGTCCGGATGAGCTGTGTGCGGGACAAAAAAAAAACCAACACACAAAAAAAAAACTGAGATGAGCCAGCTCGAGCTCATGGTGCCCTTCTCCACAAACAACAATCACATGATCTACGGTTTCTGTAGCCGAGCGCAAATGTGCAGTGACCTCTTGCGTTTGGCTGACGTAGGTCGGAAGATTTATTCCGGAGCTAAATCTGGCATACTTCTGCGACATGCACTTTTCAGTAGAGACCGGCGCTGCACTTGCATTCTCATTTTCCCCAATGTTTTAGTCTGGTGTGCTCCAGACCTCAGCACAATGCTTTCATTGATTAGCTGCTCCTACAATCTGTACCTCACCTACCCAATGGTACATTTACCGAACATACTGTTACTTGTGCATTTGTTCAATGATCAAATGTCACATGACAATGGTTTCAAGGAATGAACACATTGAATGAACATTATTATTATACTATTATGTATTTAGATGTTTTATTTTTTTCTTTCGTCTTAATTTTATTGGCAAACATACGCAATATTAGATTCAACATAGCTCTGTAGAGGTATCCTCTGTTTGTGTGATATAAATAACACCTCTCTCTTCCCCGCTCCCTCTCTCTCTCTCTCTTTCTCTCTCTTTTGCTCCATTCTCACCTTCACTTTTTTCCTTCTCACACATCACACACACACACACACACACACACACACACACACACACACACACATAAATACACACCACACGTTCTGTATGTATGCACGTATTCGTGAAGGCATCCAGATATTCTCGCACCTATTTTTGCTGATCCTTGTATGGTATGTGCACAAGATGCTGATTGAAATCTGTTCCAGAGCTGCATACATTAGGTACGGGTCAGCATTGCTCCTGTTTCAGGATAGTAGTAAAAGGATGTTTTCATTGTGTGCACTGTACACACACCGTCATGCACTGAAGGCTGGGAGTACCAACATTGACTTGTTTGCATACAATCTTAATGGCATTTACGATTGTGGTTCTGTGCCAGTTAACATGTTTGTGTATTTGAGCACAATACGGTACCCTTTACTAGTGTATAACTCCATTTTCAAGCATTTACAATTCAAGTTTGTACTGAAATCATTTTGAAGCGCCATAAGCACTGAAAAGTGGACCTGTGCACTATACAAGTAGCCACTATTATTATTATTATTATTATTATTATTATTATTATTATTATTATTATTATTATTATCATTATTATTATCATTATCATTATAATACATGAGGAAACAAGAAAAATGAAGCAAACAAGTAATGTTTTTATATTATGAGGAAACAAATAGAAAATCAAATTCATTGTCAAATAGAGTTTTATCATTTATTTAATGTGTGTGTGTGTGTGTGTGTTTGTGCACATATATGATTATGTTGTAGGAAGTTTTCCTGGTATATCTGCTAACCTCCAGGTTGTCAAACCAGAAATGCCATGCAATGATTGTGTAGAACTTGATCTGGAAAGCAACAAGTCAAATGGAGCATATTCTGTACGTCTAGTAGGCTAACATGCTAATAAAAGGCGGTACTATGGTGAAGGTATAATGCAAAAAGAACTCGTGGTGTGGTAGCTACAATGTATACAATGTACATGTACTACACATGTATTTCAGAAGTCCTACTGCTCAAAGTACATTGTGACCCTACAACAGACATAAAAATGATGTTGTCTATGGGATGGTACCAGCCAATGTGTCCGGACTGCTGCATGTCGTACAAGTATGTGTGAATATCTGTTTCATATGATTCATGTGTTTGCTGATTATGTATCCAGGTTCCAAAATCATATCCTGGTTGGTATGATATCATGAGAAACACTTGAGATGTACAATGTAATGATAAAAATTCACTTTCAGAAACTATTAAAGCATGTAGGCCCTACAGTGTATGTAGTTTATAATGATTGCGCTTTTCGTATCAGCAGCAGGATGCCATTCACACAGACTAGTATGTGTAAATTATCTTATCAGGGGAAATCTGGGAGAAATTAGAGTATCAGAAAGTCTAAAAAGAAAGAGCAAAATCATGACATGTACATGCACAACAGTAAAAGTTTGATCAAAATTAGATGAAAATTAAGAAAGTTTTGAAATTTTGAAGTTTCACTAATTTTCACAAAATAGTTCTCGAACAGTCAATATATGAATAATGCAAATAGTGTATGAATGATGTCATCCCCTCACAATTTGCCATACTGTACAATATAAGCACATAAAATCATGAAATTTCCAATTATTTTTTTTTTTAGGTTTATACAATTGTACCCCAGTCTCAAATCCCGATATACTGTTGAAGTCTCTGACTTGACATTATTTGGAAAAAATGTTATTCAACCAGGAATAGCATTTATGTTTTACAGTGAAATATTTTCAGACCCTCCGAAATTAAATTCTTGCCATTTTTGGTACACATCAATGGAAAGTTGTGAGGTGAGGACATCATCAGCTCAGTCATATCAACTGTTCAAGAACTGTTACAAAAATTAGTGGATCCTTGAAATGCCACTGTTGTGCTTGTCATATTTTACTCTTTCTTTTCAGACTCACTTAAAATTGGTCTGGATTTTTCCGTAATCCGTCAATGCTTGTGGGATATTTTTTTCTGCAGAAAGTCATCTTGCAATCACATTAGCACCCAATTTTGCTGTGTGTCTAAATGCTAGAGTAAGCTTAGATAAAACAGGTTGTATTCAATAAGGTATTAATGCAAACAGAATGATTAATAAAGAGTTTTAAAAGATTGAGAAAGAAACAGGAACTTTGATCACATTGAAATTGTGTTGCCAATTTCAAGAATAGTTTCACATCAGGCCACATGTATTTACTGTTAAATATTTTCACCTTTTAAAAATCAAACAGTGATGATAAAGAAAAAAAAACAATCTGAAGTGAAAGATTTCTTTTTTTTTTCTTCCTAATGAAACACAGTGAATTGTCAAATCTATAGATTAGATAATCTGACATCAATATATAAAAACCAAACTACAGATTACATGTTTCTGGAATTTCGTAAGTGATTACAAAGATTTGAAGTGAAGGATTTCTTCTTCTTTTTTTTTTTAATTCTTCCTTTTGAAACATATACAATGAATCGTAAGTTAAAGATTGAATTTCATCTGACACATTTAAAAACCAAACCACAGAAATATGATTTCTGGGATTTCCTAAGTCAATTCAACAATTCAGTAAAGTACTAGTCATACTAATTCCTACCTATCAATGATTCTGGTTTGTATCATTGGCAACGCAGTGCTGAAAGGATTAATGATGGGTAATGTGGTGCCGAAAAGACCTCTCATGTGAGTAGGATAAATGACCATCACTCCATTCACTTCTGACAACGACATATCTGAGAAGTGAAGTAGAGAAGGAATTTGTGCACGTAGAAGTGGTTTTTAATGTCGTCTAGACTACGTCAATACAAAGCAAACACGTACACCATGTACGTTACAGCCAGGAAAGAGAGGTTTGTTTTTTTATTTTGTGTGTATGTGTGTATGTTGTTGTTGTTTCTTTATATTCCATGGAAGGCTAGTGATACAAAGTTAAATGATATCCTATGTGTCTGCATTATTTTCTTGCTTAACTACAATGAATCCTCATTGGGTGTAGGGTAAGGCAGAATCCATGACTAGGACTGCTGAATACAGTTGAACCTCTCTTATCCGGCCTCCCTTTATCCGGATCTCTCTATTATACGGACGCAATCTCGCCGTGATTCTTTTTTTTAATAATTACGGGAGGAAAGGGGGACTCCCAATTCCTTGAGAACTCCTGCACAAACACACATGAATTACATATTACTTCCAACATGATTAACATACATCACATCAAATTTCCTTTCAAATTCTTGCAAACACGAACCTCTATTTTGGGGTCTGTTTATACTGAGTGTAACAATGAAAAGGTTGCAGTATACACATTACTACATGTGGTACTACAATGGGCTACATCAGTACATGTGTATGTATATGTACATGTATAAAGCATTGAGTCTCCCGTATCCGGCCAAATCCCTTATCCGGATGAGCCCTGGTCCCGACTTGTCCGGATACAAGAGGTTCAACTGTAGGTGAATTGAGAAAATACCTTCCCTCCCCCTCAAAAAGAAAAGAAAAAAAAAAGAAATAGAAAAGAAACAAGAAAATTGATTTAAGTCATCATGTATCCTTTCCTTTAAAATTAATCATGGATTTAACGAAACTGATTCATGATCTCATTAATATTCAAATCACCTCCAACTAAATTGTACACTATTCAGCTTTTACTCTGTGTCAATGACAGTTTTATCTGATGTACAAATGTATAGTTTTCGAACTATTAAGGATCAAAAGTGGGAAATGTTTTTTGTAACACCTACAAGTAGTATGTATAGTTAAATTTTTCTACATACAATGTAGGTAGGAGCTACAGAAATCTATAGGCCTACACCTACAGTGGTATTCAGTTTAAAAACACTTTTATAATCAGCAATAACTGAGGGGGGGGGGGGGGACTTCCAATATAAGAGATGATTTACATTGTAGTGGGTTGAGCAATGAATCAGGTGCGTTCCGACAATGTATCTCCAACTGTAGGTGCATACTGTAAATCAGCTATTGTTCGGTGCCACAATGTATTCCTAAAGCCCCCCAGTTACAGCTTGAATAGACATTAACATAAAACACAGCGTCTAAACTGAACAGGTTTACAGTTGCACAATGTATTTAAATGTGTGGAATAATACAACGTACATTGTAATTGTATGTGTAGGGTTTCCATGGTTAGGTTTTCTTGGCTTGAAACATGATCCTAATCTCAAGAGACCAACTCTAAAGTAAACCAAATTGTGTGAAATGTTCATCGCTGTGAGATCTTAACCCTTTCCAAGTGAGATAATTGGAATCCCTGTAGGCTTTTAATGGAATTTACTTGGTCCCTGGCAACAATGAGCTACTTTTCTGTCTTCTATATCTAAGGAATATAGTGTCTTTCTCATGTACAGTACAAGAAAGACACTGTCCTGAATTTGACACAACTGTCACTTTTCTTAACTGAGCTATACAGTATGTTTTGTTGTAATGGAACGCAGTTGTTTTATGAGATGTTATAAGTTAATGGGAGTTAATAAATTATGTGTACCTGCCAACAGGATGTAATTTTTGTCTTCATTATTGTTACTTTGCATGTAGGCGCCGAAAATTAAAAGACAATAAACTTGTCAGTAATTTTGACATCATATAGAATTGTGGTGTCTCGGCATGCATTATTTGTAATTGATAATGAAATTCAGAAACCATATCCTTTCAAGGAGGAAGGTAGTCTGTGGAAATATGTTGTAGCTGTTTTGCAGTAGTGCATGGCTGGCGTACCAGTACACTGTTCGGCATTATATGCAAAACGGCATTCGCAGCATTTGTTGCGCAGACTTACTGTGCAATCCTTTAGTCAACTAGATATAACTTTGTACATATTCAGAATGCTGGTACGGTGTGCATTTCAGCAGTGGTAGTAGTGTGTAGTAAATTGCCTCCAAATGAATCATTTTGATATGAAAAAGTTTGAATGCATTCTATTTGCAGACTGGGCTGTGCAGCCTAGTGGCAAGACTTTACACATTTGTACAGGTACATGTAATTGGCTGCCTATGGGGCAAGCTTTCAGCAACAAATACTCCTGGTACTGATTGAAGCCTTGTCTGTCACACAGTGTATCGACTTCAGCTCTCTTTCATATTGCTCCACGTAAAAAACTCTTTTGCAGTAAATACCACTTCAATTTTTTTTTCTTTCACAAAAAGAGAGCCACAACATCCGCATAAAACACATTTTATATCATGGGACATTTTAATGCTACAGGTTTATGTAGAAATTCATTTTGGATTCAGACAAAATTTGCACTAAATAATTGATATGTGGCAGAATCGTATTTCAGACTCAAACCAGCACTTTTTATTGGCAGTGCCCCAAACTGCACTGTCTATGACGTGTTACAAATCCATTATAAATGCTCCATGACAACCGCTGTCATGCTACAAGTAGGAGATGCATGGTACTCAGACCAAGATGCTTCAGTTGAAAATAACTCTTTGTACATTTACGCTGCTATAGATTGATAATGCACATCTGTACAGAAAGACTGTAAAACTATAAGGGCAGCATACCGTGGGTTCTTCTTTTATATGCATGGTACATCTTGCAGTGTGTTTTATCCTTTATTTTTGTGTGCAACATGGACAGACAAAAACAGTTGCATTTTGGTCTGTCCATGTTGCGTATGTTACACACAAAGGCCCGAATTCATGAAGGTGGCACAAATGAAACCATGGTTTAAACCATGGAGCACCAAGTGTCGCATGGAATATTTCGTTACGAAATCAGTCATTTCGTCCATGAAATGATCATTTTGTA
Organism: Diadema antillarum; assembly: GCF_040938485.1. Taxonomy (NCBI): domain Eukaryota; kingdom Metazoa; phylum Echinodermata; class Echinoidea; order Diadematoida; family Diadematidae; genus Diadema; species Diadema antillarum. The sequence goes on from NW_027271417.1 coordinate 721,467, forward strand.
ACAAAATGACAACAATTTGTAACTAAATGACCATTTCGTCCACGAAATGATAATTTCGTTAACGAAACCATCATTTTGTTGACGAAATGACCAATTTCGTAATGAAATATTTCGTGCGACACTTGGCGCCCCATGGTTTTTGTCCATCGTGGTTTAAACCATGGTTTCATTTGTACCACCTTCGTGAATTCGGGCCTAAGTGTAGAAATGCTATAAAACACAATGTTCAATAAAATTTTAGAGCTGTTATCTTTTCAAATCAATATTAGGCCATTCAGATAAAAAACAAAGTGTCAATGAGCATTCATTATATGACCATCATAAGGATAACATAGATATGTCTGTCCATTGAAGCATACATTTTGTACATTACCCCCAAATTTTTCCTTTTGGGGGGGGGGGGGGAGGGGGCAAAAATTCTGATAGATTGCTTCTTTGAAGCAATTTGGGGGCAAAGTTGTATCTCATTAAAGTGTTCCAAAAAATGGTATTAATGGCATTAATGTATTGTATTGGAGAGTGATGCACATTTGAAACAGAAAATAAAGTGACTGAAATGTACCTTTTTACTGTGGAAATGCCTAAAAAGATAATTGTGTTCCAGTCCATGTCTGGAAAATAGAGAAATCTGGAAAAGTGATGACAGGACAACCAAGGTCAGACTGTACAGAGATTAAACCACCTGTTTCTTGCCACACCATTGATTGGGCCAAGCATAACAGTTTATTAGGAAGGGATGTTACTGACAGAGATACTGTTATACATTATAGAACCAGTTTTGAAAACATTGAACTATCTTTGATAAATGTTTTTTGTTCATAAACTACATAACATACAAAGGCTAGGCTGTCACATGGGATAAACAGGAGACACAAGGCACAAAAAAAAAAAAAATATGAATAAGTATTAAAGACAGCCAATCCCTTTTATATGCAAATTTTTGAAAAATTGGTGAGAACACTTAGGTATTGAAGAAAACATTATTTGGAAACCTCCTGTAAATTTTCAACTCAAGAGGGTCTTTATTTGTTTAGTAAATTGACTGTTAAGATTTGAATATTTTTTTTCGTACTACGAAAAAATTACAAATCTAAACTACTAGTCTAGTTTTACAGACCTGTGTAGGGCTTTTTACACTTGTAAATTTTTGCTTAGTCCCGAACCAACGGTGGGACTAAGGGGGGGCCTTAGCCCCACCGTTGGTACGGGACTATCCTTAGCCCACTTTCTGTTTACACTCGTTTTTGCCAAAGTGGGCTAGCCCCACCAATAATCCCGTACTATCTGGCCCTGCAAAATAGCAGGGTTAGCACCGCAATTGCGGTGCCAAGCAAGCGAGTGTAAACAGAACGAAAAAATAATCCGGGGCTAAGCGACGGAGACGAAGTCCGACCCCCACTGACCAATCAGATACGAGGTAATCAAGTGCTGCCAGTGCATGCATGTACGTGTACAGTGCACAGCGTAATCATGAATATTCATGTGGTTTGGAAAGTACCAGACTAAGAAATACGAGTGTAAAAAGGTCAATTTTCTCCTTAGTCCCGGCCGTACAAGAGCTTAGTACGGGACTAATTGGCGAGTGTAAAAAGCTGAAAAAATTGGTACGGTTAACGATAGTCCTGGGTCAGAGAAAGTATGGGGTTAAGAAACACAAGTGTAAAAAGGGCTTGTGATGCACTTTGTTGCACGTGTAGTTCATGTATAAGTGGTGTGCAGTTCATGTAAGTGGTGTGTTGTTACTTGCTATCGACAACAAAGTAAGAGAAGCTAGTGAATTCTTCATTTCTAGCTGACAGCTTTAACATGCATATCTTTTGTTCGAAGTATAAGTATGATTATTACAACCACAGGAGGATTAATGTATACGCAGCTGTGCCTAGTACACAGAATACGTTACGGTGAGCGTTTGGTGCATTATTTGAATTTTAACGGCTAACAACCTTCTAATATCACATAAATGTTATAGGATTTACAATAGTCGTGTCATTCTGGTAGAATATATCATGTTCTGTACTACCGTAAAGTTCCGTGTATAAGACGCACCCGTATATAAGACGCACCCCTAATTTCGGACCTAAAATAAAAAAAAAAAAAAAAAACACACGAAAATGTCCACGCAAATATTGCGTGTGTCATACATATTATTTCAGCTCAATATTTCCCTAGAATGCAGCATGTATTTGCTCTATTTTTCGTTTCCTTTTATATTTTCTTTTAACGGTATTCATCGGGTATCAACAAAATATGGAAGACGCAAAATGCGAGACTTGTCTCGGTACTCACTTGCTATTGTTTCGCCTTTCAATCGTGGTACATGTGTCATGCATATCGTACTCATGAGTATACAGTACGATCTTTGCTGTCATACATAGCAGAGGGTGTCTCGCATATTGACGCATGTCAGACTGGAAGGTTCATCACGAAAAATAAGAAAAACATCAACAAGTGTAGCAGAGGGATCATACGGCAAGACGTACGGTGCGTACGGTAATTACACTCATGCACTGTTACCAGTAACATGTGTGTCTATTGTACCATGCTTGTATGCACAGTGCTGGCCTTTTGCAAAAGGCAGCTCGCTATAATTTCAGCACACGCACACAGAGAGCAATGGACTTGCACACACAGCGCGCAACGGGTTAGCGCGCTTCGATCCGATCGCTGTGTGCACGCGAGTCCATTGCAAAAGCCTCTCTGCAGCTGCTGCCTTTGCCAAAGGCTTGCTACTAGCTAGCTACAGCACAGTGTAGCTATGCTATCCTAGCTGGTCTCGCACTCGTGAAATGAAGAGCAAACGAACGGCATGGATATGCATGCATGCTTCACACATCGTTCATATTTACGGTGACATAGTGTCGATCCTACTCCGTATTTTACAGCTTTTGTCTATGGTCATATTGATACTAGTACATTGATAAGTTTTACAGTATCGGTAATTTAGTAATGATACCTGTACATCGCGTATTCCAGCTACTAGGTTGGCTGTTGGTAGCTTGGTAGACTGACATCGGTAGCATACAGCAGTGCTGTTACAGCTGTTGTCTATGGCCAGATTGATACATCGTTACTGCACAAGGCCGATGTAAGTGTATCTCGTATTTGCAGCTTTTGTGGGTGTCCAGATTGAAAGATCGCTCTTTTATCCGTAAGTTCTAGTGATTGCTTACCTTTCAAACGTCGATGGGCATACATGGCCCCAAGTTGGCCTTATAAAATTGGGTGTACATGACGGATTTTTTTCCTCGATTCGACTGTACCCGTGTATACGACGCACCCCCGATTTTCAACGTTTTCCGACGAAAAAATAGTGCGTCTTATACACGGAACTTTACGGTATTTGGGAAGGAATGCAAAAGGGAAGGGCTATCTTTAAGTGTGGCAGTATCCTAAAGAGATATTGTGGGGTAATAGCTGAATATACATTTGCAATTAATACAAGAATAATCAGCAATTACAGGTTAATCACAGGAGATCAAAATTACATGCTTGTAAGTATAAGAAAGTAAAAATGTGTTGTAATTCTAAAACACACATTCTACATTCTATAGCAGTAATACAATTTTCTCTCATTCTGCTTTTTTTCTTCCCTCTCCCCTTTACTATTGTACATGCAGCTCACCCTTTCTCATTCACCATTTATAATCTTAAAGGACAAGTTCACCTTCATAAACATAAGGATTGAGAGAATGTAGCAATATTAGTAGAACACATCGTTGAAAGTTTGAGGAAAATCAGACAATCCGTTCAAAAGTTATGAATTTTTGAAGTTTTTGTGCAGTACCCGCTGGATGAGAAGACTACTGCAGTGTATGAATAACTTAGATGTCACATGCGTACAACAATATAAGGAAAATATAAAGAGAATTTCACAAAATTCCATCTTTTGAAAAAAGTACACATTCCCCTGACTCGCTACCGACAAATGTTATGTGTAATATTATTCCCCCTGCCTTTAGAAAGAGGCAAGTCAAGTGCTCTTTTATTATGCGAAAAAAGTGAAAATATGTTGAATTTTCTTTTACATTTTCCTTATACTGTTGTACGCATATGACTCACAAGCTGTAGTAGTCTCCTCATCCAGCGGTTCCAACACAAAAATTTAAAAAATTCATAACTTCTGCATCAATTGTCCAATTTTCCTCAAACTTTCACTGATGTGTTCTACTAATATTGTTCCATTTTCTCAATCCTTATATTTATGAAGGTGAACTTGTCCTTTAATCTGCTTCCTTATACCTTTGCTACAATCATAGAGGCAAATATGTTGTACAATACTACGTTGAAGTTCCATGCTACAATGTACCTGTCCGCACAGGTTCTGTGCACACACACTCTCTACCCCTCTCTTTTCTCTTTTTCTTCTCCCCTTCTTATTCCTAAACTTATCTCCCTCTGCTCACCCCCCCCCCCTTATTCTCCAATTTCCTTTGAGTTCATTTATCACCTTTTTTTCTTTCTTTTCCAGACTACATTTCCAGACTACATGTTTGTCTTTTTTTATTTAAACAACAACAACAACCCATAAATACTATTATTAAAAGTAAAAGAAAAATCTAATTGTATTCTCATTAGACCAGACCTCAAATTCTTTTTGTTTTCTTGGTTATGAGTAGTGTAATAATGATGATAATGAAGGCAATAATAAGAAAACAAAACAAAACAAAATAGTGATAATTGTGATTATAATTTTTTTTTGTGACATTGTGATGTCATGTTCATTAGAGTCTCACTGTCTATCTGTGATGTAACATAGCACATTTTGTAATTTTCTTGTTTTTGATAAAAACAGCATGGTGGTCATTGCAGAAAACAGACCTATTGGAAATGGAAAAACACTCTGCCCTGTGAACAATAGATAAGAAATTACGTCAAGGTTCTTAGTGTTGATGTGGACATCCCCTGACATCCAAATCTACTTTTTAGGTTTTATCATTTGGTGTGGATAGCAACCAACCACGTATGCATAATTACATGAGATACGTAGATTCATCCCAAATCTATGCATAATATAGCTTAAATGCATGCTGCTTCAATACCACTGTGCTTTGAATGTATAAATTATAGCATTTTTCATGACAAATGAGCAGTGTTTCTTCTGATATCTATTTATGAAAGGATGTTGCTTTTTTTTTTTACAATCCCTCCTAATATGTGTTGTCCTTAACAGTGTCTTTTGCTGTCAGAGAAATGAAAAAGAGAAGCAAAAAAACTTTTTGCATTAAAAAAAAAAAGCTGTTTTGGATGGTTCTCTACAAGTTTGTTCTCCTTATAAATTTATTTTCCCCAAGCTTTTTTCTTCTCAAGTGTCATCTGTTTGTCCGTCTCTCCTTTCCCTCTTCGTCCGTCGCTTTTCTGCTGGCGGAAATCCTCTGCCACCGCCCTGTCCCCTCCCTGGTTGATACCTTCCAATAAAATGTAATATTGCCACGGGCAATTAATTTGACTTTCATTAGCTGCAGGTTTGGAATTTTATTATTGAAAGGGATGGAATTTTTTCCATTTCACGGGGGAGTGGATACAAATTTGCGCTTTTGCCGCATAAATAGCGCTGCAGTTGTACAGATCCGTTCACTGCGCTATATCGTTTATTTTTGCCCAGTTTCTCTTTGTGCAATTGTATGCTTTTCGAAATTATCTATCTTCCTCACAGGTTTTCTGAAAATGTAAACACACGGTGTATACATATCATGCCTTTAAAGGTCCAGTTTACCTTTGGGAGCAGTGATTTCAAAAATGTTCAAGATATCACATTTGATTCAAATGCGTAGGTCTGTTGTGTCATAAAACATCCTACCATATAAATTTTTTTGCAATAAAGCCTAAAATATAAGGAGATATCAGTGTTTTTCTCAATAAACCGTAACTGTATACGCTTTTACGAATAGTCTGGAAACATTTTTATTATAACTATTGTTTATATTTTGTGTATTAACAACACTTGACATCGATTATACGGATTCAAATTTTTACCGTGGTTGTTTCTATCCCTACCTCACATTTTAGAACAATTTAAAGCACTAATGCTGGGTTTTTGTTTCATCTGCAAATGGTGAATTATGCCTTTAAAAAGTCTATTGAAATATATCATATCACATTGTTTTCTCCATGACTGCGTATTGAGAAAAACTAATTCCTTTAGCCTAGTATTTATAAAATATCAATAGATAAATTACTATTGTACAGTGAAAGTGTGATTCATATTTGATTCAGAATATATTATGTGCTGTAGACTTTTAGGAAAAAAAAAAGATGACACCATGGCTTAATGTTGATATTGATATTTACGTAGATATGATATGTTGAGATGTATCATATTGAGATCAATTATGCCAAAATACCACAGGTCTGTTATGAAAGTATACTTTGATATGATCTCCAGATACAGAATAGCCCTCTCCAGTCATTGGCCATGTAGAACAGAGGTACAATATAATGCAAGAGGCCGTTGATTCCCAGCAATTTGATTGCCCTCCATGATGACATCAAAAGGCCGAGGAAAGTGCACTAGCATGAGGCAAGCTGCAGGATCTCCCATAGGTCTGCATGATTGAGGTCTTAATTTGGAAGGAGGATTATAAGCTGTCAAGATGGATTCTATTGATTGATCGCCGGGGAGGCTGGGAATAATTCATGCTGACTTTGTCAACCTGTTTAAAGAGAATTGCTTGATGTAGAAAACAACACAGAATGTCTTGGCCAGTCATATAGTGTACACATGTAGTGATACGCTTTAGTGAGTTACGATGACAATAATCTCGTTTGGCTCATAGATTGCATTTAATTCATTTGTGGAAGCATGTGTGTCTTACATGCAATATAGTTCTCAGTTGATTACTAATGTATTTGCTACACTCCATGTTCACACAGAATAATATTGAATGCTTCAAAGTACTGGTTGTTAAAGGACAAGTTCACCTTCATAAACATAAGGATTGAGAGAATGTAGCAATATTAATAGAACACATCACTGAAAGTTTGAGGAAAATTCGGACAATCCGTTCAAAAGTTATGAATTTTTGAAGTTTTTGTGAGGTAACCGCTGGATGAGAAGACTACTGCAGTGTGTGAATAACTTAGATGTCACATGCGTACAACATATATAAGGAAAATATAAAGAGAATTTCACAAAATTTTCATCTTATGATAAAAGATCACATTCCCCCGACTCGGTTACCGACAAATGTTATGGGTAATATTATCCCCCTGCCTTTAGAAAGAGCCAAGTCAAGTGCTCTTTTATTATGTGAAAAAAAGTGAAAATATGTTGAATTTTCTTTATATTTTCTTTATACTGTTGTACGCATATGACTCACAAGCTGTAGTAGTCTCCTCATCCAGCGGTTTCAACACAAAAATTTAAAAAATTCATAACTTTTGCATCGATTATCCAATTTTCCTCAAACTTTCACTGATGTGTTCTACTAACATTGTTGCATTCTCTCAATCCTTATGTATATGAAGGTGAACTTGTCCTTTAAAGAACAATGATATTTCACAAGGGACAAGAAAGGAAGTTACATACATAATGTGAAATTACTGTCTAGCAGGCGTGGGCAGAGCACAATCAATTATATGTGATAATCATGTCTAATTTTCCCTTTTTTATCATGACTAAAATATTTGATATTTCTTTTCCCATGCCTTGCAGTTTTTAAGAAAGCCTACAAAAGTAAATCATACATGTACTTCGAGATAGATATTGTACTTCGAGATAGATATTGTACTTCATGCTAATTGTGTTACATGATCAAAAAGAGCTCGCACTGTGCACCCACACAGCTTTGTTGATGCCTTGTTATAGAAATTAGATAGCACCACCGCCATTTGAGTTTTTATAGTTACAATGTATCTCATATGATAGCGAGAATTCAAAATATTATTGACATTGTATGTGAACAAGTTGTTGTTACTCTTGAGAGATTTCATCATGATAGTCAATGGGTGCATGATCACTTGTGGTCTCAAGAACAGTGGTTTTGCTGAGAGACTCTTTGCATAATTTGGACCTGTGCAGTTGGGCTACCAGTATACATGTATAAAGCTCCTCAAGGCAATGTACAAATAATTTCTATATCTACCCTGATATTAGACTTCATCACCTGCCATTCAGTTGTTAGGGAGTTAGCGGAAAATAACGCTTGGTAGACACCTGATGCTCTTGACGTTTTCACCGTGTTTATTTAGTTTTATGATGCCAGTGATGACAATTTGGCACTTTTTACCAGTGATAACCGTTGTGTTTTGGCAAGAAGAGAAAAGAAGTCTTTGTGCTCTGATGTCTCAAAAATTGAATTTTAGAGTTTAAAAACTAAAATTTTCTCCCACTAATACGTTGAGATTGCCCATTTTAAATGGTCATTGACACATGACTGATTGCTCATCTTATGCAATTGGCTACTAGTTGATATTCAAGTCCTAATAGGTATATAGTGCAAAATACTGGTTCTGAAGCAGTGATCGTTTTTGTTTTGAATTTGGAACCTAAAACTCTTTGAAGAAAAAACAAAAAGCTTGTAATCCAATTTCATCCTCATTTTGCAGTAAAAACATTTTGATGTAAATGTAAAGTGGTTTCTTACTCGTGTATCATTTGCCTGAATGTCAAACAGATACAATGTAGCATGTGCACAAAAAACATGTTATACGATTTCATCCTCATTTTGCAGTAAAAACATTTTCATGTAAGTGTAAGACCTGTGGTTTTGTGTGTCTTGTGTGTGAATATCAAACAAATACGAATACCCTCTGCATAAGAGCTTGCTTTCTTGTATACCGTCATAAGAGTTTGTAAGAAGATCCTCACTAGGTACAGGTAGGTAAATAGGTCCCTTTATGAGACACTGTCGAACCTCGTAATGGGCCTGTTTATTTTGTGACTGTAATTATAGCGTTGTATTCACATGAACACATCAGAGACTGCAGTACCATGTACATGTTTTACGGCCACACTCCCCAGATTTTACTCTTGAGCAATGCCTTTAAAACCACTGACCATGCCAGTCCACGGCATTTGTTTGGTCACTTCCCTTCTTCTCTATTCATAATTACAATGTCTTACTTTTCATTATCTATTATTTATGCAGGTACATAAGCAAGGGACTTAATACGCAGACACAGACCATCGGTGCATTGTGGACTGAAGGCTGTACAGTGGGATACTTATCTACAGAAGGTTACTGGTAGACAAGGCCCATAGACATACCACAGAGCAGGGGAGCTTTGCATTCAAAGTATGTTAACACTACTTTTTCTACAAAGCATTTTATATACTTCTAATATCAGTTTGCTGTTTATGTGTACATTTTGTTTCATAAAAAAAAGAAATGATGTTTTGACTACAGTGGAGCTTGATAGGCTTGTACTGTATATTTTGCGGGATGGATCTAGTATTTTAAAGACTGTTTTCCATACGGAGAAGCAGAAAGCAGCCACATACATGTACATGTAAATCTTTGAGTATTTCAAATCCCTTTGAAAGAAGAAACCTTGCAAATTTTCTCTCCTGGAGATGATAAACTGCATTGATGAAATATACATGTAGGAGGAACTATTTTGGTGTGTTGTTAGTCTATGATGGTTTACTTTGGACACTTACAAAGGGTTAAACCAATGCAAGATAGAATGTATACATAATGTATGGCGCATACAACACATTCGTGAATAAAAAAGCTACTCTGTAGGGCTGACTTTTTAAGACAACAGCCTTGATATGATGTTACCTTTTTAAATGCAAATTGTAGGTATTCTGCTTATTTCCTCAGCTTTTTAACTTTGATTATCTTATCTCATATTGGTATTAAAACTAATGGCAGTGTTTCAACATTTGTTGATACAGATATTAAAACTAGTGGCAGTGTTTCAACATTTGTTGATACAGATATTAAAACCAGTGGCAGTGTTTCAACATTTGTTGATACTGATATTAAAACTAGTGGCAGTGTTTGATTAAACCTAACTTTGAATGAGGAACTCTGATTCATGAAAGTGTTCTAGACTGTGTAGAATATTTCAAGTAAACCCATCGTCTAATAAAGTGAGCCCACAGTGACACTTGAGTGAATAACTCTTTTGGAACTTGAACAGAAGATTATGTTTGTACAGGAATATTAAAAACATCCTATGGTGTGTTAAAGGTGCTTGAAGCACAAGGTACCCCTAAGAAAGTATGGTTGCTTCCTCATTCTTCTCTCTTTTTTTTTTGTGCTAAAAGTGAGCCATTGCTGAATGTGACTTGATTTATGTTCTTATGGGTAATTTGATGTACCTTTGTCTTATCAGAGAGGAGGGAATGTAGTTTGCCTGATTGCGCAACAAAGAAGAGGGGAAAGAAGTGAAAAGTAGGTTATAACCCATCACTAAAGCAAAGAAAGGATTTTGTAGCATTTTGTTAAGATGATTTTAAAGCCAGAACAGTTAGCAGTGACCACAAGGGATAAATTTAGAAATGTTGCGGTTGGTATCGCCATGAGAGATACGTTGGGCTTCCAAGCAGCAGCCATCCAAACCTCTGCACATCCATCATGGTCGCACCGACTCGTCTTGTGGTCTCCCGCGTCATGCTGGAGCACTCAAATACCATTCATGTTTGTTCACCTCCTCGAGACGGCCGCACTCCAGCGTACACTTGTGTATTCTCTGGAGTAGCTACACGCCTTGGCACACGCTGCTGACGCGAGGACTGTCCCGTATGGAAGTGCTTCCAGATGGGTTGGGTCTGGTTGGGGGTGTAGGGGTGGGGTATGATGAAGGGGTAAAGATGGAAGTGGATGGGTGGAAGTTTAAGAGTGATGTAGATGTGAACGTGTACATGGGGAGGGGTTGGTTGGGCAGGAGGGTTGATGTGGATTTGATGTAGTTTGGGTAAAGACAGAGCAGGTTGATTGGCCTCTGCCACTGATTTTCATGTTTTAGGAAGATTTAGGTCGGGGTAAGTTGGATCAAGGAGTATATAGCTCCTTGTTTGGATGATGCTTGGGAATGGATGGGATGAGGTTTGGGGATAGGATTTTGACAGGGGATGAGAAAGGCAAGTTTTTAGGATAGAGCACCCAGGAGAAAGTAGGTTGGATGTGGTTATAGAGTTATCGTATTCACCGCCGATGAGATATACTGTTTTTAACCCTTTGAGGATGAGCTGATTTTGCAATAACAGTTAACACACGTTTCCCATAGACACCTGCCCGAGTATACTTGGCACTAGTCTTCAATGGGTTAACAAAAGTAAAGCAACCTCAATCAAATCATAGTTTTTCCAACCCAGCGAATTACCTGCATAACCAACATGCATTTATAACATGTGACTATGTCATGTGCCAGTGAGCAACTCAGTGACATCCAATTAATTAGTCAGTGTTGCAGACAATGCTATGTCCCGCAATCAAGTGGCAACTTTTTCTCTTTTTTTTTGTCATCAGCTACTAAATCACTGTGGTATCCAGGAGATTACGCAGAGCGCAGCATGAATAAGTATCGTACATTTTTGGAGCCATAAAGCGGTGATTTCAATATGGTCACCAGCCCTGCATGCATCACAAAATATTGTTATCTCAAGCAATACATCATCTACTGCCAAGCAAGTTACACAGCCTGTTTACATGAAAACTTCAACATCATCAACATTTTTGCACACAAAAGGTAAATTTTTCTGACAGTACAAGCTCAGTTCTTCTCCAAAATCCCAACATGCGGAGCTTGCACTATGTAAAACTACATATTTAAAGAATTCACACATACAAAAAAATAACATTATCAAAATCCAGAAATAGATTAAGTGAAGTTTCCTCATAAAAATTGAAAGAAGTGATGAAAGTTTTGATTGAAATAAAATTTTACCACTTTTGTTTGTTAGTTGGAGTTACTTTTAGTTGCCCAAATCGGGATGCATGTTAGCTTATGTAGCAGCGCATCCTTATCACCGGCAAATACATGTATGGTGAGTGTAAAAGGTTAGTTTCAATATAAGGTAAGGTCTGGGGGGATCTCGGTAGGAAGTGGTATGGATGAAACGCAGGTTGCTGTGTAAATAAAGGTGGAATATAGTTTTGGAGTGATGATGAGGCACATGAAGTTTGGTTGCTTTTGGAAATGATGTTGATAGGCATACTGGTAGGTGTGGTATCAGGTTTTTTTATACCCCCGCCAAACAAAGTTTGAAGGGGGTATATAGGAATCAGCGGACGGTCGGACGGTCGGGCGGTCGGGCGGTCGGGCGGTCGGGCGGTCGGTCCGTTGCAAATCTTGCGTCGCGAACTACTTCCTCAGTTTTCAACCGATTCCCATAAAACTTGGCACAGATGTGTGCCTTGGGTTGTAGATGTGCAAGACGTATTTTTTGACAGTACCCAAAAGTACGTTGCCATGGTAACGGCATATTATGGGCAAAAATGGGTACAAATCTTGCGTCGCGAACTCCTCCCACAGTTTTTGATCAATTTTTATGAAATTAGGTACAGATGTTCATCTGAATATGTTAATGTGCAAGACACATATTTCCACAGTGGCAAAAAGTGCGTTGCCATGGTAACGGCATGTTATTGGTAAAATATAGGGCAAAATGCTTCATGGCAAAACTGCTTCATCAGTGTTCTTCCAATTCTCATGGAATTCATATTGAATGTTTGTCTTAGGATATAGGTCAGCATGACACATTTCTTGACAGTGACAAAAAGTATGTTGCCATGGTAACAGCTCACATATTATGAGCCAAAATGATGGAAAATTTTGTGTTGCAAACTACTTCCTCAGTTTTTGCCCAATTTCCATGAAACTTGGTACAGATGTGTGCCTTTGGTTGTAGATGTGCAAGACGCATTTTTTGACAGTACCCGAAAGTATGTTGCCATGGTAACGGCATATTAATGGCAGAAGATCAAGGAAAGATCTTGCGGATTTAACTACTTCCTCAGTTTTTTGACCAAAGCTTATGAAATGTGGCACACACCTTGATCTTGGTGGGAAGATGTGGAAGACATATTTTTCGGACGTGTCGGAAACTGCGTTGCCATGGTAACGGCATATAAATGGCAGAAGATCAAGGAAAGATCTTGCGGATTGAACTACTTCCTCTGTATTCGACTGAAGCTCATGAAATGTGGCACACACATTGGTCTTGGTGGGAAGATGTGCAAGACATATTTTTTGGACGTGTCGGAAGCTGCATTGCCATGGTAACGGCATATTAATGGCGGAAGATCAAGGAAAGATCTTGTGGATTGAACTACTTCCTCAGTTTTTGACAAAAGCTTATGAAATGTGGCACACACAATAGTCTTGGTTGGAAGATGTGCAAGACATATTTTTCGGACGTGTCGGAAGCTGCGTTGCCATGGTAACGGCATTTAAATGGCAGAAGATCAAGTAAAGATCATTCCTATGGTAAGACTGGTCGTCACGGGGCGGGGGTATTAATCACCTTCAGTGATATTTCTAGTGTTTGTTTGTTTGTTTGTTTGTTTTTTGGGTTTTTTTTTTTTTTAGGAGGCGTTGTGGAAAAGGGTTGCATGCCATACATTGCTCGTGCAATGTACATACTACCGTATCTCCCTCTTGCCTGATTGGGCAAATTTGCGTACTTGGAACAGACAAGTGCCCAAATACTCTCACTGGTATTCACCCAGTGGTGAGGTTTAGTTGCCTGTGATAATAGGTAGTCAAATGGGTTTGCAGCATCCTGTGATGGGACAGGATTTGGAGTTTCAAGACCCGGAAGTGTGGGGATACCATGGAGTGAGAAGGCTGGCTCAGTTATTTGAGATTCCCTGTTACGATTTGTGTTTCACTTTATCACTGGGGGGCATTTCGTGAAGCGTTTTATCAGAATTTTTTTTCTGTCATACTGTTATAAGCTATCGAAATCTGTGCATCTGATTGGCTGAGATCAAAGTTGTCCAACGAAGTTGTTAGAAAAAACGCGTCATGAAATGCCCCCCTGATCTCTGTGTATTAAAGTACTCGTACACACACATCCGAAGAATCTCGACTGGAACCGACCGTTACTGATGAGCATACACGTGTATGCTTTCATGCTCATAATTGCTGACCGATGCTTTACATGATGTTTGAATGTACCCTGATGGGCAGCAAATAAATCGGACCACTCATGAATCCCATTAATCAATGAAATTGCGCTGATAAGCACTGTAATCACAGTACCGTGGTGTACCGGTACTCTTAATAACTTTCTACTGCTTTGAGCTTTGACCACCAAACTTTGATACCACAGGTACATCACCTAAAGATGCTCGTCAAAGGGTCAAAGGGTCAAAGGGTCAATGAACTTTAGAGTATAGTATTGTGGTGTACTCTCAATAACTTTCTACAGCTTTGAGCTATGACCACACAACTCACACCTCAGGTTGTACATCACCTGAAGTTGGCAGTCAAGTTTGATTATTGGTTAAGTTAGACATGGTCACAGTTCAAAAAGTCAATGAACTTATTGAAAAACGATACATGTAATCACAAATTGCAATTATGCGGTTGGGTGAGACATCACTTGGCGTATGCCTTGTCAAATTTATGTTTTTGACAAAGTTTCCCTTTTCTATATAATCAGATGTGGAATTTGGAATCTGGAACTAATAGGGCATGCAATATGTTTGTTATTAATAAAAGCATGTTTGTTTTAAACACTTTCGAAGTGTTCTTAGTGTCGCATTCTCAATTGTCTACCTGTAAGGTAAGCAAAAGCGTGCATGAGAAACCCCTGGGAAACTTTGTGGTGAGTCAAGAGTAACTGTGATCCTTTCACTTTAATAGGCTGCGTTCATGCGAAACTAGAATTGCGTTTCTAAACACATTTAGTCGCTAAACGTGTTTAGTAGCGTTGCGTTCATGCGATTTTTCCATTTAAACGCGTTTCAAAACGCCGATCTGAAACGCGGAAAAAAGAGCGTTTTGAATCATGATTCTGCCAGAATCACGATCGCAGAAACCGCATGAACGCAACCATGATTTCAATCATGATTCTATGACGTCATTGTGCGCTGTGCGCATGCGTGTCTCGTGGGGTATCCCACAGCTTCTTGCTCTGTTCGTGCGCTTGTGTACGTCTTATGAGTCGTGTGTTTCGGTACCATACTTGCACTTGTTTCTTTACATCAACGCCATACACCAATTCTATGCTAGTATCTAACGTTAGCTGTTTAATATAATGATACATGTAATTACTCTCCGATTGAGTTGATAAAAATAATGGCTGCAGCGCTGTGTCTACCAAGGGAAACAATTGGAGAGACGAAGAATTAGGAATATTCCTCGATCTGTGGACAGAGCCTGAATGCCACACCTTACTGGAAAGTATTCACCGAAATATAAACGTAAAGGCCTATAATAAACTGACTGATCAGTTGGCATAAGGAGGTCTGGCTCGAGTTGCAGAGACAAGGTCAAACCGCGCAGTGCGCTGCGCAATGGCAAAGGATGAGCAGTGCCAGAATCAGCGTTGCGAAAGCCCGCATGAACGCTCTTCCGCCGAGACCGTGATTTGAAACGCCGTTTTGAATCATGATTCATGTTTGTGATTCTGGCTACGAAATCCGCATGAACGCGGCCTTAATCATAAATGTAAATGTTTTGAGTGTGCAATTTGTCAGGTTAATTTGATAATCCCTCCACAGTGGTTGTCATAGAGTTTTAAATCCCCTCTTTGTTCCACGCACAGTGATGATTAACTCAGTACACCTGAATAGACCCTTGAAAGACCCTTTCTTCTGAAGTAGCATTCATAGTTTCCATCATTCCATTTTTGTAGATTAGGAACATTCAAGTTTGCAGAATTTGACTTAAAAAAAATATGTAGAAACCATTTTTTTTTTGGGGGGGGGAGGTGAGGAAAAGAGGATGCAGGTCACATTTTTGTGCAGGAAATGAGGAATAGAAATAGGAAAATGCTGATCTGTTGGCCTGAAGAGGTACAAAGAGATCCACCATGTGTGATAACATTCTTTCTGCAATGATTTATCACCCATTGATACAAGTCGTAATGATGATCAAACGACACATTTTCATTGCTCTTATGTCGCAACCTACAATGTATATTCCAGCAATTCAAAATTTTCCTGGTAGATAGTCCGGATGAATGCATTTTGAAGCATACACATGTATTTGTGAGGGAGTGTCTACATAATGCTAATCAAATAAACAAGAAAAAACATGCATGGTTGATCTTTGCTGTAAAATTCCCGTTATTAGACCCAGTGGTGCGGCAGAATACACAGTATGAGTTGTTGATGACATTTATTGCGGTTCGTGGTATTCATCAAGGATGTTCCATACTGTTCAGTGTATGTCATTGGCAGTGTACAAGCTATTCAATAACCTGTTTTCCATGCAAACATGATTATGATGCATACTGTGTATCAATCAATAATCAAATAGTGAAAGGCATGATATGTGGAGGTTCAGCTTTTTTTAGCTCACCTGAGCCAAAGGCTCAAGTGAGCTATTGCGATCGCCCTTCGTCCGGCGTCCGTCGTGCGTCGTGCGTCGTCCGTCGTCCGTCATCCGTCGTCCGTCGTCCGTCGTGCGTCGTGCGTAAACTTTTTACATTTTCATCTTCTTCTTGAAAACCCCAGGACCGATTTTCATCAAACTTGGCAGGTAGCATCCCTAGGGGGTTAGGAACTCAATTTGTTAAAATGGGCACCATGCCCCACCCAGGGGGCCCCATGCCCCACCCAGGGGGCCCCCAGGGGGGCCCAAACCCCCCAAAATTAAGGAATCTGTAAAAATCTTCTTCTCTAGAACCAGAAGTGATAGAGCTAAGTTAATACTATGAGTTAGTACATTGATGACTGTAGTTTCAAGTTTGTTCATGGCAGAATCAGGGGTGCCCCCCTTTGGGACCCAGGGGAGGGGGGTGGGGAAGGGTTCTAATGGGGCCTAAATTGTACATTTTCATCTTCTTCTTGAGAACCCCATGACCCATTTTCACCAAACTTGGCAGGTAGCATCCCTAGGGGGTTAAGAAGTCAATTTGTTAAAATGGGCACCATGCCCCACCCAGGGGGCCCCAGGGGGGCCCAAACCCCCCAAAATGAAGGAATCCGCAAAAATCTTCTTCTCTAGAACCAGAAGTGATAGAGCTAAGTTAATACTATGAGTTAGTACATTGATGACTGTAGTTTCAAGTTTGTTCATGGCAGAATCAGGGGTGCCCCCTTGGGACCCAGGGGAGGGGGTGAGGAGGGGTCCTAATGGGGCCTAAATTGTACATTTTTATCTTCTTCTTGAGAACCCCATGACCCATTTTCACCAAACTTGGCAGGTAGCATCCCTAGGGGGTTAGGATCTCAATTTGTTAAAATGGGCACCATGCCACACCCAGGGGGCCCCCAGGGGTCCCAAACCCCCCAAATGAAGGAATCTTTATAAATCTTCTCTAGAATCAAAAGTTATAGAGCTGAGATAATACTACAAGTTTGTTCATAGGAGATCCAGGGGTGCCCCTCTTGGGTAGGGGGGGGGAGGGGGGGGGGGGTGGTTGGAAGGGTCCAAATGGGGGCCTGAATTGTACATTTTCATCTTCTTCCTGAAAACCTCATGATGGATTTTTGTCAAACTTGGCAGGTAGCATCCCTAGGGGTCAATATCTCAATTTATCAAAATGGGCACCATGCCCCACCCAGAGGGCCCCAGGGGGCCCCAATCCCCCCAAATTAAGGAATCTTAAAAAATGGGCCCTTGATATTGTACATTTTCATCTTCTACTTGAGAATGCCTGGTCAAATTTTGGTAGAGCTGTGAATGATTTAGATTAGTGACTGCGTGAAAGGTGAACTTGCGATACTCAGGTGAGCGCTAGACCCGCGGGTCTCTTGTTATTAGTGTACGGTTCTATTAACAGACTTTGGTAGTCATAATCCATACATTGTGTACCTTTCAGTGGTACAAAACCCAAAGCTTAATATTCCTCTAGAAAGATATTCTCTGGACCTTAAATGTTTGATATTTGAAAAGCTGGCTTGATCTTGCAATAAATCTCAGCAAAGATATTATCTGAACCATCAAAGCTTGCTTATAAACTTATCATTAATTGTGATACCATAATGATAGTAATCTGAAGGATAGATCTAACTGCATTTGTGCATTTATGTTTTCATGTATGACACATGAGTACACATGTGTGTGGATGTTTACCAAAAGACATTATAAGGAGTGTTAAATAGTGACTGTAGGGGGAATTTGTCGAAATGCATCACATGAAATACTCCTACAGGTGACACATGTCCAGTCCCAGTTTAGTTTGGTATTGTATTCTTTTCTTTCTTTTTTTATTTTTCATTCATAATTTTTGCTATTCATTATTATTGTTTCATGTAAAGCCTTTTGTTGTTCATATTATCAATTTCAGTGTAAGAATTTTCTGAAGCCTCTTTTTATGCTATCAAAATTTATTACCGAGTCTTATGTAGGCAACACATTAGATGATTCAAGTTGAAATTCCTGTCTCCAAACTCTTAGGCAAATTTTTTCTCTTTTGTCTGATTTTGTGCAGATTTAATGATTTTAGTATGTTCTGTCTAAACTCCTTTCTCCTGTGCAGGATACTGGAGTAGAATTCAGAGTTGCAATACATCTTGTTTGTTTTTTCTTAGTTTGCTGTTATGTATAGAGTTATTTACGTTTGTACAGTGTATTTGTTCATTGTTTTGTATACACTGTATTTTTACCTGTATGTGGACCTCTTTGGAAATCAGCCTTGAGCTGAAAGGACCATCCACCCTATGAACGGAAATGAATAAATAAATAAAATTAAATATTTGACAAGATGATGATTTCTCAAGGCAAAATTTTCTGTGAACTTGAGGCTGGACATTGTCAGGAATTCATCATCATAATTTGAACCTGTGATACATGAAGTAAAAGAATTGTCATTTTGCTCTCCCAAATGAATTGTAATGAGAAATATGTATTTAAGTGTATCAGCGAAAGCAAAAAGTATTCTGATAATTCTTTTTTAATTAAAATGATAAAATAATGAAGTAAAACCTAATTGCTGCTGATTTCCATGAATGAAATGTCATACAAAAATATCAAAGAAGCTGCAATTTATCATACCAAAATTTGTTCAAGTACTGTCAAATCTTGGCTGACTGAAAAGTTGTTGTTCTCACATGTACCTTTTACAGATCTATTATACTTTTTTTGTTGTAGTATATTCCAGGCTTCTATAAGAAAATGTTATTCATGGGAGTTTTTTACATGCAACGTAGATATTTTTCCTCTGGTTTGCAGCGGCTCAAATGCCCCCACACCCCAAGAAAAAAGACAAAACCCCAAACACAACAAAACAAATTAAACTGAACAAACAAACAAAGCAATGATACAAAAGAAATATAACTTCAGGCCTTAGAATAATTTGCATTTCCATTTTAGGACGGTAAATATTCATCAGCAAAGATGCCTGTAACGGTGCAGTACTTGCCCATCAACGCATCAGGTAGGACTCCTTAAAAAAGTCAGTAATTTTCTAGGAGAGTATTCATCACTTTCCCCAACCCCCTTTCCCATGTGCCCCCTTCTTCTCTAGCCCAAGACATAGATGTTCACGCTTCTCCCCTTCCCATACACGCCAATTAGGTTCTTGGTTACTTCCCCCAAGACATGGGGGAGCGCTCCAAATGTCAGACATGGACATGTTACAGGCATGACCTACTTTGGACTCGGGGAGTAGCAAAGAGTGGCCGGGAGCTTCGAAAAAAGGAGGGTCAGAAAATGTTATTTGCAGGAATTAATTATCATCATTTTTTTCTTTCTCTCTTTCTCTCCCAGATAGTATGTATGCATTATACTTCTCTACCATGAAAAATTTTTCATTATATAACACAACTTGGATTTGTGGTATTGTAAGCATAAAGAATTCTCACCCACCCATGTCTATTTTGCCCATATACATTAAAAATCTGAATGTGATATGTGAACACCTGGACGAAGGGAGAGTTTCATTTTAATGAAAATGTTGCAGTGTTAAGTTTCACCTGTGATGAAGTTACATTGTTGTAGAGGACTTTGTGAGAGACATTAGGACCCCGTTTACAGTGCGAGGCTCGGCCGCGGCCGTGCCAAGCCCCGCTTCAGTGTAAACGCGCAAAAGGCCAAATGCGAGGCCAAAATCGGCCTCGCATTTGGCCTCGCTCTGGAGGTGGTCTTTTTCCGGCCTTTTCTTGGTGTAAACGCAAACTGGGCCAAATGCGCGGCCAATTGCGCGGCCAATTTTAGTTTGGCTTCCAAACTCTCTGCCTGTATCTTTCGCTATTTAGGATATTAACCCCCTCAACGTCGAAAACTAGTATAGTTTAAGGTGGTTTTGTCCTGCAAAGGATTCTTTCCTTCGGCAAAGGCCTTTGCCCGAACGGCGACTTCGTCGCCACGGAATTCATTTGGCAAAGGGTCTGAAAACCAGACAATACTAAATTGCATTTGTTTACAAGCAGAGCTCCACTACGACAAAATATTGAAAGGTTTTAATCAAAAGCGCGGCCGAGCCCAGCAGTGTAAACGGACAAAATTGCGAGGCTCGGCCGCGCAATTGAGGCCGGGCTCGGCCGCGGCCGAGCCGCGGTCGAGCCCGGCCCCGCACTGTAAACGGGGTCAAAGTCACTGTTCTGTATTAAATGCATCTAAAAAATCGAGTGAAAATATTCACTCTTGCAGGAGTGAATACAAAAAAGAGTGAATTTAGAGTGAAATTGGAGTGAATTTTGAGTGAAAATGTTCATTTTCACTCGTTTTAGAGTGACCTCAGGGATCACCCCAAAATCTTCAAGCGATCCCTGAGGTCACTCCAAAATGAGTGAAAATGAACATTTTCACTCTAAATTCACTCTTTTTTTTTTGTATTCACTCCATCAAGAGTGAATAATTTCACTCGATTTTTTGTAGAGAGTAATCAGATGAAATTACTTTAATTTTTTTTTTCATATATTTTCCAAGAAGTTATTTGACATTGTAATATCAAACCAGCATGCTGCTTGGTACAAGCTCAGGCAAGTCATTCTCATGACATGAGTATCCCATATTTTATGAATACAGATGGGTATAAAGATTGGAATTCAATGTACACTGTGAAAGTGGTTCTTAAAGGAGAAATAAGAAAAATGAAACAACAAAATGACAAATGGCTGTTGCAAAGCTACATTCCTGTATGTGCAGTTGTAGACTGTTCCCCATGCTGCAAGCATCATTACATTTCATAAACCATAATATCCCCTTTGTATATTTTGCATACTACTTGATATCACTCTAGAGTTAACTGCAAACTTATCCACTTTTTTGGGGAAAAAAATATCTTCAGCACTGAATAAATAGCATACAAGTGTGTAGGCATAGGACCAACCAAATTCTGACCTCAGTATATTCAAATGTGAATTAGTTTTTTGTTTTGTTTTGTTTTTTACCTTCAGATTTAGCATTTAGATGTCTGATGCCCCTCTCCCCAAATGTGGACAATCTAAGGCACGTCACATTAGTGGGGACTGTGATTGCATTATTCTCTCCTAACAAGCTACAGATGAAGTTGCTTGATGTGAAAATCAATAATGCTGTGGTGTAGAGAGCCACCTGTCGCTGTGTGTTCATCTGATTGCACTGTGTTGCCTAATGAAATGTCTCCCCGTAATGATGTCATCTACTGCACCGTACCAACCTGTAGTTCTCACAGCTGTGATTGTTTAAACCCCTCACTGGAAATTATCACAAATTTCTGTGAGAGTTATTCTTGAAGCAGCTCGGAAATGGTGATTATCCATATGGAGAATGCAGATTTAAGGGATTATCGGATCAGGATTACACGGGGTCTCCATCAAAATCCATCCCACTTGGAGACGAGATACTGTTTTTTATTCTAGAAGAAAAACTGTTTTGTGTGTTTTGTGTTTTGTGGTATAATATGTGATATAGATATGTGACTAAGTCGACGTTGCATATATGGCGAATAATCGCACAAGTCGATGATTTTAAAAAGTCACGATTTTTCCCCATTGACACATGTATTTATTCACTCACAAGTCGAATTTTGTAAGTTGAATACTCGCCTAAGTCGATGAAATTCCAAGAACACTTTCACGGAAAAACCATTGAATTCACTGTGCCTAAGTCGAATAAGATTTTATTGTGTAATAAATCACTGTCAAAATCATGAGACGCCAGTTTTTGTTTACATAAGACCCAGACTTCAATTCAATTCAATTCAATTTTATTTCCATTTCCATTGAATAAACAGAAAAAATATATACAATACATTTACAGAACAAATTTATAACAATTTCAAAGAAAACGTACAAATGGTCACGAGTAACAACAGAATTTCGTTTCTAAGGTATATACCTAATACAAAGATTAGAATGGAAATGGAGGGTCCCACTTAAAAAGCAAAGCTTGTAGGGTATGGGACCCTCAAAAAATACGTACACAAGGTCAAAGAAACCAATGTCAACTGACATGAAATTAACTTAGGAAGGGGAAAAAAAGAAGAACAAAAAGAACAAAAAAAGGGGGAAATAAGACTATGGTACAACACGCGCCATCGTGGACACAAGCATACTGTACTTCATGATTAAAATGCAATAACAAAACAATGCAACGCTCCCTGGTTTGAAATTGCGATTGATTGGGTGCATATGCCGGTATGAATGCATAGGAACGGATATAAGAAAAAAAGAGAAAGAGAATAGACTCACTGTTACTGGTACAATAAAATAAATATCTGAGGTAAACTTATGTTAGACAGATTGTTTTCCTTAAAAGATGATTTCTGTGTGATATCTTAATACTTGTAAAAACAAACAAACAAACAAACAAACAAACGACTTGATTGAGAGAATGAAACCGAAGCTAATTTGGTTGTATATCATAAGATTTCAACAGAAAGAATTTTAATTTATTCTTAAAAGAATTCAAAGTTTGTGCTGTTATTATGTCGTTGGGAAGTGAGTTCCAATACTTAGGCCCCTCGTAGATGAAGGTTTGCTGAGCCAGCAAAGTCCTAAAAAATGGTAAATGAAATTCGTTGGATTGCCTTGTAGGATAATTATGAACAGATTGATTTTTTGAAAACATTGATTCAAATATATATGGAAGATTATTTTTATTGTAATTATACATAAATTGTCCTAAATTAAACAAATACAAATCTTTAATTTTAAATATTTTATTTTCAAAAAATAACGGATCAGTATGAGACAAATATGCAGTGTGACATATAATACGCAGTGACTTCTTTTGTAGCAGAAGTAATTTATCCAAAAGAGTTTGATATGTATTTCCCCATACAAGAATACCGTAATTTAAATAAGGCAATATGAGGGATGAATATAATGTAAGCAGGGACGACAAAGGAAGACAAAATTTGATCTTGTTGATTATACCGATGTTTCGAGAAATAATCTTACATATACTATCAATATGAAATTTCCATGAAAGCTTATTATCAACTGTTATTCCCAGAAATTTGATATAAGAAACATTTTCCAGTGGTGTGCCATCAAAAATAATATCAGCAGGTAGTGCCTCAATGGAGTTGCTGAAAAGCATATATTTTGTTTTTTGGAGATTGAGAGATAATTTATTAGCTTTTATCCATTGAGCAACTTTTTCTAATTCAAAATTTAATGTCTTTACTAGGGTAAAAGGATTATTATGCGAAAAAAACAAATTTGAATCATCCGCAAAGAGAATGAAAGAAAGAATATCTGATGATTTACAGAAATCATTCATATAAATAAGAAACAGAAGCGGACCTAATAAACTTCCCTGTGGGACCCCACATTTAACATTTAACATTTGTGAATTGCAACCATTTAAAGAGACATATTGCTTCCTGTTCGAGAGGTAGCTCCTGAACCACTCCAAGGCCTTCCCACGGACTCCGTAATGTTGTAGTTTATTAAGTAAAATATCATGATTAATGGTGTCAAAGGCCTTGGAGAAGTCCAGGAACAAACCTATGAGATGTGAAGATTTGTCGATAGCATGTGCTACTTTTTCAACAAAACTCAATAATGCATGTGAGGTGCTATGTTTTTCTCTAAAACCAAACTGAGTATTTGAGAGTATATTATTGAATTTCAAAAAAGTAAGAGTTCTTTTGTAAACAATTTTTTCAAGAATTTTGGACAATGTACATAACAAAGAAATTGGTCTATAATTATTAACATCTAATTTGTCACCTTTTTTAAACAAAGGGATGACTTTTGCTATTTTCATACTTTCAGGAACAATACCATAAAAAAGAGATAAATTGAATATATGAGATAAAGGATCCGCAATTGAAGATATTACCCCCTTCAGCAAAAAATTACTGATGTCATCGTGCCCAGAACTTTTTTTGGAACGAAAATCAGAAACAATATTGATTATCTCCTGACTATATGTTGGACTAAAAAATATTGAGTTTAAATTTGGTGGACCTAAAAATTCAGAAAAATGTTTATTTGAAGATGGAATTTTGCTTGCAAGATTTTCCCCAATGGAAGAAAAATGATTATTTAGAATATTACAAATATAATGAGGATCTTCATGAATTTTATCATCAAATCTAATTTTGGTAATATTCGACTTGTTATTTGATATATTCATTGCTTGCTTTAAAACTTTCCATGTATTTTGCATATCATGCTTATAAAATTGTAACTGCTTAGTATAATATTTTTTCTTTTCAATACGTATAATTTTCGTCAAAGTATTTTTATAACTAGTATATTTCAGTTCATGATGCTTCTCTCCCTATCTTTCCCCCTCTCTCCTCTTTCGACTCTTGCTAACTTTGGATGGAATGTGGTGTGGGAAAGTTGAGAGATTATGCAACCATTCTTTAGCCGTCTAAATGTTGCAAATTCGCACGAATATTTTGGGTCTTTTGTTTTCGCACGCAGCCTCGCTGAAGGAACACTTTTCTCACTTGCTCCATGCTTGCTCCACTCGCAGTAAGGCGTTCGCGATGATTTCACTAGTTATTTCTGCTTTAGACAAACACACTCATATTTAAATTATAATTTGCTAAATGATAATGAACAAATCCATTCTACTAAAACTAATAAATGCGTTTGTTTCATTTTTCTTAACACCGATTAAGTAGGTTCAACATGCATTATTCAACTATTCTTTATACGCTACTGTCACCCGGCGGGATCGTGATGATTTCATTAATTATTTCGGCTGTAATCATACACACTCAGTTTGCTAAATGATAATGAACAAATCCAATTCTACTAAAACTAATAAATGCGTTTGTTTCTTTTGTGAACACCGATTAAGTAGGTAAGCATGCGTTTTACAACTATTTTTACGCTACTGTCACCCAGCGGGATCGCGATGATTTCACTAGTTATTTCTGCTTTAAACATACACACTCATATTTAAATTATCATTTGCTAAATGATAATGAACAAATCCAGTTCTACTAAAACTAATAAATGCGTTTGTTTCTTTTTCTGAACACCGATTAAGTAGGTTCAACATGCATTATTCAACTCTTTTTACGCTGCGTTCACCCGGCGGGATCGTGATGATTTCATTAATTATTTCGGCTTTAATCATACACACTCATATTTAAATTATCATTTGCTTAATGATAATGAACGAATCCAGTTATACTAAAACTAATAAATGCATTTGTTTCTTTTTCTGAACACCGATTAAGTAGGTTAACATGCGTTATATTCAACTATTTTTATGCTACTGTCACCGGCGGGATCGCGATGATTTCATTAATTATTTCGGCTTTAATCATCCACACTCAGCTAACCAGCAAAAGAACTGGAAGTCGGAACTAAAATTGGAAAGTATATGATGATGAGTTGCACACGCATTTCAATTGTCCATTTTTGGTCACAAGTGTTGCTACATGAAAAGTTTTTGAATGTGCTATTTTTTTTTCTTTCGTTGTGCTCTGGTCTGACCTAATATCACGCACGCGTATCTCGCGAAAAAGGCAGACTTGCGGAAAACAACCATGAGATAGGCCGGTCGCACTGCAGCAAAGTAGCGCAAGCTAGCTAGAGCTCGCATGCGCAGCCTAAATGCGGACTTGTGATAATTGCGCCTTTGGAAATAAGCAACCACGAGGTTGCGATATCGTCTGTCGAGTAAGCTAAGTATAAGACATGATTTTTTGAGAGGTTCTTAAGAACACATGAGTGGCATATGATGCAAAATTATTTACATTGAAATGATTGTGTTGTCAATCTTCTGTGGTAAAATGCTTTAATTCAAATTTTATATCAAAATCAAAGCACTATCTCGATCCAAAAGTAATCATACATTCGTGTTATTAGATGACTGACGCTTCGATCATGCACGCGATTAATGCCAATCACATCACCAGCAGCGCTCATGTCACACATACATATATGTGTACACAAAGGCACCATGGCACCTTATACACCACTGCAAGACGATAGTCATACACACAAGTACAACATACACGTGCACTGCCCATGAAGGACGCAATAGACACAATATCTGCGTGGAGTTTATTACGAAAACAGTCTTAATATGAGAAACCACAAATTTGACAAACTATTTTTCCTTTGTTGATAAGAGAAATCAAATACCATTTAAACAAATACCTTGAAAAAATGATTTTCCCTGACTTTCCAGAAGAAATAGATGGATTCCCTGACTTTCCCTGACTTTTTGCTTCTGGAAAAAGTATTTTTAAATTCCCTGACTATCCAGAAATTCCCTGGCGCGTATGAGCCCTGGGTATGGATGAAGCTGCTGAGTTTTCAAAGCGGAAAGTAGGGGGAAAGTTACGGGCACAGGTAAATCAGAATGACACCTCTACACGCATTTCAAGCCACGGTATGGTAAACTGGAATCAATCACAGCTCAAATATCGTTCATATTCACTTCCCCAAGGTTTAACAAGGGTGTAAAGTAATCAGACCTGTGCCAATACTAATGCACTGTCCATGCAAAGTTAGCCACGGCCCTGCCGGGTGACCCGTGCTGCAGCACACCGCTCTAGCTCTCGGCTCCAGAGTAGACAACATACATGTACATTATACATACGTACGTGTGGTGTAACTGTAAGTCGATTTTTTTTTGACTTACGCACAAGTCGAAAATCGCCTAAGTCGATGTGTTTTGCTCAGTCCTGAGAAGATTGACTTAT
Organism: Diadema antillarum; assembly: GCF_040938485.1. Classification (NCBI taxonomy): domain Eukaryota; kingdom Metazoa; phylum Echinodermata; class Echinoidea; order Diadematoida; family Diadematidae; genus Diadema; species Diadema antillarum. The sequence goes on from NW_027271417.1 coordinate 748,585, forward strand.
GCGAGTTTAACTGTATGTTTCTGATGTATCTGTGAGGTGTCTGTGTTGTGGTTTTGTGAGCTCTTTTCAAGAGCAAATATGGTTGACAGATTTACCAAGCACTGAGAGCTTCTAGTTGAAATTATGGATTCCAAGATGTCAGGAATAGCACTATTTTTCTGAGGGGCAAGAAAATAGTACTATTCTTGTCATGAAGGATTCCATAATTTTACCAGAGGCTCAAAATAACACATGATATATTTGTTTTATTTTCTCAAATACATCTTTTGAAAAAAAAATTCAAAACGTTGTCACTTGAAATAACCATTCCTGTAGTTTTGTTGTTTGTTGACATCTAGATATTGCGGCATGGTAGGTGATCATGCAGTATACCGTACACAGATGATGATTATTCACAGTGGTCTACATACGAGGCTGATACCAATAGCACCTTATACACGATATCGATGATGAATATGCCATATGACGTCATATTCGTGGTATAGTGCACTATTTTTTCTCAATTTTTCTCAGTTGGCATACTTCTCGTCAGTAAAAGCAATGTTATGTTTTTTATTTGTCACATGACACTACAAAAATATAGACCAATCAGTAAACGGGATTTCATAAATACCACGAAGGATATTATTTTCACTGGTTACTATTAATACCATGCTGTGTCTTCTTCCATGGGAGCATGACATACATTGTAATTTGTGTGTTTCTGAACACAGGTAATGATGGGGTAACAAGCTGGTATGAAAGGAAGCGCAGTCAGACTGGCAAAAGATCAAGAAGTTTGGAGGGGATGGGGGAAAAAAATCCCTGGTTGATGTGGGAAGTTTCGCGATAAGTTTCGTGGGAAGTTTCATGGGAAGTTTGTGGTCACACTGACAAAACTTCCAGATTTTAAAGATTGCGATCTTAAACTTCTCAATCTTTTGCCAGTCTGGTTGATTTTTCTATTACACTATTTGTGCCTATTCAAGTAAAGTATCGGAGTGAATAACCCAGATTAGCTGGTGAAATGAAAACTAATACTGTAAAACTGGAAATATATAATAAATGGCATGAAATTTTGGTGAATTGGAGCTGATGGCCTCTTTTGCAGCATGAAATATTCGCAAATTTTCAGTGAGTATCCAGTGCATATAGTGTAGACAAGAACTTTCACATTCATTTTAATTTCATGCATCTTGGATCCTTCAAAAATTTGTGAATATTTCGTGTACATTTTATATGCAAAAATTTCTGGTTTTACAGTACCCTGACATGGGTGTGTCCCTATATTCATTATATTGTGCTGTATATTCAGGTTCTCTTGAGTGGAATAAACTTTGGAGGTATCTCGGCCTAATTCGTGCAGAACCAGTGATTTATTTGTGGGCATCCTTGTTGGGCAATTTAGTTACTCGCTGCATGCAATTATAATGTGGGGCCTCTTTCTACCCCGCACTTTCCCCTTGGAATAAAACATGATGTCATGCCGGCAACATGTTTATAAAACGCTCTCCATTTAATTTCCAGCCAGTTCCGTCGGAAAAGAAAAGAGAAAAAAAAAAAGGAATAAAAGAGCAAAACGTAATCACCGTGTCTGCAGCCACCGAATCTCCCTCCTTGCGCTCATGTTTTGATGCGGAATATTTATTGGCATTTTAATACGAAATGAACTCACCACTTCTTGTTCAGGACTTGTCTTCATTACCTGTACACCAAGCATTTTTCCCCCCATTCCAGGGGCAGCCATCTTGTTAGCCTGCAGTGCTACTGACTAGTGCCATGACATGATGAACTACGTTCTGTATTCTTTTTGTCGCTCAATCTAAATGGGTATGGGAATGAGGTCCCTCAAGTGGGTTTTCATCCTTTTGTTTATTAAATGCATTTTCATGCATTTTACAGTCATCAGACATTATAGAACAATATCAAAGCGCCTGTGCATTTGAATCATCAGATATCATCCTACTATTTTACCAACTGGCTTCCAATGCAGCATGCCTGGTAATGTGCGGATATTAAAAATTCACATTTTTCAGTTATGGGCGCTTTTTGTGATGAGCAAGATCTTTCTCGAGGGTACTAAGGACATGCTCTTACACCTCTCAAATCTTAATTTGTTTGATGCGCCATGGTATACTACAGGGAATGATTTTTCTTCTCAATTTGATTAGCAGTTTTGATCAATAGGAAAATACTTTAAACAAAGTTCTGTACAGTCATATGTGAAAAAAAATCCTGCTACGCACAAGAAATTTTGTGTAGCGGTCATAATATAAAAAATCCATAGCAAATTGCAATGCGATACATCTACCAGGAAAATTATTCCCTGTACTAAATGCAAAAATGATGTCGCTTTTATGACAACTTTTTCCAAATACTGTAAAACAAGGAATTTTCGCAAAAATATTGTGTTTCACAGTAGTTTTTACTATTTGTGAAATGACGTCACAAAGTAATCTTAACATCCCAATTGCAAAATGATAAACTTTTGTGACAACTTTTTCCAAATAATTTTGACTTTTTGTGAAATGATGTCACAAAACAGTTGTAACATCACAAGGTAATTGTAACATCACAAAACGATTCTGACATCATGTGCTGCATGCTTCATACAGTCAGTGTAGGATTCCTCCACAGCATCGCATCCACCACACAACTTCTCACCTCACATTTTCCACCTTCTTTTGTTTAAAGTTTTGATCCAAAATATAGACCAAATATACTCTCCCTAATTTTGATTTTCTTGTTAAAACTTTCTAGGCTTTCAAGGCCTCTCTTTGCTTCGAGACTGTGCCCCTCAGTGAATAATACTATTTTGAAGTCACCTCTGACTGAAGTTTTAACCAGAAGCTCTCAAGGCAAAGTATATTTATATACTATCTGTATGCAAATTTTATGAAAGAAATAGGCTGGGCTCAGTGTGCCAGGTTGACTTTCTGAAAGATTGTCTAGCCCCAAATCTTGAATTTAAGCTACTGTTGAACACAATGCAGAGAACTTGACTTCTGAATTTAAAGTTTATTATTTTTATTGGTCACAATTTTATCAAATTTTACTCATTCAATTAGACAAGATTTAATGAATCAAAAGAGTTTCATCCCATCTTTCCACAATGCAAGATATGCAGTGAAATTCAGAAGTGCCAATTTGACATCTAAGATAAGATTATATTTTTTTTCTTTAGCAAAAATTCTCAGAGTTCATGGGATAAAAAGTAGATTTGTACATTAAAGTTCTTGTTTCTCTCGTAACGTTTTGCTCATCTATCAATAAGATAAGATATGCAGTAAAATTCAGAGATGCCAATTTAATGGCAATAGTATATTGATTTTTTTCATCATTTTCTTATTTCAGAGTTGATAAGGTTATTAAAATGGTATAGAATAAAGAATTGTTGAAAGCAAACAGCATGGTCCTGTGTGACTGGAGAAATGATTTCATGTACCAGATGTATCTTCTGTATCGAAAAGTTGGGTCATAATTCTCACTCCCTTTCTTTCTTTTTGTTGGCCTTGTGCCAGTCGCATGTTTTTAGGGCATATGGTCTATTTTTAGTGCAGTCCCGTCAATGTAATTACAGTAGTGGAGTGAGCTGATTGCTCCAGCTGTATGCTGTGTTATAGTGTGAGGAATATTATGATTGAAGGTAATCATGGTGATTATGATGATGTAGTGCGAATAACAAAGTAAAAATGCTGTTAATACAATTCTCAATCATTTTCATAAGACTTCCATGTCTTGACTAAAAAAGGAAAGGGTTCAAATCCATCCTGTGTGCATGTAGAGCTATGCATTTCTTTGCCTCCGATGATTGCGTTACTTGTCTGATCTCACACTGCTAGTGCTATTGGGCCAGAAGTAAGAAATTGCAACATGCCCCGAATGTCTTGCTGTTGTTTAATACAAAACCCTTGATGCTCTATTCAATATACCTATAGAAGAATTTCTGTGAATTTTGGGTGTGAATTTAAGAAAGTGGGACAATGCATGCAGTATTGCAAGAGTTTCATGTAAAACTGCAAAGTGTCTGATTCATCTGAAGCAAGATAAAAAACCAACCCAGCGTCACATGAAAATATGCTCCCCTTTGTACTGAGAATAAAGGTTGGAATTTTTTTTTTTTTTTTTGGGTGGGGTCCCAATGAATTCACAGGAAATGTACAACATGGTCTTTGTTACCCCTCCCTCGTTAAAACAGTTTCCAGTTGTATCATTCTGAGGAAATTACCTACCTCTAAAGGTATGCTGGCTTATCAGGGTTGCAAGGGGGTGGGGCACACAAAGTTTGAGGAAAAGAAATAAGAAGGAAATGTAGTCTTAAAATCAGCATCTGGCTGTCTGTCAAACCTTTCCACCATGCTTCAGCCCTGTCATGCACTGCTGGTTAATGTGTTGACCATGTCCCATCTGTTGGGAATTTTTTGTGTTAAAACTTCCATCATTTAGGAACATTACACAGTGCACAGCTTTGCCAAATTGTCACATCTTGATTCCAAGATGTTGTGCAGATTCATAAAAATGTATGGTAATAATAGACTACTGTATTCATTCTTTTTTTGTGTGTGTGTGGTAGTTTAATTTTGCAAATTTCACAAATGCACTCTAATTCTATAAATCAGCAACACAATAACAAAAGTTTGCCTTTTGTTGCACAATATGCAAAGCTTATTCTTCCCCCCCCCCCAAAAAAAGGGGAAAATCCCTAACCTTGCTTCTTGACAAGGGATAACACTCATTTCTCACTCTTTCACTGTGGTTCTTGATCGCAAATTCAACCCCTTCCAAAGTTGTCCTGCAAGTCCCAATTCAAATCTACGTTATATGTATACTTACAAGTGGAATATATAGCGTGAAGTCCTGTACAGTAAGATAGAATATTGTTGAAGTTTTCTCAGAATGTGAGATGACTCTGAAAAGCATAGGTATGAGTCATCTTGCTTCATTCTTGCATGTCTCTATCTCACCAGTCTCCATGTATGCTTCAGGCATACACTTTCTTCATAAACATAATTTCCACCTGTCAGAACGTTACTATTCCTCTTCATGGTTTTCCATCGTTGTTAGCTCTCTTTACGTGCCCTTGCTCAAACCCCCAGTTCCCAAGTCTAATCTTTAACGGACCTTTTCGCTCATCCGTGACATCGAGGGATTACATGATGCCTGATCCTGCTAAATCACCACATTATTACTAATATTCAGGACATGCCTTCAAGACCCTCACATGAATGCACAAATTTTGGCCGCCACGATGCACGGGGAAAGAGGACGAGATTGCAGAGCAATCCCACGCTGGCTTTTGGGGAGGGACGGGGAGTTAAGGAGAGCTGACTTTGGAGGAGCTCTTTATTTTTCAGTGTCACCTCCCAGTGCTACATGGGCATTTCTGGTCTCGCTCTCCTTAATGCTCCCCAACGGCACCTGATGTGTTCGGAGCGTGTGGGTCTCAAAGCTCCGTGTTCAGTGATGCGCAAAGAATCGCCTTGACGCCTGAGAAAGGGGGGGGGGGGGAGGAGGACGAAGGAGAAGACCAGTAAAAGAAGACGACCGATATGAAGAGAAGAGAAAACTACATGTCATTTGCCCTACATTATCCTTGAGGATATGACCATTGTAGAAGGGAAGCACTGGTCTTTTTGGATCCGTGCATCCATTTTGTCATACCAGCATCATGTTAATATTGTATGCCCTTAACCCATGATGGACCAAAGTCCCTTGGACCGCATGAATATTAGATTTGATGACTTGTTCGTGTCACGTTGAATGCCGAGCTGCAAAAAGAGCCATGTGTCACCTTTGCTCGTAAATATTCTAACAAAGTTACACTAGGTGTAAAAGGCATATATAGTGATGTGGTTCCGGTGAATCCTATTCCCCCAGGAATGGTAAAAAATCATGGCTGCTTTGAGACACCACAGGGCCTACTGAACTATTTGTCTTATTAGTCTCCGACTGTATTACCAGGAAAAAATATTCATAAACTCAGTACACACACTGTATGTGTGTGCTTGTGGTTATTTGTGTTATATTGTATAACTAAATGATATCTTAAAAGTTTAAACCATCGAAATATTAGACAGTGTGGATATTGTTTGAATCATACATTTTTATCAAGTAGAAGAGGCGAGCATGTACACCATCCACTAGCATTCACAAATAAATGAGGTGACCAGAAAAAGATGTAATTCGTGCATGAGAATATGCGTGGGGAAAAAAAAAGAAACAATTAGTAAGATTCCAATAGCATGCCCTTGGTTTCTACTATACTCTGTATAAGCTGTGGTTGCTGGTGGAGAATGGACAAGGAGTTTTGTAGCATCCATAATTCTCCTCCTACTTCGTTGCAATGCATGCTGTCAGTATAAGATATGAAGATGGTGATGTGCTATTAACCTTTTGTGTGCTTTGAATGCTGATCAGTACAGAAAAGCCCATAGTGTTGTATGCACTGTCTAAGTCCCTGGTACTTTGGTATTAAGGGTCAGCCTTCCCATCCCCTTAAACACATCAATTCAATGTGTGAAAATCTGGAAAACAGCAATGCATTACACACAAAAAGGTCAAAGATGCATTGTATGTATGTTTCTTCTGTTTATCACTGTAAGAGAGAAATAACAGACTTTACCTACAGTGTATAGAGATCTGTATTTTGATATTTAGACAAATTTATTCCTTTTCTTCATATCTATGTGTGCTAATGTACCTGTACATATTAAAGATACTGTAAATAATCTTGTCGTGTGCTGTAGACATTGATGGGGTGCTATTATGAGACCGTGAATGTATTGGAAAGATATGAGTTATTGTGAGATATGTTGTATTGTACTGCGTGTATGCTACTGTACCTAGCACAGCCTCTGTACAAGACTCCCTTTTTATGTGAAGTGAATTTGCTCATAAATGACCTATAGAAACACATAACTATTCTTGTTAGACCCTGTGATAAAACATGATGTGAATTTTATTTTCATTCCTTTTTATTTGTCTATTTCATTTTCATTCTTTTTTATTTTTCTGCAGGACTATTTGCTATCCTTGAGGAAAAGTGAGAAGACCTATCACCCAAGGAAAGGGAGATACAGGTAAAAATGATCTACAAGATTTACAGTATTGTATGTTTTCAAGACTCTTGTTGTGGTTTGCTGATTAATGCATTCAGGGTGAAAATGTTTTAAACCCACAGTCACAGAGTGATGAACTACTTGTTTTCCTGTCGTCTTCTTCTTCAGCTCAAGTTTGATCATAACTAAAACATGTTTGCCTTTGTGCATTGATGCAAGGTCAGATGGGCTTCATTTCTGATCTGCAGCATGGTTTGAAGACAGTGGCCTTATTACAGGCTTACATACGGTACAGATTATGTACAAAACATGATGCACTTTAAATGTGTATAACAGTACCAGGTAAGAGATGCAAGCTTTAAAATGATTTGACAAGTTCATGGAAAACCTCCAGTAAATCTGGGCCAATCCTTACACAAGGCCAAGTATTACCTGCATGGCACTGGTATACTACATACAAATGTATGTGGATTTCTCAACAAATTGTGAAGTTGAAGTATGATTGTTGCATGCATTGCCAAAGAAGAAAAAAGGGGGAACATAAATCCTGAAACAGAGTCTCCACTGATGTGATGGGATTGTATTGTGGTTTGATTAATCAGCACAATACAGTGTTGACATAGGAGTGACTGGAGATATGTGCTTGATCACTTGTTCTGTTTAGAATGTAATGGCATTCATCTAATTCTATTGATGCATGTCATTGTTGCTACTTTATGTTGTTCAAACTGTCCAGTAGTCACTATCATCAAGGTGTTTCTAGTGTACAGTTCATGTGTGTACACTGTATGTCCACCATCTCCACACCACGTGTGGCATCCCTTGTGGCTGACAATCCAAAGGGCCTGCAGGACAAGTGACATCTTTGGGTTGTCCTCATGTGTTTCCCGAGGTTGTTGTTGATGAAAGCCACACCCTGCAGAGATAGGCTCAAGTGACTTGAATGCTAAAAAGGAATGAATGAAGTTGGGATATGATATGCAGGTATGTGCTTCAGGCCTTGTGCATCTAAAACCTTGATGATGGGTCTGGTTGTCACGCCATGTGGATGGGGCTTTCGAGTGGTGGCCTGTGATGGGCAGTCTTGCCAACATGGCTGTCGTGTCGGATCACACTGAAGCGTGCCTGGCCAGCGAGGCGGGAATCCCGCCAAGATTACCCTGTCGGTGTCGGGAGAGGAGATATTTTCACAGCAGAATCCCGGTGTATGATGAGGGCTTAGAGGGGAGGATCGGTATCAGTCTCAGGATTAAATATTGTACAACCACAACTCTCTTAATGGCATCCCTTTCCCTCCTTCCCCTCCCCTACCCACCCCCTCCCATCATTAATTGTTTCTCAATACTCCTATATCATTCAATCGCCCACTGTTACCCCATCACCCATGATTACTTGAGCCTCAGTTAAGCCCTAGTGCCCATTTCCTCCGTAAATTATGCCCCTTTTGGAAGCGGCGGTCCCATTTCAACTTGCCAGCCCGTACTGCTAAATTTAGCCTCCCACCACACTCACCATATTGATTCCCATCCTCGCAGTATACTTCCACCTGACTGCTGGCGTGAATATTTTGACAACAAGCAAGTGGAACTTAGCCTCACTGACACTAATCCTCTAGCGAACTCCAATCACAGGTTCTTCTCCTGGTCTCACAATGCCATGCAGGTAAAATCTGGAGTATATGACTTACCTTGACACCACCCCCCCCCCCCCCCCCAAAAAAAAGGAGGCATTGGAAATCACTCTGAGTCATGGCAGAACACAATTCTGAGTCAAAAGTGTAATTCTGAGTCAAAAGTGTAAAACTGAAATAAACTACACCAGTCCTATACATGCTCTGAATTTCAAGACATAGAGGTAAAGAAAAAATACAGTGCTTTTCAAGCAATTAGAGATGAAAAATTGATCTGGAATTTCTGAGGTATGGATGTACACACTCATAGAAAGTGAAAATAATGATTAGGACCTTAGTGTTTGATGGCTGTAAAAAAACCACCTGCCTGGATGTGATTATATGGGACTGGAGAAATATTGGGGAGTTGGGTTTCTTATTCATGATTTTTCTTTCTTTCTTTCTTACTTTTCTTGGGTACACCATCACTGCATGATGTATTGTATGTTTTACATCACAGCAACATCTTGTAGTCTCTTTATAGCATCTGGAAGACAACCATAAAAGAGACACTTTCCATTGTAACATGCACACACACAAAAATCAAATCTCTTTTTTTTTTTTAAATATTGACAAACCACCAGTAGTATAGTGCTGAATTCATATGTGCATGCTGTTGTTAGAGTTTTGCAATGAACAGAAAGCACATTTTTGTGGGTATTTCTTAACAAAGGAAGAGGGAAAATATATCTGGTGAAATAATACCTACAATGCATATCATGTGAAAGATAGTATTACTTTAATCAGGTAATTGAAATGCTACACTGTAAGCTGAATGCTGGAATATGTCTACTGATACTGCAAGAGCTACCATAATGTCATGATATCATTCCGGAGAACCACATTGGGTCTTCCCTGTTTGTAGTTGTTGTTGCTGTTGTTTTTTTATAAGAGTTACTACCTCTTCCGAAGGAACCGAAGCATTTGGCATTTGACATTTTCATCTGAACGCTGCCAGGAAGTGGGTTACCCCGGAATTTGATAGTGACGTGCCAGATTTATAGCCAGCCTCCCTTACATGTTTCCCCTATTTGTGTGCTACATGCAGGAATATCGCGAGAGATTAAAGGTAGCAAGGTGTGCATACACTTAAATCTCTGCATAAAGGATTGTCATGCTGGAGTGTGTAGTGGTCAGTGGACAACAGTAACTGTAAGGCATACCATTGTGTAAATGACGTTTATTGCTAAATGTTCCTGAAACTATGCAGAGATGTGAAACACGAATGGACGAAGGTCATGTAATGTCCTTTAAGTTACCCCTGTGTAGCCAGAGGAGGATTCCAAGAATAGCTTTCGTGTCTCCTAGAAATGTGTTGGTTCTGCTATGGCAGTGTTTTAGATGCATGGGGTTGTTCCTGGCATAACTATTCCAGGAATCACCACAAGATAAGCCCACAGTGAGGTTGCTGTGTTAATGACCTTTAAATATCTTCATGTACTTGGCAAAGGACTGTTAAGAGCTTTATAGTTGTTTAATGTGTTCCTTTAGTCACTTTATATGCAAAGGGTATGTGTGTGGGGGTAAAAACATAAAGAGCTTTTCAGGGATGCCTTCTTTGTGTCTGTTATTTGCATTTCTACCTTATTAACTTCAGGTTCTATTTTGGGAATAGAAAGAACAGAGATTGGGGAAGCAGACAAAATGACTGTAAAAACGAGACAAAATAGACAAAATGAGTAAGAAAAAAGAGACAAAAGAGTTAGAAAAGACAGAAGGGAGAGAGAGACTGAGGATCTTCGTCAATAACAACCTACACTTGCTTCGATACGGCATGCATAATTAGCTGTGAATCCGAGTCCATTATGTACATAGTTTGTATGCATTCATTGAGATAATTATCTGCTGACTCACATTGCTTCGAGCATCGTTGGAATGTCACCACCATTGAGAGTTAACATTTAACAACAGTCACTCCTTCACACTGCTGTTGTAACAGTTAAAATGTATTTATATCATTTTTGGAAATATATTCAACATGAAGGTTTGCAGTAGCTAATTGTGTTTTTGTTATTGCAGGAAAATGACATGTTTACATGCTGGTTCATAATGTTTGCCATTTTAAGTTAGTAATTGTATAACTAACATGAAAAAAAAATGTGTGAAAAACAAATATCTTGTCAAAGTGGTTGAACAATTGTTTAAAAGTCATATCAGAAAAAATATAATACATTGTAGCTGTTAAGACATCCACCACTTCTTACTACAATATTGGTAAATAACCATCTCTATGAAACGAAGGTATTAAAGTCATAAGTTCAGACTTTCACTAGTTATTAATCTATGGAAGGAGCAAAGCATGTCCTGCTCATTTTTTGTTAGCCATCTGTATCATCTGCAGGTGCTGTAGCTCCATGCAGGAAATTATCTCACCATGCCCTCAGACTTCTGCACAGACTGCAGCAATCATCCCAGGCAGCTGACACTGAGCTCTAGAAGGATTCAGTCTAACTTATTTTTGAACAGTTTTTAAACATGAAACAAATCCATACAACAACAGCAATGAGCAGAAGTTGCAGTTGACAGTGCCTTCAACCTTTTCTTCTTGGAACTGAATAGTTACGTTCAGATGACAAGCCTTAACCTCAAGGTTACATGTAGGAAACCTCAAGGTTAAAGGGTGTGTACAGTTCTGGTTGAGGTGAGTTTAGCCTTAAACGTTTTGCGAGATATTCAGAAACCACTCTATGAGATGTCGAAGAGCATGCAATTCTAAGGGGTATCAAAAGTTTATTTGATGAAAATCTGTTTTGAAATGGCTGAGATATCCAAAAACAAGGAGAACTAAAGAGATCCTAATAAAAGGCGTGGCCTGTCGCCTTTTATTATTATCACTTTTTTGGATATCTCAGCCATTTGAAAACCAATTTTCATAAAATAAATGTTGAATCCTTCTTAGAATTACATGCTCTTTCATATTTCATTAGAGGTTTCTCATTATCTCACTTAGGAATGTTCAAAACATGAATCCCCACTTCAACCAGTATTGTACAGTCCCTTTAAGCTTGTAGTTTTAACCTGAGGTTAGCTCGTTGTTAAGAGCCGCAAGATATCTCAGGGTTAGCACTCTAACCATGAGCTGCGGGGGTCCCCACTCGTAGTTAAGCATCATGTGGACACAAAAATTAACGAACTTGAAGTTAAGTGTGACCTTTTTGTAAACTCCAGCCCAACTATTCCCCTCTGCTTCCGGGTCAGCCTCCCAAACATAAAAACACTACACATGTGTGCAAGGTGAACATTCTATGCTATTAAAGTTTACAGCGACTCCCTACAATACATCCAACTAGACTTTCTTTGCTGACGCTAACTACTATTCTATTTTTGACAGTGTAATGTCTTTTAAAATGTCAAGATCACCGCCAGTGCTCTGCCGACACAACTAGAACATGACAGAGGAAGGCGCCGCCTGAGGTAAAAAGAAATGTAAGCGAGTCCGACGGGGTTGGACCCAAGAGGAATTATTGAGCGTTAATCGTTTGGGCCGAAACCAATATTGTAGAGGCAATACTAGTAGAAAAAAGATGACACTTCAGAAGGACATCTGGGAGGTTATCGGAGTGAGATAACATGATCTTGGGTACGAATCCAAGAGCTCTTTTACGATTTAGAACAAAGTAAATGCCTTGAAAAAGGAAGGCAATTATGTCTTTTTGCAGAGGTTGGTCCTTCTGGGTCTGGATCTCAATTGTAATATAAAATACACAACATCGTTAGCAAAAGACCATCGATGCAAACAAAACTTCTGGTTTCACGGTTTTATTTGGTTTTATCATCAAATGGGACTCACTCGTAGTTGCGGGGGGCAGGAGCTTAAGCTTTGCCGTGTGGACGCACGTTGAAGTTAGGGGGCAAGAGTCTAACCTCCAAGTTTCCTAACCTCAAAGTTAAGGATCGTCGTCTGAACGTGACTACTGACTGTACTCAGTCATGTTATCATGGCAGAGCTTCGTGACTTTGAGCACTCTCACTGCTTACTGAAGCCAAGCATCATCTATCTCCTCCTTCTGATATTAAGATCATGATTGAACTCATATTTGATAGAGGCTCATGTGTTGAACATGTTTCATCCTGATCCTTTGGTTCACTTTGGGTCCTAAAGAATTAATGCAGCTCCATAACGTGACGAAGATTTACCCATTGCTTGAGGCTAGCATGGCATGGTGTAGCATCAGTGGATGATACACCACTGTGTACTTTGGGGCATGCTCTTTGGATTTGTTGATGAGGAGTTGTTATCATGATTAAACTTTGTTTTGGGCCGTTTACATTTATAGCAACCAGTTGCATGGCAGGTCACCTTTACAGCAGCCAACAGCATGACAGGTTACATTCATGGCAACCAATCACATGGCAGGTTACATTTTAATGACAACCAATCACATGGCAGGTGTCATCCACAGTCCCAAAGTTGTTTTGTTTGAAAACCAGGAAGCATCCCCCCCCCCAAAAAAAAAGATATAATAATAATGTGAATCATCGTCACACCAAAGCAAATGCATATTCACAGAAAGCATAGGTATTCATAGTATAATGAGAAATTTGTCCATCACCCATGAGAAGCAGTTTCAATCACACCATTGTAGAAGACTTCTCGTTAATAGTCATTCCCATTGGTATGCCCAAACCGGATTATTATTGAGATTAGGTGGAAAACACACAAATACAACTGTAAGATGCTTTGATAACAAGGTGAGGGTAGGGAGGGCTTTGAGGATTTAGATCAATTTCCTAACTGTTGAAGTTGTATGAATAAACATACTGGCCCCATTCATATCATGTGTTACAGAAATATTTGTTTCAGAAGACTAAATGTCAAGGAGTTTCCCTCTCGAGTCCTCTCTTTTTATGTGACTTTCTACAAGAGGTTGACTTTTCATATATCTTATCATGCTCAAGTAGTTATATCTTCAACAAGTTTCCATGCTGGGCTTGTTGAATCTCATATCAAAATAGAAAGTGAATGATATCATTTGAAGGAGTAAGGAGGGGGATTTCCCATGCTAACAATTTGGATGTGTTCTAACTCGGTATGTCACTCTTTTAGCATGTTGATATATCACTTATGTACTGTAGACTTACCATTAGGACTACTCAGCATCCAGTAGAGTGCAGATGATATTTTTCTGCACTTAAGGCAGGAGATATGAGTGCCACTTTCGGAGCAAGGCTATCGTGATTCTTGGAGAAGAGAATGGACAAAAAACACCAATCTCCTCAAACAACTAGCTGAGTGAATCTCCTCAGAAAACTGGCTGAGTGACTCCATTCTTCATCCGAGCTCTTCAAAATCACCAGCTCATCCGTGCAGTAGCTGCTGATATCCTTTGTTTCATTTTTGTTTTCTTTGTCTTTTCCTTTTCTGTATTTCCCCATGGGGGGGGGGGGGTAATTTGAAGCATTGCAAAATGCTATTTACCAACAGATGTACTAGCTCATACATTGTAGCTATATAAATGTCTTTGTAAAGAGCCTCCAAGCTTAAATAAAAACAACAACAACATTTTGAGTCACAATGAAAATAGCCTCTATACCCATTCGCTTTTGACAGTAACGTGGGATATGCGTCATCTTAGAGTCTCATGGATGAAATTAAGTATTTCATATAAGTTAATTTTTAGAGGTCTGTTTTATATCCTAGTCTGATTCACTTTCATGGCCAGATATTTGGACAGTCGATACTTGATATACCTCAGTACTTCCTGCTGTGCAGAGACTAACAAGGACAATATCTAGGCTTTGCATAACATGAGCGCCCCGCCCCACCCATCCTCCACTCAGTGAGAGAAGAAAGGAATACAAACCCGTACAGACAAATTTGTCAACTGCTGGCTGGCAGTCCACAAATTGAGGTACTTGGTTTTGATTTGGGCAGTCACTTTTTCTGCTCTGGCAACTCTACATTTTATCATATTCTAAATAATTCAAGTTGTTTAATATAAAAAGAAAACTACCTACAAATGTGTATTAAGGGAAATCTGCCATTTTTTTCTAAAGTTTTATGTTTTAAATGATCAAATGCATGCATTTTGCTCCATACACCATTGTGCGTGAAAAGATACATCAAGGCCATCATCAGGATGATAACAGTATTCTTGTAATCAAACAGACAGTTATGTGTGTGTGTGTGCTTACACTGAGATATGAATGTTTGTAGGCCTACATAGTGACATGTATTCATCTCTTTGTTAATCTGTGTATTGGTACAAAATTGTATGTGGTGGACGAACATATGCCTGTGGCTGTGCGTAGATATAAAAGCAGCCATACATTTATCCAATAAATCCTAATCTTATCTAGTACATGGGTTTGAGTTTGTTAATACTGCAAAGTATTCAAACAGAACAATCCATTTAAATGCATAAATACTATGGCTCACACGGCAATAAAAAAATGATTAATGCATCAATATGATAATATTGCAGACAGTAAATTGAATGCGTGGGCAAGGGCAGTGAATTTGTTGTTGGTGAATAATACATTGTAGTTGTCATATAATATGCGACTGTTCAATATTGCAACAGACAACCTTGTACCACTACCAGGGACTTGCCAGGGCATGTTTCTATTAGTCCAATCCAATCAATTCAATGTGGAGCTCCAGCCAATAAGAATGGATGATACAATTAATAATAATAATAATAGTGAGACTCTAATAAAGCGCACATTTCTACCTAAAAAAGATACTCAAGGCGCTATAGAACAGAGTACATATTGTGTCACGTTACAACAGTATCACAGAAAATAATAAGACAATAAACCAACAAACAATAGGCCTATATACGTACACATACTATACCTACAGTTATACAATATTGTCAACTTACATTGACAATATTGTATAACTTTAGCCTATATTTCAATTGTAGCCTGTACACATCGAGTGGTCTTGTGCAGCCCAGTCTGCCTATTTCATCGTTATATGTTGTTACTTTGTATAAAAACAGGAAAATCAGAGATATACACCTATGAAAATTAAAAAATATCTAAAAACAAAACACTTTAAAAAGTTATGAATTGTTGAAGATATTTTTAAGAGTAAGACAATTTGGCAACGATTTGATTGAGGTGTGTCGAACAACTCTCCATTTATTTTGTGCACAAATGTCACAATTCAAAGTTTTATCTAAATTCCCAATATATCCTCAGAGGAAGACATGCTGAAACATATTACTCTAATCATTGTACCATGAACAAATCTGGAAAAAAAAGTTTTTCAGAGAAAATGAAAATTGGTTAATATTTTGTGCACAAACCAAATAGAGAACTGCCTATCACACATAGATCACAAGGAGTAGCCAATGTTTCTCTCTAAACTTTACAATTCATAATTTTCTTTCTACGTGTCCAATCCATTTTCCCTACATTTAAACAGATCAATGTTTCTGATTTTTTTTGTTTTCATAAATTTACATGGCACAATTCATTTTTTTTTTACGTAAGTGTCCAATTTTTCCCCCAAATTTTCAGTGATGTGCATCTCTGATTTTTGTACTTCCATATAAAGCAACATGATATCAGGTTAAATCTATGCATGTAGTCCCCCAGGTCTTGTGTGCTGAGATTGTGAACCACTATGAGCAGAACAAATGTGAAAATTTTACAGATTGAAAATGATGAACTAAATGTACATACAACTGTAGATCTCAAAGCCTTTTCCACAAGTCTCTCTCACTGCCAGGATAAAAAGAACAGGCATGGCCAGGAAAATCTGCCAGCTCTGTGGAGCAAGAAAGTAATTGTTTGTGTTGATTATATCTTGGTAGTAGTGCTGTTAACTCTGAGCAGGTGTGTTGCTTGAATTTCGGGTCTTGTCCACTCCGTAGAAGAGAGTGTTGACCCATTAAGGCAGCTAGTCGGCCCTTGATTACAATGTGAGCAGATGGCAGTTAGAGTTTACGATCTCTCTTCAGCCTCACCTTCTCAATTGATAACTTTGGCATTCACTGCATATTTGATAGCAAATCCATTCGTGTGTTGTTTCAGAGTATTCAGAGCTGTTTTGTGTGGTTGCCTGTATCTGCCTTATTGATATCAGAGGAAGTGGAAAGGTTACATAGTGAATCTAATAAAATTGTTAGGTGAGAACAGAGAGGGTAATTGAAACTGTGATACTCCCTGGATGAGTGTTACTGTATACGCTCGGTATATGTTTCACAGCAGCCACAACATACTGTATTAAAAGCATGCTGAATATGCTCGGTGAGTGTCATAGATACAACGTTCCAGTCACATTTGCTGCCATGGGTTTTGTAGCAGCCTTGCTTTCGATAAAAAGAAATAAATAGGGAAAGAAAACTTTAAATTTTGCTGAGATGTGCAAATGCTAATGTGCAGTTCAGATATGAACTGTGAATTTGAAGGATTTCGTTCCCAAACATGTATGATGGTTTCTGCAAATACAAAAAAAAATAGAAATGATGCATCACGCATTACCCCGGGGTACCGTAGTACCCGGGGGTACCATGTTGTATAGCGTCACCTCACGTCCACTTGAGGACAGCTGCAGAAAAATGCATGCACTGTGTATGCGTGTACATCGTCATTCCCATGCTACTGCATGTTATACATGCTTGTACTATGCATGCATGGCACGCTGTGCTAGCAATAGCATGTGCTTCAGTACAGTGCAGTGCAGTGGCTAGCGCGCTAGCTCCAGCACCAAGATAATTTCCACTTTTTGGCAACCCAGGGTACAACCTTTTTAAAAAAATGAATAAATTCTGCAAAATGGCTGATTTTTATTTGGTACCCCGGGATACCATTTTTGTCATCAAATAGTGAAACACTCTGTGAAAGTTTGGGAGGAAAATTGGACATCTCTTTGCAAGGAATAAATTACACATTGTAGTAAAGTTCTGGTCAACTCCAGGAACTCTACTTTCTAGATGAAAAACGTTCAACAACTCGTTATATAGTAATAGGGTAATACAGAAAATATGGAAGGAATTTCCAAAGATTAACTTTTCATGGACATCAGAAGAGTTCTGGACCTACAATGTAGCTACTGCCTTAAAATATCTCAGACTCAGTAATACATCACAAGAATGTATTCTGTTGGATGAGAAATTACAGAATTTTGTTCTCCTTTGTTTTTTCTATGTACAATCATTATTCTACTTTGACACTGTAAATCATGTACCATAATAATCAGTTAAATGCACATACACAAGATACCTTTATGCAATGCATTTTTCTATCCTACCAGTTACCTGCATAAAATCAAAGCCTGTTTTGAACAGTCAGCTAGAGAGAAGAGCTTTGTAGCAATGGGTTAATAGTCTACAAAACTCGCACAGAAGGGAAACGGTTCCTGTTTGGTATAACAAATTACAAGCTTATTACAACTGTACATGCATTTCCTGTGAGGCCCTAGTAGATCCTCAAGAAATAGCTTTGATGAGTACAGAGCTTTGGGTAATTCTGCAATGAATGACTTCAGAGGGTTTTTTTTTGTGTGTGTGTGTGTGTGTGCCTTCTCATCATCATCCTTGGTTCATTTACTGTATGTCTTCATTTCCATCTTAATTACAGGCAGTGCACGGTAAGTAGATCGTAGTAGAGTGGTGCTCAATAATCACAAATTCTGTAGCAGAGTGGCTTCTTTCCATGCAAGGGACTTGGTTTTGTTGCATAGGTGATGGTGATTAGAATGAATAAAGCTCATGCCTCGGTATTTCCTTTGCTCAAGCTTGTCTTGTCTACAGGATATGTGGAAATACTGATTTGTCTGTCATACATTTTCATAGAAAGGAATTAGTGGGCAAATTCTCTGGATTTTGTTGCTGGAATACTGCTCAATATCATACTGTAAATGCAGGAACAATCTTGTAAAAAGGCTATATTTGAAACCCGCTTAATTATTTTGCAAATCAATCCTGTAATAGACGTTCTTTTGCAGCAGTACCAATAAACCAATTTAAAGATCCATATTCGGTTCAGCTCATTACCTCAAGAAATATCTTCTTTTTTTTTTGTCTGTTGTATACTTATATACCAAATGTAAACAAGTTAGCATGATTCCATTGTTTTGTGTGGTAAATTATTACATGCCCCTCACAGGTACAAATTTTTGGATTTTCATCCTCTTTTTTACTTTCCTCACAGCATGAATTAACATCCACAGATGTCCATTTTATTCAGACACAATTTGTGCAGATTGGAAAGTGGCATACATGTAAAGTCGTCAGTGGCAATTTGTACAGAGGGAAGAGAAGGTCATGAAGTACCCAGTTCACACTCACAAATTAGATATGGTCTTTCCTATTTCAATGACTTGAGATATTGGTGTGAATTGTGTACAAGCTACTGCCATGATCAAATATCTAGGAGATGGTCATCAGTTTGGGGGGGGGGGGATGTGGGAAGATTATTGACAAGAGTTCAAACTGCCGCATCTTGACCCACTCCTTGACCCAAAATCCATCTTGGGCTCAATCCCTAATTTTTCGTTCAAGATTGAAACACAAAAGAGCATTGCTCAAGATGCACAATGTCCTTCAGAAACTTTCTATCTCTATGTCAGATTGGCTTTTATAGCTCTGTTTGATAGTTGACCACTTGCCACTTCCTACATCAGCATTGATATTGATGAAAATACTTTCACAAATGACTGTCTCCTATTTACAGTGTAGATCACTCTTCTTCATGCAGTACCTGTCACACAACGGCGGTAGGTTGGCATTTATAACACATTGGTGTGAGAAGTACATTGTACCTATAGATTACAGCCATGGAAATCACCCTTACACTAGCAACTACCTCTTACTTTGATTGCTCTAGGACATTAACCCATCTGATACCACCTGACCGCTGTGAGCGGACAACAAATCTGAGTGGTTTTTGTGTAATGGGCAACTTTGTTGTTATTTTTAGCCTGGGAAAAATAGTGTCATAATGTCCACACACCATTTGAATCAAACATAATACGAATATGCTTCTGTAAAATACACTTTTTCTTTCTCAGTTTTCTTTCTTACATTTTCCACACTGTGTATCACAAGTCAGAACTTCCTCACAATTTTGCGAATAGTTGAATCGGTGATCATGGAGTGTCACAATGGACAAGGAAATGTACATGTACTCTATGTTTCATTCACATCAAGATTCGAATTAATATTTCCTTGCGCTTTGAAATTCACAAATAGCACCCGACTCTCCAAATTTGTGAAAATGAAAACACCACAAAATAGTGTGGTGTATACAGTATGCTGTGCAGTTGCCGAGAATGGCTTTGACAAAATTGCTCCTTGAATTATGGGTATAAGAGTAAGTCAGGACTGTGAAAGGCCCTATTACAAAACTTATACCCAGATATCCACTTTATGACATGGAAACAACCTTTATTTTGGGAGGCTGTATGGACAAGAATGGTACAATGATGCAGTGTGCATGAAAAAGCAAACAGTTATCTGCACAGTTTTTCTCTTTTTTTGTGTGTGAGTAGGATTGGTCTTAGGGTATGAGTATGAATCGGGTCACTAGCAGAGAGAGAGAGAGAGAGAGAGAGAGATGGTGTTTGTGTGTGTAATCAAACAAAGAAGACATATTCAGGAAGGAAAGGATGCAGAGTTGGAGGAGATAATGAAGTGGAGGTAATGGCAGTGACAAATGGCAATCAGCATCTCAAGCCCACAAGCTAATTTTCCATTTCAGATCTACTTCCGTGCTTCGTCGGCCCTCGTGTCCATGTAGACATGAGCTTCTCGTAATGGAGCGGTTGGTGAGAAGTTCATCTCTGGCCTCCGATTTGGTCGCCTCTTTCCTCGTTTCGTTTTCAATTGATGCTGCTGCTGCATGCATGTGCACACCAGTAAATGATCTTTTCTCTTTATTGCCTAGATTCTTCACTCCTTCGCACGTTATCTTGAGGTGTCATGGCTGGATTTTGTCCCTCTCTGAGACATCATGGAGGTGGTTGCAGGTCATATGATGTGGTATGCACTCACTGAGAAAATCAAAGCTTTCATTTGCACGACAAGAGTGTCATTATCCTTCTGAACTCAAACGCGGCCATCAATGTCTTTGGTGTCAGTCTTGTCAGGCGGTATAAGTGCCTTCGTAATGGCCGCGTCAGTTCATTGACCAACCGTGGGAGATGTTATGGCTCGGAATAAAGCCTTACTTATAATATCAGATGGGCATCAACCTCCCAGCGTTCTGGCAAACTAGCTACAAATCCTTGCAAGCATGCAGTCGTTTCTCACTGGCTTTTAACTTTGTATTGAGAGTGAGTATAGATGGTGCACAGTCTACCAGGAGTGAAAACCTGTTTGGTTGCATCATCATCAAAACATGGATCAGCAGTAGCGTTCTCAGTACATGTTACACACTGGACGTACAGCTGAATGTGGCTGCATTTTGTGTAGTTACCTTCTGATTTGCAGAATCACACATACTGTAAAAGTAGAAATGCTCACGGTATGGAAATTTTTGCGCACTTCACGCAACCAAAAGCTAACGCGAAAGTAAAGGCGTGCAAATACTTTTGCATGCCATGTGTTCCAATATTAAATGTACTGATTCTGTGGAATTAAAAACATGCAAAATTCATCTTACCCAGCAAAGTGCAAACAATTACTCGTGCAAAAGTATCCACTTTGATACAGTACCCACAAATCCAGAATACCATTATTTGGAATTTGAATGGAATCAAGTAAACTGCCTTTGATATCCAGATCCATTGATATCCAGCTTTGTAGCTTGATGCATGATATCCAGCTTTGTGATATATGATTGGGAAGATATTTAAGTTTTCATCGCATTCTTTATATCAACATATTTTTTGAACTTGCATTCAGCATGTTCTTGGTAAAAAATCAGACTTGATTTGATGTATACAATGTTGAGTGAGATTAAATGACCAAGAGCATGTTGAAAGTTTCATCCAAAGCAGTCATAAACAAAAAGGTGGTGGAATCCAAAGTTTGGCATGTTTTGCTAGACACAGTGTAATCAGTCTCAGTCACCTTCACATATGGTTGTATGCAAACTACGTGAGAGGGTGGTGTCATTAACCTTCCTGTGGTCTGTCCACCGCAGTGTTAGAAAAACTATCTGCTATGTCAATAATTTCTCAACAAACAATCACATCAAGATTGCTTCTTTGAATCCATGTAAAAAAAAAATGGATGAGAATTTTCTTTGTCTAGTTTCTGTACGCCTGCAGAAACTGGATTTTTGCTTTGTAATGGGCACATGCGAAAGAAATTTACAAGATAATGCAGTGATACATTGTAACATGATTTCTGTTGGGTAACAACGTAAATGTGAAATATTAGCCTAAAAGGTGCACCAACAGTATTGCAATCTGAGAATGTAGCGGATTGTAATGGATATTCCAAGCAAATTCCAAATAGTGAAAGGATAAATTTTAAGCCTTTCTGAGAACATGTTTTACCTTGAAACATTTCTTGTATTTATCAAACTAACTTGAACATGATAAGTTGCATGGCATGTAACATTGTCTGAGGATTTTGGTGGGATTTCTCTGAGGTGGCCTTTCCTTCTTTGAAGCATACCTCCCTCCTGTTATGTAAATATATGTAAGTTTTGAATAACCTTTCTTGAATGAATGATGGAGTATAAAATTGGCATGCATTGTAGCGGATCATTCTAATTGTGAGGAGCCAAATGCAATTTGTCTCATCTTTAGGCAGTGCAAATTAATTTTGCATTTTGGAAGCGAGACTGTCAACATTCTCCGTACTGAGCAAATGACAAAAAATTGCACATAACATGGTGCTTTTACTACCAAGGGTATTTCAGAAGGTCTGCATGTTTAAAGGGGAAATCCAGTCCAAATATAATAGTCTGATAAGAAAGAGTAAAATATTATGAGTTCAACAGTCAGATTTTGATCAAAATCGGGTGAAAAATAAGGAAGTTATGACATTTTGAAGTTTCGCTAATATTTAAGGAAACAGTTCTTGAATGGTCAATATGAATATGCATACCCGCATGGCAAAGTGAGCATGTCTTCCTCTCACAACTTGCCATATAGTTTGTACATAAAATTTAGACATTTCCAGTTTTTCATTCAAACGCAATTATGCCCGAGGCTCAAATCCTGATATATCACAAACTAATCACTATTCTGAAGTTATTCAACCAGGAATAACATCATGTTTCACACTTCAATGACAGAAACATTGAATTTTCGTCCTTTTTTATACACGATCAATGGAAAATTGTGAGGTTATGACATGGTCAGCTCACTCATTTGCATATTCATATCCACTGCACAAGAACTGTTTTGCAGAAATTAGCAAAACTTCAAAATTTCCTAACTTCCTTATTTTTCATCCGTTTTCAGTCAAATTTTTACCAATGAACTCGTGAGATTTTACTCTTTTTTTATTGGATTCAATATATTTGGACCGGATTTCCCCTTTAAAGACCCAGTATTTTAGGGATTCATGGAGTGGGAAGGCTGGCCCAGGTTGGATATATTTGAGAATTCGTGTAACAAATTATGTACAGCTTTATCACTGATATCTGTGTAAATACACAGTCACACAGTTGAAGAATCTCGACTGTAGTCGACCATCACCTTGTGCTTCGATGCGCGCATTTGGTGACTGATGCTATTCATGGTTTACAAATGTACCCTGGTGGGCAGCAAATGACTTGGGCCACCTGTGAACCTCCATGTGACAGGGTCTTTAACAATGCACTCCATGGAACTAGTAATTATTTTACAAACCTGATCCTTCAAAAAGCAAAACAGAAAACAGAACAACAGGGTTCTTCTTTGACAAAAAAATTATCGCCCTTCTCTAGTGGAACCTTTGGTCACTGGATCTACCTTGTGTCTTCAAGCTGTTTGTGCTTCACCTCCGCACCATTTGAGCATGTTTTTGTTGTTCTGCCCTGAACACCCTGAATGAGGCAACAAATATTCTAGGACCTAGGGAGCTGCTATGTGGTTTCCATGACCCTGTTTACACCAGAGGCCCAGGCAGCTTAGCCCAGGTTAAATTGCGAGCCCTTGTCCCCACAATTTTTTTGTACGTTTACAACAAGAGATGGAGGGTGGCGGCATGAGCTGTGACTTTCTCAATTTTAACCATCTTTTCTCAATTTTAACCATCTTTTCTCATCAGCATCAGGACATTTAGTTGAAAAACAACAATTTTTATAATTATATCATTTGACCTTCACATGCTAGTACATGTACAAAAATGTCAGTCCATTGTAACATTATGTCTGCCCCCAAATTTTCATTTTGGCAAAAATTCTAATAGAGAGTGCTTACTGGAGGAAATTTGGGGGCAATTTGATATCTCATTATAGTATTCTAAAAGATCATATTGGGAGTAATGCACGTTGGAAACAGAAAATAACCTGACATCCCTGAATGTCCCCTTTTACTGTGGAAATACCCAAATGGCAAGTCAGTTGGTTACATATTTCAAGGACATGATGTAGACTTATATCATAGGTCCAGTTATCGTCCACTTGACTGAACATCAAGCCCTTCAGTACGACGATGACTGCCAGTGCTCTTCTCCAGCACAAAAGAACAAAGATTTGTCAGCACATAGGAGAGAAGAGCGGCCATCTCGTTCAATGGGGAATCAATACCACACAGAAGGGAAATTGTACAATGGCCTCATTACCATGGAAACGGCAATAAAAGTCTTCTTCTCCCTATGTTCCCATTCAATTGCTCCCTCATACAGTCAATATTATGTCAGCATTCCCTTGGGTTGAGAGATACCATCAACATCCTCACTGCCTTATTAGCGTCCATATTTTTTTCTCAATCTCAATGCTCTTGAAGGTATAGAACCTACCTCTATATATTTCCATAGTTTATAGGGGTGGGGCTGGGGATGTTTGGCCCTTGGGATGCGGAGAGGAAGGAATCCAGTTTTTAATAGGAAAGGGCAGATATGGTTCTGTATTGTTAAATAAAATGAAGAAGTTTCTTGCAAACTTTGTGTGATTTCCAGCAAGTCAAGTTTGCCCTATACATGAATTTGGTGAGAAACAAAAGTTTTTGTCTGTGCACAGACGACTTTTCATTAAGTACAGATTCATCGGTGAAAATCTTATGCATTTTGTAGTACACAAGCTTGCTTATCCAAAATTCCTAGTAATAACTGTGTGCAAAAAGATACAACAATAAAGTGCCACTGGCATGTCAATTAAAAAAATGTGTTCATGCATCTGCCTGTTCTTGGCTTATGCCTTCATAGTATATGTTGATGGTTTACCTGTTTATGGTATGTTCTCTGTATAAAGTTGTCATGTGTCCTCATTTTGGTACATGATACATGACAGTAATGCCTTTTTAAGATGTCAAAACAGCAGGCCAATTTTTTGGAATCGTGTAACCCTATGATTTTCCCAAATTCATTGCTTATCTCCAATAAGAAGCTCTGTGACTTTTCATTTGAATGTAAGTCTCACCATACTACCGTGGACCTAAATTGGTACTAATACAAGATGTTGATTAGCAATGAAGGCAAAAGGACAGGAATCTTGTCCATTAGTCACAACCTGATTAGAATAAATTTTGTCTAGTTTCTCTCTCAGAAAGACTCTTAGACACAAAGATACGCTTAATCCTCTCAAGGTTGCGTGGCTATTAAAACTACTGTTGACACTGGGTGATTTCAAGTTCAGTGCTAGTTCAACACTAGCACCAGTGATAAAACTGAACTTGAAATCAGTTGGTGTTGGGAGGTTGACCTCAAAATCATGACGCATTTCTGGTAGTTGGTGCTGGTCCTGGTGTTGAATGTCGTCTGCTGAACCAAGCTCCACCGTTTGTGTTGGCAATTTATATGCTCGTTTCTCCACTGGCTGACACCAAGGAGGTACAAGGCAAGCTAACACTACCCCCTGCGTGTGTAGGTATTTGTCATTTCAAGTTCGGTGCTGATGTTAGCATTGCTTTGCAAGACCCACATTCACATCCATAATAGATGAACGTTATTTGGGCAAAGTCTACTGTATGTTAATGCAGTGGTCAGCCATGGGGGGGACATACACGAACACTCTAGGCAGGGCTTCGTAAATCTGAGCCTGGGAAAAAAATTAAGATTGTTGTGTTTTAAAGAAGGGATGAAATTTTGTGACATTTTAATCCTTCTTCCTCATTACGTGTCTAAAACTAAGCAGTCATGACTACATCTTTTGGTATTTGACTGTAACCATGTACCATCACTTTTTTCATCACATGATTCCTGTAGACTTCCCGATGATGTGATACTGACACCTACATGTATAGTGTTGGGATCAATAATTTTAATTGGTATCACTTGTGTTAATCTTACCGTCGGTGTTAGAACTCAACTTAAGGCAGTGGTTTGGGAGATAGCACTAGCACTAACACCGAACTGTGTCTGCCATGTGCTAGTGGCTGTTGGAGTCTTAGTGTTCCATTCCACACCATGTTAAATTTATTTTACCCTGATATTATTAAGTCAGATAAACATAGTAATCAAAGTTTAATTCAAATCAGACATGAAATAAGATATTGACTTTGAAAGTTTGAGGATCATTTGAGACGATTTACTGATTACGTGATTCACATCATCAGGGCTGCCAACTCTCACGCATTGAGCGTGAGACTCACGCATTTTGGTCCTTTCTTACTCTAAAACTTTATTTCATTTGCATGCATTTCTATTGATCTCATTCATTTTGACTCCTAAATGATAGCATTGGCCTATGGGAGTCTCACTCTCAACTAGTCTCCAGTGTTGGCAGCCCTGACATTATGTAGTAGGCCCTACAGACGTGTAAATCAATAGTGCCATTTGTAGATGGGTGGAATTCATTGTGGTCCTTGAGCAGATAAACCAATGTTCTGAAAAACCCAAAACATGATACACTGAACAAGGCTGATGGCATACACATACAATATTATTCCATTACAATACCACTTGCTTCACAAGTTCGCCTGTGTAGAATTTACACAAGCTGTCTTTTTTTGTTCTGCTTCCTTGAGCACCCAACCGTGCATTCTTGCATGAAGCTGCTACTTGTACATGTATGTTATCATCCATGTTCATTGGGATTCGTCATGGATTATTTCTCTTCCCAATCGCTATAAATGCTGAAACACTCCATCCAGTGTTACCAGTTGTTGTATAGTTTTTAAATTATGCAAAAGTCTGAAAAGATCAACCAGAGGCCTCCTGTATTACGTATGTTTTCACAAAATAGTTATCGTAAAGTGGTCTCATCCATGCATACAAATTGGAACATGCAATAATGTCATCCCCTTACAACTCTCCCCATTAGTTTGTTCATCAAGTATAAATGTTGATTCATACTTTTTTTTCCACAATTTGGCTGCAAAATTTAATGATGAACACAGACAGGCCCAAATTTGTTATTCATTATCTCTTATTCGATGCATAAAGTACCTATTTGTTAAAGCTGTAGCAGGATTAAAACATTGCAGAGTATGTATGGGATGATGGTTACTTTGAAATCTTTTTCTTCTTCTTCTTCTTCTTCTTCTGCTTTCACATTTTGGTGTGGCATCATCAAACTTATACGATTGTACAAACATGACATCTCAGTCCCTTGCCAATTATGTGAAACTGTCGTCTCACATTGCCAGGATGTACTCCAGACCTATTGGGAGAATGATGCGATATAATAGCGGAGGTATACAGGTAGCCATAGAGACATTTCTAGTTTTCATTCGATTTCATGGTACTCTCCCAGCTATACCATTGCACCTGCTTGAAGCAAGTGGTTTTCATCATGACATTTCAGGAGCCGGGAGATGAATTATTGATTGGCAACATTTGCCCCACTCGTCCAATTGGCAGTGCAGTTAATGATTGGCAAGAATTAGAGAAGCTAATTATAGATTGTTATTGCATTGCTGGCTGTACGATGAATGAATGAATGATAGACATCACAAGCTTCAATTGGTTGCTACCACATTTCACTCTTCTTTATGGCAGAGAAAAGCAAGAAAGCATTTTTTTTTCACTGTGATATCATTGATCATGCAGAAGTGTGAAAGAAAAATGCATGAAATTGGCATATTAGTAATTCAGCACCTCCGGGTACATGTACATGTATCTGAACAGGCTCTTTTCCAAACATTTTTCATTTGCTTGAGAGATCTTGGCATGTCTGTTGTGGTTGTTAGCTTGCCAATTGAGTTACAAGTGGTAAGGCTGGTGTGACATGCATTTTATTACTGCAGCTATGCCCCTACCAGACGCTTAAAAACAATCATATCAGTTTATTTGATGGTCATGCACACACAAATGCACACACACACACACACACACTCATGCACCCATGAATTGAGATGCACACTGTTGGGATATTTTACTCAATGGAGTACCAAAATTGTTATAATGTATTCTCTGATCTTGTGATAATACTATTCCAGAACAATCATTCTTGCTACTGGAGAAAAACAAAAACAAAAACAAAAACAAACAAACAAACAGACAGACAAGAACAGCAACAGATGACATAACCATGCCATCCTTACCTTACTTTCAATGTAAATGTGTTTTCATACCAGACACTTTGATGTCATTACTTTGTGATTTCACATCTAAGTATGACGACACTTCTACTATTTTGTTCTTATGACTTCGTTCTATTTTCAAAATTATAATATTTAGAAGTCAAATTGATTATAAAGTAGATTGCGTTAATTTTGATTGCAGTTTTAATACCTATGTGTGTATGTGTGTGTGTGTGTGTGTGTGTGTGTGTGTGTGTATATACACACAAGTATATGCAGGTTTGGGCCATAAATAATGACTCTTCTTGAAGATGTCATGTTTGTGTCCTTCATCAGCAGATTTCATTCCAGGAAACTGAGTCCTATCCAACCCATCAGCTCTCCTGTATGATATCAATCATAGAGCTAGATATATTGTCTGATGACATACTGATGAGTGAGTTATCATGCCTCTTGATGATGGCCACTTGTAGTGTCCTCTCACCCCCCCCCCCCTCTCTCTCTCTCTCTCCACACCCAAGATGAGAGTTCAGTGAGGAGTGGTACAGAGTTATCTCTGAGGATTTGCTGTAGAGTCAAAAGCCGCATTCACACAGGCAAACTAGGGGGATAATGATCATGATCCAAATCTCAAGATTTTTATGCCCGTTCAGACGGACAGAAGTATCCTGCTAATTGCCGATTATTTTGCATGCCGAAATGATTAAGCCATTTCATATTGCACGATTTGATACAAGTGGTCACAACATCTGCCTCACCTCATTTTGTTTATGGTACATTTCAGAAGGATGTAAATTTAGTAGAAGATGAACTTGAACAGGCTTTATCAATAGAATATATCACTCAAATTATCAATGTAATCACGCAGGAATAGATTCATCCATTATGCTGATGTTAAATCTCTCATGAATCCAAGAATCTCTAGTAATGGGGTAGGCCCATTGCTGCATGACATCTCTGTGGGTATATATCATCGGTCAATTCATTGCATTTACTTTCCATGGAGCCTTCCCCTACCCTCCCCCTTACCCTGTTAATCTTCATACCTACATCTCCTTTTCTACAGTTTACTACCTCCCTCAACCTTTTTATTTAAGTTTTATCCACCATATCCACCACCACCAGCACCACTCTATCAAACATATCCCTACCTAAATTGTTCTTTTTCCTCTGCCTCTTCACCCTTCATCCATGCTTTTTCACCTATCACCTTGTTAAAGGAATCTTTTTACCTCATTATTCCGACAGGAAGGGAGTAAATTATACAGAGGAGAGCAACATGAAAAATTTATCTCCTCAATCGATTCCTTTTCTACATGCATTCAGAAAGGACAAAATTTTCCTTTCCTCTCTCTCACTTTGCAAAGAACAGAGGTATTTTTAGTAATCATTCAAGATCCCTTGCATACATTGTTCTGTTGATCTTAGTAATGTGAAGATTGAAATCAACCAAACATTTGCAGAGTGATACTGAATATTAGAGCCATCAACCTGCTATAAAGTAGCCTATAATGCTGTGTTGTGTAGGGGGAAATCACTGCATGAAAGCAAAATATTCTGCAAGGAGATAATATTGAATTAAATGAAACATCTACAGATGTCTACTTTGGCTAATATCAGCCAAATGAACAGGAAAAAGCTGTGATTTAGATGTCCATACATCATTCAGAATGATGATATATGATCACAAGATGTGAGCTATTGTATTTGTTTGTGATTCATGCATGACACTTTCAAGGTTTTATAATGTAAATTTCTTTTTAATTAAGTTGCTTAAAAGAATCTTTCTGTTCAAGATATTTCAAGGGCATATGCATTTATATCTGTATTCATCAGTCAGGTTTTGTGGTTAAAATGTTCCTTATTGCAAGGGCTTTTATTAAATCAATTGTATTCATAGATTTGTGTGAAAATCCCTATGGACACTGTTTCTTGAACATTTTGGAGGCAGAGATTATTTTGTTGACATTTGATGCCAAATTTTTAGGGTTTGTGACAATACCAGGTAACAACTCAGATTCAGTGGCAGAAATGGCACAAACCAAGTCTTAAATGTGGATAAAGCATGTGTTAATACAGCAAGGAATACACTGTTCTTCCTCGATGGGCAAGTACTGTTGAATGTAGGTCAGATGGTCTACTCATGGATGCTTCAATCTGGATTTTGGGATGAAACATCTTTCCCGTTATCGATTATTACCTCGTCTCTCCTCTCCCGCTGCTTTTAACCCTTCACCCACGCCCATTATCCAACCCCCCACCCCCACCAACTCCCCTCACCCATATTGCCGGGCCGCAAGACATCCACCAGGCGTCCACGTAATAAAGTTTGCTGTAATAACATCAGACCGACAATCGCTGGACCCCTCTGCCGCCTCGTTGGGCTCATTTCCCCGCCTCCGTTGCTGGCAGCGACCGACATAGATTTAAGGGGGACGAAAGCATAAGCTAATTAACGCAACTGCCAGGCCCCTCGCCTACGGAAGAGGGCTAAATTACGGCAGGTTGGTATTCAGATCTGAGCGGCCGCTAACCCGTAAAGCCTGCAAAAGGAAAGTAAATCCCCCCGTCTGATATAAAGTTGTAACGCGGCTGTATCTCTCAGCCAATCCTGTTGAAAACAAAGCGACAAAAGAACAAAAGTGAAGGGCGCATAGATGTTTTGGTATCACTGCGGTAGCAGACTGCGCTGCGGCATCCCTGCTCTCAATCCAAGGTCTATCTGTGAAGGGCATCAAGACCTGGTATGGTGGGAGGGTCTAGTGAAATGAGTCTATACCTTGATCCCTTCTGCTGCTGCCGCGGTGACAGCCCACAAGGTATGGTGTGATTCGTATTCTTGTGCTTGTACCAGCACACTGAATGCTAGGTTACCAGTATACACAGATTACACAAATGTATGTTTTTATAGCTATGTTTTCTCCTCAGCCACAATTGAGTTTTCTGTTTTCATTATAGTTATTTGACATTTCATTCTAGTTGATACATTTGAATCTTTCTCATAAGACCATTCTGTTGTATTTCTTTGATGTTACAATACATTTTCTTATCCCTGCGAGCTTAAAATGGCATCTGTTAGTTGTTGTTTTTTCTTGAGTGATATTGCCCTAAAACGAGGAATGTTCGCGTGCATTTTAATTTCGCAAATTTTGCAAGAGCCGAGTTTCGCGAAATTAAAATGCACGCTAAAGATCTTGTCTACACTATATGCATTGAATGTGAGAGGCAACTCGCGAAAATTTCATGACGCAAAAATATTTTGTTTTATAGTAAGTCCAAACTAATGTCACCTCCTGTTAAGAAAAGCATTTGTACGATTAGATAATGCATTTAATTAACTCGTTTCTTTTTTTTTTGGGGGGGGGGGGAAACAACCCTGATTTACTTGGGTAGTTATTACCATCTACTGATTTTTTCATTTTGCAAAACACCACACTATTATACTGCTTTTTGAACACCTAGGTATAAAAATAGATAGTACAATGTATACAGTTGTACAAATGCTCAGTATTATCGCGACAGTTATCTAATGATGATGCTGATGATGATTATCTGTATGAGTACAATAAGCCAGTTCAAAGTTAGCTCATGGGCACATTGGTACGAAAATATAACCTTTCTTTTTACTCAGTCGGCGAGGGACACTTCACTCATTTTCAGAGTGACATAATGCATTTACGCTTTACGTAACAATTTAACCCATCCACGTACGGGCCTCTGTGTAATCTGTAATATCGTGCCTGCCTAGTAAGTTGGCCATGAACTTGGGCGCGATCTTCCCTACGGCGCGATCTACACGCGAAGAGCATTCATACGTCATTGAAAAAACTGCCTGTGTCATTCCCACTAGGCAGGAGGGATGATGCGTGTACACTTGTGCTAATATGCACTTAGTTGACTCAATACAGCACTAGTTTATGTGAATTTTATAAAAAAGAAATAATAAATTGTGCAGGAATTATGAAAAAATATTGTTTCTGTGTATTTCATTGATAAATCCTCTTCATTTCAAGCCATCTGTAATCACATCTTACCCACTTGCGAATCGACGTGTCCATAATGTCCTCGAGCCCCCCCCCCCCCCCCCCCCCCCGATAGCTCTGGAACATTCCATTCAATGACGGGGTTTTTATTTTGCAACGTTATCTAATAACTCTCATGTAAGCAAGTTCTTGCTATGGCTAATCTATTTTGTAATGTATCATAATCTATCTATGCTGAGATAGCCTAATTCAAATTTGCAGAGACATAGAAAAAGATTTGTTTTACAATCCTGATACGTTCAACTACTCATTTACCCTGTGCTGAAATCCGCATGTCTGCTCCGCACATGTTATCGCTATCGCTCAAACTTCGATCGCGATGGCTTGTGTGTGTACAGGTACGTACACAGTGCTAGTGTGACGTGTGTGGAGAAGCATGGGGCTGAAAAAACACGGAACTCCTACCACGTGGTGAAGTGGAAAACAAATCGGACGTTCGAAGTCGTACATTCAAGAGCTAAAACAGACAAAAAGCGAATTCAAAGTCCACTGAAAAGGTCTTGACATTGTAATGTATGTTCCAAAATCATGTCTGGCTTAGTTTTGAGAGAATTTTCTACACGCACGAGATCAGGAATGAGATCGGTGAACTGGCTAACAACGTGTGTACTGTGAACATGTGACTGGCTTGTGCACATGGCCTAGCTAGGTGATCGTGAGAGTGCGGCAAGAACGCTAGGAATGCACCCGAGATGCTGTGTGTTGCAAATTCTTGGGGTGAAATTAGACTTCCTTGTTCAGCCCGTCTAGTATCTATATTTTTTTTTTAATAATTCTAATTCTTCATAAAATCACGATAAAAAGACTTCATATATTCATTTTATATTTCAGAAGCGTAATATGAAATATTTTGGGGTTTTTTCAGTCCAAGAAAAAAAAATAGTTTGAATAAAAAAATAATAATAAATAGTCGTTCTTGACTCAAGTCTAATTTCCTGCGCCTTCTTGCAGTTACCCCGCAGTTGCCCATGGATACGATGCATAAATAATCAGCTGTTTACTGAGTCGTACTAGTGTACCACCCTACTGTTCTTGTTCAAATTGAGAGGATTGTTATTTTATCGGCGGCACTTAGTTTTATAACCTCATCCAATAAAAAGACAAATTCAAACATCAAATGGTGTGACAGTTTTTGTCAGAATTCCCTATCAATTTCACCTTGTTGCCAGGATAGTTTTCAGATTTCACTTGCTTCATTATCGAAGCTGTTTGACATTTGAAAGAACTGCTCCATAAGAAATCACCTTTCATTTGTTATTTATTTTCACAAACAAGTATTTCGGTCACTTGAATATTTCTTATTATTATTTCAATGTCATGATATTTCATGATGGTTATGTATTCTGTCTTTACATGGCAAGATGGGATTTTTTTTTTCCATCCAGGGTCAAAGAAGAAAGTGACAGGAAGGAAAACAAAAGGATAGGGAGGAAATGAAAAGGATACAATGACACATCTGATCAGCAGGCTCTTTTTTATTACAATGGTGAATGCAGTACATCAGAATTTAAGTACAGTTCTAAATAATTTATCAGTTGAAAAATGAGCAAAGAAAATGGATTTCATCGAGTTCTAAATGAAAACTAAATTAGCATCGCCATTATGATTTAGATCTAGAACCTAGTGCTAGTACTACAGAATAGACCTGATGCAAACTTGTTTTCAAGCTTTTGGTTGAGTTTCTTCAGAGACACGAATTTTGGTAGCACAATACCCGAGTGAATAAGAAAAAGGAAAAAAAAAAATAAATACACAACTGTAATGCAGGTCTCTAGACCACTCCCGTGCACGAACGAGCATCAGCCCCCGTTTCGTCAGTGTCACTCTCGTCATTGGCCTAGGCT
This sequence comes from Diadema antillarum, assembly GCF_040938485.1. NCBI lineage: Eukaryota > Metazoa > Echinodermata > Echinoidea > Diadematoida > Diadematidae > Diadema > Diadema antillarum. The sequence continues at coordinate 782,637 of NW_027271417.1, forward strand.
AGGCTACTCGTGTCGTAGTTTTACTCGCCATGATCAATGTCATACATGGTTACACAAAATAAATTACATCTTGCCATCACCTCAACCACAGCAAAACCCTGAATATCACTCCCATCATAGTCACTCTCAGCTCACAAAACATATCAGCAAACGATACAGACATCGCAGACCTAGCTAACTAGCTCTAAACATAGTTGTAACTACGCCACGTTAGACATTAGTTGTACACAAAAATGAAACGGAGGTGAAAAACTAGTAATGAATACACGAAGATCATCAACGATGGCATATTACCGTAGAAAAAAATACACAGAACATCTTGCACCCAAAAAAAAATCGAGGTAAAAAACTACGATGAGAAAAACTAGGGTGAAAACACGATGCTTGGAAGACGAACGATGAAGACACTACGGCAAAAATGCTTACACGGAAAACAAACGAGTGAGTACCACACAAACTACGATGTTTTCGCACATACGTAGATAAGCTAGGTCCCTACATCGTGTTCAATCAAAAAACTCAACAAACACTAGGACAAAAACTCACCTCTAAATTGTTGCAAACGAGATAATCACTTAGAAAAAATGAACAAAACACTCTCAGAAGTACGATTGTACTCTGAGAAGGAAAGATATAGAATGATACGAAAGCAAAAGAGAGAAAAGAGAGAGAGAAATGGACGGGAAACCTAGAGAAGGTACCCACACTCACTAACGTAAATGAAATTCAACACACACACCCCCGTGCCCGCGCCCGCCCCAGCATAGCAGTACACGTACACACACAAGGAGATATCGTCAAGCACTCTATGAGGAGATCGATATCACGATACCGCGCGTAAGAAATCACTGCAGTTGCTGGGGCAACAAAGATACATGCGCGCTGTAAACATGAATATTGATTAGTTTCTCAGCAGGCTCGAACCCCTGGCAGATGTTTTGGCCAATAAGAGACATTCTAAAATATGTTTCTTTGCATAAATTATTTTTCTGAGTCCCAGTAAGGATCTCTGTGATTGGCTAAAATTATTCTACAGCTCCTGGCCAAGCCTGAGGTCCTAGGACGCCCTCTTTTGGTCATAAATAATAAAAACCACGTTTTTTGTGGGAGGTGACGGGGATGGGTTAAAGGATTCATCAATCCTGTTCAAACAAGGAATGAACTTGCGTAGACAAGATGACCAGAATGATCCATCAGTTAACACTTAGGAAAGCATCCATTTCATTATTTTGCATTGAATGTATTAACAATCTCTTTCTGTTGATACTGCCAAATACCGCTTTTGCTGTTATGTGGAAGTGCTGGCAAGCAGCATTTATAAGGATTACATGAATAATCATCACATCACAGATGCTTATCCCAGTGAATTTAAAATCCATCATGCCTATTGCTATGAATGACCTTTTTTTTCTGCTCATGCGCAAAGTGGAACTGCAGATTGGCTTATCTGTGGTTATCACTTCTAATTCCAGCAGAAAAATAATGAATTTTGCTATCTTGAGAAATAAAAAAGAGGGGAAAACTACAAATGTAGGATAATGAAGGTAATTAAAAACAAATTTTCATAAAGTAGCCTGGATTAAAGAAAATGTCCAGAACCAAGCTCTATGAGTGTGAGTTAAGTAGGTTGGACATGCTATGCGGGGGTTAATAGTGAACAGAATGACCTGCAAACCAATTTTTTTCTTTATCGGACGACTTGGTCACCGGGGGGACGGGCCTCCCACGCACAATTTGGCCCGGTGGAACCTGTGCGCTGCAACACTAAATGCATAGCACACATGCATTGCATGCACGTGAGAGGCAGTGCGTCGCTCAGCCACGCATTAGGCAAATGAGATTTTGATACAAGTCTACCAGTGTGTACCACATCCACCGGCGCTTATCACCCCCCCCCCCCCCATCTCTCCTTCTACCGACCAGTGTGCGTGCTGCCGTACCTATACAATTATGAGCCCACAATTGGAGACACACACATGCAATTATTATGCAGACGACACACTGCATGTCGGCTTTCATAGGAAAGCTCTCTCTCTCTCCCGCTCTCTCTCCCTCTCTCCCGCTCTCTCTCCCTCTCTTTCTCCCTCCCATTTCAGATGTAGAATGTTTGTTTTCTTCCGTGCGCATCAGGTCGCTCAGGTTTGATTCGGACGGACTCTGCAAGCTGGTGGATGGAGAAATATTTTGGGAGTATTGTGGCAGGGGCAGGTTGGGATTTATGCGTTGCCGTGTTCCGTGGAGGGATGTTGAGCTGAGTCTGTACATTATCGCCCACCTCTGTGCATGTTCGTGAGTACATTGTATTTGGTTTGGGTTACACAGATGAAATACGACGAGTTTCGTCATTTGCATGGGGTGTTGTTTGTCTCCCAGTGAAGGTGCTATGTGATGTGTAGCTGCGTTATCACACAGTCCGAGAGTTGTGTACGGAGCAAGAAGGTGTTAGAGATAATGCACTGTGTTAGAAGGACACGCACATCTAGGGCTCATGCTGCTGCCTGTGTTTTGCTTGGATTTAACGAACCATGTACAGAGACTTGCCTTGCGTACACCATCTGTGCAATATTGTCTGTATCATGTGCAGCTGATATTTTGTAGAGTGTTTCGTGAGAACAGTACATTCATTGCCATGGACTATCTTCACTCCTAATAATGAATGCACTGGCAAAGGTTGGGGACATTGAGTGCTTCCTACATTACAGAGAAAGGGAGAATCTCAAACTTTTGTAGATGCTTCTCAACTGCTTATTTAGGTTTCAGTGTACATTCAATTAAAGAGAAACAAATTCACAAGAGCAGTTGTCATGGCTCCGAGAGTCCCTGTAATTGAGCTCTGAATAAAAATGTGCTTTAGAAACACGATAAGCTTACAACCATGTATCTATCGTTGTCATTCCCGAACTCTTTACCTGCGCCACGTCCTGTCAATCTGTGTATCATTTTGTGAAAGCCATGATCACTCATTGGTGTAAAGACCAACTGCAAATTAGTCCGTCATAATCGCTGATCATCAGTTGATAATCACCCTTCTCATGTTTCATCTCTTGTGTCATGGTGTCCTATTGCTATTGTGGGACTCGTTCAGTAATATGCTCTCGAAAGTGATTAAAATGCATTGTACCATGTGTAAGTCCACTGTGTGCTCAGTTCTGTATATTATTCATGTGTGCAATGAAGTGATAATGGACAAAGTCTCTGTGATCTAAATGTTTATATCATTTCATGTGATATAATATTATTGTACATTTAGTTATAGTGTTCATGTGCTAAGAGAGAGAACAGAGATATTCTTTCCTCTGTATGTAGAGAAATATGTCACATTTAGTAATCGCATGATTATCTGATACTGATGGTCCTGCAATGTAAAGCATGGATTTGAAGCTTAAAAAGATATACCAGTCTATCATGACTGTTAAAAAAAAAAGGAATGTGCGATTATCATCATTTACCATCACTCTACTAGTAAACTAATATTCCCCAGGGCATTACATTTATAATGACATATCTGCTGCAAAATCAACAAAATATGACATGTAGGCACACACTTGATTTTGTATAAATTGTTGTTATGGTAACATGGTGAGTTGCAATTATGGGGGTGACATGGGAAGAATTACATTTTACTGAAAGCTAACAAATAACCAACCTAAACAACAACAAATTTTGACTCTCGTACAGTGACTCTCTCTTGCCGTTTGGAATCATTTTATCATTTCTAGACTTATTGTCTAATGTACACAATATGGACGGGCGAAACTGTTGCAGTCTATTAGAATTTTTGCCAAATATGCAACAGTTTTGTCTGTCCATGTTTCATGTAACATTACACAATAAGTGTGGAAATCATATAAAACCCAATGGTCATAAAATTTTAGTGTTACTATCTTTTCTATTCAATATTAGACCATTCAATTGAAAAACAAAGTTTCAATGAGCAATCATTATTTGACCTTCAGATGTTAATACATGTCTGTGAAGCATTTCTTACATTACCCCCAAATTTTGTATTTTGGCAAACATTCTAATAGATTGCTTCTATGAATCAATTTTAGGAATCAATCAATTTTTTGAATCAATATTTATTTTAAGTTATCTCTCATTAAAGTGTTCTAGAAGATCGTATTTTATTTGGGTTTAATGTACATTGGAAACAGAAAATATAGCAACTTCCCGGGAATGTACCCTTTTACCGTGGAAATACCCATTTGCAGTGTTAACAGAATGCTTTTTCATGTTAATTAAGGCACAACATACATGCTAATAAATGAGAGACAGGCCTATTATTGTTGTTACTCCATGGCATATTAGACAATGACCATTATATCTATTTGAGAACCAGTGATAATGTCAGTGACCCAGCTCTTATATTTCACGGGTTACAACGGAAATATGATATATTTTTGTCCTTTCCTGTGTGTAGACTTGTTTATTCCCTTTCAATTTTGACTGGTCACAAAGCTTGTAGAACTGAAAATTTGCTGTCTTTCTCTTCTCTCTCTCTGTCATATCTCAAAGGGAAAGTCAAACAAGAGACTTCATGTTTGTCGTGGCTCCTGCATGTTGGTATTATAACATTCAATTTTTATGCCTTGGAGCAAAACAGAGAAAGCACATTGGAGTTGAATGAAACGAAGCCCAAAACTAATAATGATGGTCAATCTTAGATAAAAAGGGGGAAAAAATATGTACTGGAGAAGATGAAATATCATGGATCAGAGAAAGCAACACGCAGAAAGAAAGCAATATACCTCTCTACGATTTCTGGATGTCAATTAAAGGTCAAACCACTTGGACTCCATGATTACCTCTGCTTGTTTGTCTTGTATTTTCCTTTTCTTTTTTTTTTCATGGGACATTGCTAAGTAGTTTTTCAAATGATTGATTAACTGCCATCTAGTCATCTAGTCATCCTGGCAATGCCAATAGCATCCTTTTCTCATCTTCTAAATTTCATAGGAAGTCTTAACTCAAATTGCAGTCTGTCATCATGCATGAAACTCAAATCCTGTATTCAGATTACATTTCCTTAAAAGAAATAATAGATAAATAAATAGAAACTTCTTACCTTGTTCTTGTAGACAAGTGAAAAAAAAATAAAGTAATTAGAAATGTATGACAATCATGAGAGGAGAAGTGGTAAATTACAAAACATTTTGAAATTCAGCAAAGTATTTAGGATAAGAATGCAGAATGTATTTTGAATGTGGTATAAAGGAATATGAAAGTCTAAACATAGATTATTGTTTGCCTGCTCATCCTGTCCTCACTAGGTAATTGAAATAAAAACACTTTTACAATAATTGGACTGAGATTTCAGTGAATGCTACAGCTTCATTGTGTGAGATTGCCAAATGCTTCCAAATGCTTTCGCATCCATAAAGTTGCCTAAAATGTACTATTAATGTGAATGAAGAAAAAAGAAGTTATTTAACATTTGCATCTTTGGTATTTCTTTCACCTCCCTCCCATGATATCATACAGCTTTGCTTTGGCAAAATACACAGGAAATAAACTGAGATTTTCATTAAGCAGACCAGTGACAACACTGCCCTCATCCTTATATAAATCCATATTTACCGAACAGCAAGACATCAAATACCATTCATATAAACATGATGTGCTTGCCAGCATGGGACATGACATTTAAATAAAGAGGCACTCTGACCCAGAGCAGCATAAGAGACAAGAACCTCTCTGATTTTGTTTTTATCTGGGCAGTGGAAGAGATAAGATACTGTTGTAAAGCCCCAGTTTGGGACAGTTGTAATGAACATTTTTGCTCCTAGAAATGGGCTAAATCTTGATTAAAATCCGACGTGTCTATGAGCATGTGAATTCTTGTGAAATTCAGATGATTTGTATCCAACGATTTATGCTAAAAGGGTAGGAGCATGGACATACATTGTAGCTGCTTGGGACTGATACATTTTTTTTTTTGTTCTGCAAAATTTTTAGTTGTACATGCATACCTGTGTGTGGGGGGGGGGGGGAGGGAGGGGGATAGTTTTGTGTACACTTGTATATGTGTTCAAAGGAAAGGAGAAATTATTTCAGTGGTTAACCCTTTGAGTGCATTTTGGCACAGAAAACCTCATAGCATTGTATACACTGTCTAAAGTCCCTAGTACAGCAAGGGTTAAGGCAGCAACATGTCTCTTACATTGCACCAAATATAAAGCTGAAGGAGCCAGATCCAGTCAATTACTGCTAACACAGAATCTACTGGGTAGGTCGCCTACTAGAAAAGGGGGACGATGATAGAAGTTGTAGGACAAATTATCACATGTCATTCTTTCATGGACAGTGAAGCTAGCTTATGCTAGAGTCACACACGGCTGGTCACAAAACGGATTTGATCCGGATGAAAATGAGCCGGATTAGTCCCGGAATGGAGGGCAATTTATGCTACAGTCACACACGGCCGGATTTCGAACCGGGTCCATAAGGAATTTTAACCGTATCGACCCGGTTCGAGCCGTAGAGAACCGTATTGACCCGTATCGAACCGTATAAAAATCCACTTTTTAAATCCTTAAAGGACAAGTTCACCTTCATAAACATAAGGATTGAGAAAATGCAACAATATTAGTAGAACACATCAGTGAAAGTTTGAGGAAAATTGGACAATCGATGCAAAAGTTATGAATTTTTTAAATTTTTGTGTTGGAACCGCTGGATGAGGAGACTACTACAGCTTGTGAGTCATATGCGTACAACAGTATAAAGAAAATATAAAAGAAAATTCAACATATTTTCACTTTTTTCGCATAATAAAAGAGCAATTGACTTGCCTCTTTCAATTCAATTCAATTCAATTCAATCATAGTTTATTTCCAATCAACGAAAATCAAAAACATAGTACACTGTATACATGTCATTAACTGATATTGTTCAAACGCTTGCAAAAGATTCATGTAATATACGAGACAAATTATAGAACAACATATATGTACAATAATAAAGAGGAACACTGTACAAATACTACGTGGGCGAGCGGAAAGTAAATTCGATCATGGAAAATAGTGATCCACTAAAAAGCAAAGCTTGTCGGACGTGGATCGCTAGATAAATAATGAGTGAATGATATACTATTCTATAACAATATACATGTAGTTATTTTGAGATACACAGGTCGGGAAAAAAAATATAGAATACCAATGCTATAGTGCCCGGACACTGTTCATTGAACCACATGTACCGGGAAAATAAGACAAGGACAATACATTCGTACACACATTCAATTACCCACACGCATATACACTGTTGGACGCGAGACAGTACCGAGAGGAGAGAAGACGGTAACAATACAAGTCTACGAAGAACAATAGACAGGAAAGGAAAAGGAGAGAAGAAAGAAGAGAGGTCTGCACACAGAACACGCCAAGTGCTGCGACATCAGGACAGGTGAAAGCTCAAGCATAAATTATAGCAATTTAAATTATCTAAGATTATAAGTAGAAAGTAAATGTTTTCTGAGTTTATATTTAAATGTGACAAATTTGGGGGAATCTTTTAAACTATTATCTAAATTATTCCAAAGTCTGGGTCCAGTATAAAGAAATGTATTTTGGGCATGTGCGGTTCTCATTAACGGAAGATGGAATTCGTCGGATCGTCGCGTGGGATAGTTATGAACATGACTGTTTCGATGAAATAAATCGTGGAATATTTTAGGTAAAAAGGTACTGTTGTAATTAAACATAAACTGACCAAGTTGAAACACATACAAATCATTTACTTTTAATATTTTATGGTCAGAAAACAAAGCATCTGTATGTTCTCGGGTATGTAAATTAAAAACAATTCTAAGCGCTTTCTTTTGCAATAAAAGAAGTTTATCAAGTAACATCTGATATGTATTACCCCAAGCAAGAATCCCGTAGTTTAAATAAGGGAGTATCAAACTAGAATAAAGAGTTAATAATGCAGATGAAGGAAGATAATATTTTAATCTATTCATTACGCCAATGTTACGTGAAATAATTTTACATATGTTATCAATATGATTCCTCCATGAAAGCTTGTTATCAACGCAAACACCAAGAAATTTAAAAGAAGAAACTTCTTCTAAGGGAGTAGTATCAAATGTTATATTGCCTGGGAGGCTATCTAAAGAATTACTAAAAAGCATAACTTTTGTTTTTTGAATATTTAATGACAATTTGTTTGCGTATATCCATTGTATGACCTTTATCAATTCTTCATTGACTGTTCTTATTAAGATATTTGGGTCAGGGTGGGAAAAAAAAAGATTAGAGTCATCCGCGAATAATATGAATGATAGTTTCTCCGAGGATCTATGAAAATCATTAATATAAATAATGAATAACAATGGGCCTAATAAACTCCCTTGTGGAACACCACATGCAATTGTTTTACTTTGAGAGTCAAAGCCGTTGACATGTACAAATTGGGATCTTTCTGATAGGTAACTCGTGAACCACTCCAAGGCCTTTCCACGTATTCCATAATGAGACAGTTTGGCGAGAAGTATTCCGTGGTTAATCGTGTCAAAGGCCTTGGAGAAGTCCAAGAAGATACCTATTGTGTGTGAACGTGTGTCGAGTGCGTGTGTGACTTTGTCGATGAGGGCAAGTAGTGCGTGTGTTGTGCTGTGATTTTCCCTGAATCCAAATTGAAAGTTTGAAAATATGTCGCAGGTTTTAAGAAAACGTACTGTCCTGGTGTAGACTATTCTTTCAAGAATCTTAGAAATAGAAGATAATAAAGATATGGGTCTATAGTTATTGACATCATCCTTCTCCCCTTTCTTATAAATAGGAATTACTTTCGCAATTTTCATGCTATTTGGCACATGGCCAGTTGCAAGCGATGAGTTGATAATATGTACTAAGGGATCCACTATTTGAGGAATTATGTTTTTTATCAAATAGTTGTCAATTCCGTCGTGGCCAGGACTTTTACCTTCTTTCAAATTGGCAACAATCTTTATTATTTCTTCTTTATATGTTGGGTCAAGAAATATAGTTTTAGAGTTAGGTGTATCTAAAAAATCACTAAAAGATTTACTAGAAAGAGGAATATTTTGAGAAAGATTTTTTCCAATTGAAGAAAAGAAGTCATTAAAAATTTCAGCCATGCCAGCGGGAGTGTTGCTGGAGGCATTGCCCCACCGAACTTCAGAAATATTAGATGAATTGTTAGGTGTATTCATAGCATTCTTTAATGTTTTCCATGTGTTTTTAATGTCATTTTTATATTTGCTTATCTGATTAACATAAAAAAATTTCTTCTGCGTACGCAATAATTTGATGAGTGTGTTTTTGTATGAAACATATTTTTTCTTATTTTTTTCAGTGGGATTACATCTATATTTATAAAACAAATTATTTTTCCTATTTATAGATCGTAATATAGACTGGGTTATCCACGGGAGTCTTGGAATTTGCTTATATCTATTTTTTATGTTACGCAGGGGAATATGGTTATCGATTTCGGAGGTAAGAGTAGATATGAAATAATCATAAGACAAATTGACATCGGTAGTGTTGTATACAGAAGACCAATCGAGTTCTTTTAAACTGTTTTGGAGACTTGTAAGATTATCTGCAGTAATCTTACGACGCTTATGATAATTATTTTGTTTATTCAGTTTAATTGGAACCTGAGCAAATATAGGAAAATGGTCAGTGATGTCTGAGAGGACGATACCAGACTCAGGAAGTGGAAGAACATTACAAAAAATGTTATCTATGAGGGTAGCCGATTGGCTGGTGACACGGGTAGGCTTGGAAATTAATGGTAAAAACGAAGCAGACATTAATGTTTCTATAAATTCTTTTGAACTGTTTTGGGAGTTACATTTCATGAGATCGATATTAAAATCGCCCATCAGAAATGTATCTTTAATAGATATCATGGGATTTTGTACTAAATCCTGCAAAACTGTCAAAAAATCATTCAAATTCGACCGAGGGGGCCTGTAAATTACACCAATCATAATGTTTTTTCCATGTGGATTTATCAATTCAATAAAAAGGGATTCGAGTACATCGCTCATAACACTAATCTCCTCATGTATAATATATTTAAATTTTTTCGAGATGTACAAACCAACTCCTCCACCAACTCTCTCATTTCTATTTCTAAATACAAATTCGAATCCAGGTAAAGAAAATAAATGACTGATATTAGAGTTCAACCATGTTTCTGTTAGCCCTATGATGGAGCAAGATTTATGATCTGGGTTTTCTAAGAGTAAGCGCAACTTATCAAAATTTTTATTGATACTGCGTATGTTAAAGTGAGCTAACAAAAATGTTTCATCAACTGTATTCGTGATCCGATTTTTATACTGATTTTCGGACAAATAAACACACGATGGACTCTGGACTGGATCATTTGAGTCAAAGTTATATTCAAATTCTTGTGCTGAGGTATTGTATTTATCGGATATGTAATCTTCATATAAACTGGAGATCATATTTGCATGATCAGATTCAAAGTGCCTTACTGTGTTATAGAATTCATCATTATTCAAGGAATTAAAAGCAAAATTTATTGTGTCAGCCATGGGTTAGAATATAAAACATTCGGGAATTAATAACTGGCCTCCCGCCTGGTCCTAACTCAGCAGCTACGTGGGGATATGCAGACCTAAAAGAAGAAAGGAAACCGAAATGCGTGCAGAGAAACATGAAACACAGACAAAACAAGGAAACGAACATGAACACAGATGACACAGAATCAACATCGTTGCGGATGGTACACAAGGCCATGGGCTCGTATACAATACCTAACATAAACTTATTTAACAAACAAAGACGTGTGCTACACGTACTAGGCAGCGTCCACGAGCATATTAAACTTCTCGACCACTTAATGACAAAATAAGGAACCAGTTATTGTTGTGGGTTTTTTTGGTAGTCGGATCGCCTATCCAAAATAACTAATTCTTATACCATTGGGATTTATAATCAGTACGAACAATTATATCAAAGTAATGCAAAAACACATACACACAAAAATGCAATTCCATTGTTATTGTTAAAATTTTCATCAAACTGATATGCAAATACAAACAAAATTGCCCAAAATACGAGTACACAATGTGTAAATACATAAAATAATAGATAGCCCAATCTGTCTCACTGAGTGAGTACCCTTGATAAAAGAGCGAGGGAGGGAGGGAGAGAGAGAGAGAGAGAGAGAAAGAAAAAAGTGAGTGAGAGGGGGAATGAAAAGAGAATCTAGACAACAAATCTTGACGAACTGAACAAAACGGCTATGCAATTAACTTATAACATTCGTGGGTATACATGTGTCTACAGGTGTGTGTGTGCATAAGAAGGGAAAAGCAAAGCCGAGAATAGATGAAAAAATAAAGGCGTGTTGTCACCTGGGAAAAATGTTTGCACAATTATTACGTCATTACACTCTTGCATAAAAATAACGTTCTGACAACAGAACGCCTCCCAATCTCCAGTTATTTTAAATATGTTATAACTTTGAATTTTAAATAACTAATACATTAAGACAACCAACGGCAGTCAAGGGGCCAACATCACCTGATATGATACAATAAATTGCCATAACTATCCATGAGTATAAACAGCACCTATAAACAAGCCCAAGTAGTACAGCAACGAAGGTTGCTGGGCGACGGTGTCCCAAAACAGGTGATCCGTGTCCCTCCCCCCCCCCCCCCCCCTCCAGCTACCGCAAAGTTCATAATAACAACATTCCAGAATTATAACAAATTTTGTCAAACATTACTTCTTTAGAGTTAAACGGATGAATATTTTCCGGCGGTGTACAAGTAACAAACACAACATAGGACAAATTACTGAGACAGCTTCGTGTAGCACAGCTTTAAATCAATCTTATCGTATTACATTATACTAACAAACATTTTATCTTTGTTAAGTATAATTATATATAAGAATGATTATATGAGTTAACTTTCCCCGGAACTGTTACCAAAAACAAAACATAAAATGATAATTCTGATTACCGAGAAACTATTACAAATACAAACATGTATTTAAACCTGGTTGGTACTGGAAAAGGGGGGCTCGTACAACAATTACATATATATCTTAATTTGTGATCAACTTTATCCATTACACAATCAAACAAATGGGGTTTATGTAGATCGTTTTCCTATTCCCTTTCTTCCTTATCATCTGATTATTTTTTTGTCAATACTGGGTTTGATCTGAAGGTCATACATGAGAATCAGCATTCCACACAAAAAATAAAGAACTTGATGTCAACATGGACATACATTGTGGAATAGATATTATGAATAAATGCGTACTGTATGTATTACTTTGTCTTGACTAGAAAATGGAAATGAAAAGGGAAAAAGAAAAAAAACTTCATATTATGCATATTATGCTTGGAGAATTTTCACACACATACGAAAACAAAATGTATTAAACTTTGAAGTCAGCTTTAACACAGGTTTCAGTCATTTTAACAATTAAAAGGATTTTTCTTTCTTCATTCTCCTCTTCCTTGTTTATTACAAAATCGAAATAATTCAAAGAAGAAAAGGTGTGAAATGATGTCACGCAGCAAATAACCTGCTTTAAGTTTACTTTCACTATAGACCTATTTCATGATACAATTGTAAGTATAACAGGTAAGGTAAAAGCTAAATCCAATTTACCTTCATCTCCTCCTTCTCCTCATTGCTTTTTTTTTTTTTTTTTTTTGGTGCAATTAAGAGTGGGTCTGTGAAGGCTTAACTTATCTAATCAATGAAGAAAGGATATACACGGAGAAGTATAAAATCATTGCTGTGTATAGACAGCACTGATATACAATATTCACAATCAGTATAAAAGGTTAGTATATACAAATATTTTTGTTCTTCTTTCTTTTTCATTACTAAATTTCTAAAGGCAGGGGGAATAATATTACCCATAACATTTATCGGTAACGAGTAAAGGGGAATGTGTACTTTTTTCAAAAGATGGAATTTTGTGAAATTCTCTTTATATTTTCCTTATATTGTTGTACGCATGTGACATCTAAGTTATTCATACACTGCAGTAGTCTTCTCATCCAGTGGGTATTGCACAAAAACTTAAAAAATTCATAACTTTTGAACGGATTGTCTGATTTTCCTCAAACTTTCAATGATGTGTTCTACTAATATTGCTACATTCTCTCAATCCTTATGTTTATGAAGGTGAACTTGTCCTTTAACTGAATCCTTTTCGACCCCTATCGACCCGTGTCAACCTGCTTCGACCCATACCGACCCGGATGTAAACCTTGTCGTCATCCGTTGCATTGAAGGCAATACGGCAAGGGTCCATCCGGTTTTACGCTGCGGGTTGCAGCGGGTTGACGCAAGTCAATGCGGTTCAAACCGGGTCAATTCGGATATCAATACGGAATTGAAATCCATGAGAAAATTTTGAACATGACCAAAAAATTTTCACCCCCGTATTGTAGCCCATGGAATCCATCAGGAATTGACATGGAATACGATGCGGGTCAATGCGAGTCTCTACGGTGCGATCGGGTCGATATGGTTTTAATTCCTTATGGACCCGGTACAAAATCTAGCTGTGTGTGACTCTAGCATTAAAATCAATATGATTTCATTTGCTACCAGACCCTGAAATCAGGCCATTCAGCTGGCTGTCAGTTGCCATAGCAACAAAAGGCTGTACTCCCCAAAAAGAAGAGGCATCTACCTTTAGATTGGATGAAAGGGAAGAGTGGGTGTGTAGGAAGGAAGTGAATATGGTCTTACAATGGTATTCAATCAGGGAGTAGTGCTGGTAGTCATTATATTTAGCTTTGAGTAGCTTCATTACAGGAAAGTAAATTGTCCTCAACGCTATCGATCTGTTTATGTGGTAATTCACTACATAGATCTTCATATAGATACTGAGAAATGTAAACATGCCTTACCAAGTATAAACATACAGGCAGTGGTAGACTGTGTTGTGAAAGTAAATAAGATAGCAGATAATGGATTAGACAATGATGATATGATGCGTCACCATGGCAGTAAAGAATATCACATGATATTGTGTAAAAAGTGCAGCTACAGACTAAAACTATATACTGGTCTCCCTTCACGATACATTATTCTAATCGAGAAAGTGTGCTGTATGAAGTATTGAGGAAATTGGTATGCACGACAGGGGGAAAAATACTGTAAAACGAGCAATGTTTGCGTGCATTTTAATTTTGTGAATTTTGCGAGAGCCAAGATTCGCGAAATTAAAAATGCATGTGAGAGTTCTTATCTACACTATATGCATTGAATGTTAGAGGCAACTCTCGAAAATTTCATGCCACGAAAATATCATGTTTTACCGTAGAATATGTTTGAAATATCCACACCTGTCTGTTGAAAGATAATACCATCAGTGGCATGAGGATGGCAGTCAGTGGGTTAAACAGTTTAAACTGGAGGCCGACAGAGTGCTCTGAACACTATTTGCATTTCATCATCGTGATGAACATTCCAGTTTGGTGTCCCTCACATTTATTCAATGCCACTCGAACAAATCAAGATTTAATTTGATGGAGGAAGCTTGTAGTTTGACTGGCATTGCTGGAGGACAAAGGGAGGCTAGTGTAGTACGGATAGGAGAGAATAGAGATTTTTTGAGACTTTATGAAACAGGTAATCAAATCAATGTTGATCTTCATAGGCAAATGAAGGGACCTAGGACCAGGGCCTTACATCACAGCTTGATGCAAAGCAAGGTAGTGGTTACTGATGACACAATAAGTGCACAAGTGATTAATTCTTACTTAAAAGTGGGAGGGTATCAAACTGTGTAGACATTCATGGTAGTTTTAAGTGCAAAGCCATACATTGTGCCTTGCTTGAAGCAAGATTTTAAAGAATAGCAAAAAAATGTAACTGAAGACAATGGTAAAAGATAAAAACAGGAAAGTTATAAAATTTAGAATCATATTTTGTGATACTGTGCATTTGCAAAGGGATGATAAAAGTTAAAATTTGGTTGATGATCTAGTGGCTGCAACCCTATTTCTCCTGAAATTTATCACTGCTCAGATATTCAAGAATTAGACTCTGCTATGAAAAAGCTCATTCTTATCATGTTTATGTCATATCACAGAGGAAAATCTAGTGACAAATTATGTACAGGTAAACTGAACTTGATAGATGACGACATCATCTCCACCAATTAATATACTGTATGTGCCATATATTTCATGAGTCAGGTGCTGTTCACAAATTTAACAAGAGAAATAGTTAACTCCTATCCCAACATTAATGCAACATGCACACATACATTTTCCCTTCATTACCATGGTACATGATTTCATATTCAACCACTCAGAGAATTGTCAGGGAGTCCTGATTCTCTGAAAATTAGACTCATGCTGAATAGTATGTGGTTGCTTTACTTATTTTGTGAAAAAGTGTATGTATAAATCCCGTAATTTTCACATTGAAGTTATGATATGAAAAAATCAAGTTGAATGCTGTGTTTAATCACACTTGAAAACAAAGATCTGTGATAGATATTTATGAGTATGACACTTAGACCCAATACAAAAAAAAAAAAATGATTTGATCAAGATTTATTTCTTGTGTAGATAGACTTCAAAAAAGAGATATTATGATATGTGATAATAAGTGTCAGACAGACTGATAGATATGCATTGATGAATGCTCAAATAAAGATGATTTGATGTTGTATTTTTGATCAGCTGATGTAGTTTTGTGCTGTTTTCCTTTTCCTTGGGGATGGGGGGGGGGGCAGGTGGGGGTAAAGAAATCTATCCTTATTTGCCAAGAAGTTCACAGACATCTGCATCTAGGTGGAGGTCAATATACTGTGAGTTTGATGATGTGTACAAAATTAAATGGGAGATTCTACCTTAGACCTTTGGGTTAAGCTCATTTCTCTGGAGTTTCCATCTACCCTAATGTCCATTTCTAGCACCTTGCAGCGTGTATAGCCAGATGCTAAATAGCGCCCGTAGTGTAGGCCACAGGTGCGTAGTGACACCTCTGGAGGGGAACATTAATTGCTTCCATGAATCACCTTCGGGTGGTGGTTCCTACACCCAACACTGCGGTGACTCCCTGGCCCATTGGGGGGAGGTGTTGCAGAAGTCATTACCGGTGCTATGATCCCTCCCTGCAATCTCCTAACGGGGCTTTTTAGCATTAATAATTGAGCAAGACATCCCTCCCTACCCCCTTCATGTAATATGGACGGGATTTTGGCATCACATCCAAGTTTGCAGTTAACTGGTTTATTCCTGTGCTGCTTTGTATTGTCTGCATGTTTTCATCACTGCTCTGCCATTGAAGCCTTTAGTTGATATTCTGTGGAAGGAATGGTTTTAACAATGTTACCAGTTTTTATTAAAAAAACAAAAACAAATAAAAAGCTGAGATGCATGGTCCTACAGGGGGCTCTCTGAAGTCTCTCATATTATGCTTAATTTAAACCACAAAAAAACTTAATGATGGCAATTACTAGTATCATTCTTAAAAGGCTTCAATAGAAGAAAAGAAAAATATAAATGACCAGACTTTATACATGTTCCAATTTGCCTGCTGACAGTGCAGTTAGACTGACAGAAGTTTCATCAGAATTTGACTCCAAATAAGAAAGTTATGGAATTTTCAAAATTACACATGTTTTCACTGAATACACACATTGGATTGTACACAACACAAAATAAAAAGTCATGTTTTTAGGTAACCTTTTCCCCCTTAAAGTTCCTGTTTTACCTTTGGGAGCAGTGATTTGAAAAATGTTCAAGATATCACATTTGATGCATATGTGTAGGTCTGTTGTGTCACAAAACATTCTACCATATAAAATTTTTGCAATAAAGCTTAAAGTATAAGGAGATATCAGTATTTTTCTCATTAAAACATAACTGTTGACGGTTTAGTTTGGATACATTTTTATTATGGTAAAACTATTGTTCGCATTTTGTGTATTTAACAGTACTTAACATCGATTGTAGTGGTTGTTTCTATCCCTAACTCACATTATAGAACTATTTAAAGCACTAATGCTGGGTTTTTGTTTCTTCTGCAAATGGTGAATTATGCCTTTAAAAGTCACCATTGCTACAATTTGATGCATAGGATACATCTCATTCTCCTTCATTTTGCATTACCCATTGAAAAGTTAAATTTAGTGATGATTTATGTACAGTTCAAAGGGAGACTTTTGAGGCCATGACATCATCACCTCTTAGTCATTGACTAATATCATTGACTTGGAAATATGAGAAATATTAAACTGCCACAACTTCCTTATCTTAGGTCCAATTTTGATAGCACGTCTTCCATTCTGTTTAAATACAAAGACTGTACTCTATTTATTTGACTCTATCAATTTGACTCTACCCTGTTCATTTAACTCTACCCTATTCATTTGACTCTACTCTATTTATTTGACTCTACTCTAATCATTGACTCTACTCCATTCATTTGACTCTATTTGACTCAGCTGAATCTACTCTGTGTATTCGACTCTGCTCAATTTATGTCCCTCTATTCAAATGACTATCCTCTCCTATTTATTTGACTCTACTCTGTCAATTTGACTCTACCCTGCACATTTGACTCTACCCTATTCATTTGACTCTGCTCTATTTATTTACTTCTACTCTAATCATTGACTCTACTCTATTCATTTGACTCTATGTGACTCAACTGAATCTACTCTGTGTATTCAACTCTGCTCAATTTATGTCCCTCTATTCAAATGACTGTCCACTATTTGATTCTGTTCTATTTATTTGACTCTACTATTTATTTGACTCTATTCATTTGATTGTACTGTGTTCATCTGACTCTATTCTTTATTTGACTCTACTCTATTCACTTGACTCTGCTCATTTTATTTGACTTAACTTGACTCTTCTCTGTTCATTTTACTCTACTGAATCTACTCTGTGTATATGACTCTATACTCAATTTATTTACCTGTATTCATTTGACTCTACTCTGTTTGATTCTATTCTATTTATTTGACTCTTTTCTATTAATTTGACTGTACTGTGTTTATTTGACTCTACTCTTTATTTGACTGTACCCTATTCATATCGTCGGCGTTTTCACGAACCGACGCTATTTCGTTTTTGAGCGAAAATGCAGTTCTGAGAAAATCGCGTTTAAAGATCTCACAAGTTTTAGACAACGTTTTCAATGACTTTTCCTGTCTTGTGTGTGAACATTTTGACAGGGTGATGAGAGTGGAAGTTGTTCTTCCTATCCATAGTGTAATTTTAGTGTGAATTCAAAAAAATTACGACATTTCTGTCTTCAAACTCACTGCGTCGGTTCGTAAATCCATCGTTTCTTGCGCGCACCATAGGTTATGTACTTAAGCGCGGGTCTCACGAACCGACGTAAGTTGTATTACGCCGGTTCGTGAGACCCGCGCTGTAGGGCCTGTACAATAGGTAACGTGCAATACGCGTGTATTTACGAACCGTCGCTATTTCATTTTCGTATGTGTTTACATACAAATACTATTAGGGCTATACCTGCTTATCAACAATAACCTTATTAATTGAAATTAATTGTCATGTAATGATTGTTGTGATGATTACAATACATTTAGTGATAATTAAGATGATAATACAAGCCAGTTTCTCTTAATTGTTCTAAAAAGAGTGTTGTCATTGTTTTCATCTTCATTTAGTACACGCATGTATTGTTATTATAGCTGTGGTTGATCGTTCCAAAGATTTCTTTGCCCCCCCTTTTTTTGTGGATATATTATTATTTAACACTTTTGCATTTGGACATCTATCATTTGGTAATACATGTATTCGGTATACTGTGTTTCATATTTTTTACTTTTTACTGTTTTTTTTTTGTACTTAATTAACTTACTTTTTCATTTTTTCACATTATTTTTAATTCAAATTCAGTTCACTTCTTTCATAATAATTATGAATGTTTGTTCTAAGATGAAGGATACCGCTAAATCTTGGGAAAAAGACGTGCCAGTCAGTAATAATTACTTGTATTTATTCATCTTTCATACTCATGCATGCACTCTGTTATTTCTTTCTCTGAAATAATATATTAATTTCTTTATTTCTTATTATTCCACATATTTGTGACATTTACTTTGTCACAATTTTTATCAGTGTCATTATTGTCATTTGGCTCGCATGCGAATTCACTCACAATTCCTCATTTTCCATCTTTCTCTTTCCTGCTCAACAGATTCTATGATAGCTGCACCTGATCATATAAAAACATAAACTCATCCTGCATGCACTCTTCGAAACTGATAAACTCCTAAAAATACATGAATATCAACACTATCAGAATTTCAAGCTTCATTTTAAATATATAATAATGGTCATGTTTTATTATGCCTTTTGCAGCAATATATTGAAGAGGTACATTATGTAATCGAAGAAACATAGGTCCTCAATAGAATATCAAATTTGAATTATTCAGAGATGAGTAATGACAATGGGAAGGATAACAATTGTGGAAGAGCTCCATAAATCAATACATATCTAATGGCAAATGGAGATGGAATCAAGATTCAAGAATATGTGTAATTCAAGTTCATTATTATATCAGCTCTTGTGTGTTCACAAAAAGAGGAACACAGTTCGAACATGCACACCAAATCTTACATCGTACATTTACATCTATAGAGTGCGGACGGAACATACACAAGAGAAAGAATAACATTCTCAAATTAATATATCAAGCATAACTACATGTATGTATATGACCACACAAAGATGTTGCTGCATATGCATGAAGCTTGAGAGTGCTGCAACACCCATATGCTCAGATAAAAACTTGATGTATATCATACAAAAGAGAAGAGGTACTGCATGTACATGTAGTTACACTATTCACAGGACAGTAGAGAAAAAGCACGAGAGAGAGAGGGAAATGGGTGTCTAAAATAGGTCGATGTAAGGAGTGCCAAGCCAATTAAGTCTCTAATAGAAGTCATACATATATAAGGAAATAAATTAATCACAACATAAATGATCATGCTCATGTTAACCAATAATTAACATCTAAAAATGTGTGTAGAAAGCCCATAATATCAGCCTTTCGCCCCGAAGGCTTGTTACATATGAGAAAAGAGAAATTTTGGCCGACCCCCCCCCTCCCTGTGAATCCTTAATCCACCAGTACTATAAACACATTCTGAGAATGTGTTTTAGTACATGTACTAGCAAATTCACAAGAGGGTTGGGGAAATTCAGCCAAAATTGTGTGTGGCTAAAATAATTAAAAAGAAAGGTCATCAGCAAAACTACGGGGTGGATGCAGACGAATTGTCATGTGATGACTAAAAAATATGCAGCTAAAGGGAAAAAAAAAAGACGGCAGAGAGGGGCCAAGGCTAATTTGACTCCCTCCCCCCCCCCCCACCAAAAAACAAACAAACAAACAAACACCACTGTTTTACAACACCTTTAAAGGACTCTTAATTTTTTGTTTGTTAAAAACAAACGTCTCGAAGTAAAGAATTCCATATTGTAGGCGAAATGTAGACCGATACAGTGTATAAAGTGTACATCCCAAGCTATTAAAGAAAAAAAAAACAGATTATGAATATCATTTAAAGTAAGAATTTCAGTGTGTTTAATCATCTTTAGTTGAGTTGCAAATGACATGTACATATTTAATAAGAGCAGTAAACTTCGAAGCGCCCCCAAGCCCTTCTATACTTAATTATTCATGTGTACAGGTAGCGCCAGGGCACTCTGGTGGTCTAGTGGTTATGACGCTGGTCTAGTAATCCAGAGGTCGTGGGTTCGAATCCTGCTTGGGCTGCCTGTGATTTTTTTTTTTTCACAGCAGCCTACAAACTGCACACTGCAGTTGCGTGCATTACTATGGATGGAGACAAATGAATAATCTATTATTTTAATATACGATGCTTGACATCCTTATTGCAATCACTTTCTTTAATTGTAAATTTAGAGACATAATGAATTATTATTAAAAGAAATCAAATTTCTGTATTTTGTTGTGAGTTTGCATGGGAACATACACGTATCATAATTTACAATTTTAGTTAGATAAAGAACATCTTATAACAGAACTGTCTAGTGATGGTTGAATAATTATGTCAATTTGTTATAAGTCCTATCATTTACATGGAGTGCATGTTCCCATGTTTATAAGAATCATACGTGACACATTCAAAGTGGGTTGAAGACAAAAAAATAATAAATAAAAGAATAAAGGAGAATAGAACTTAATCTGATTACAGCATCATCTAAATATTGCCAATGTGCACTTAGAAATCTATCAAGATTTATCACAAGATTATGATTACCACACAAAACCTTCAAGATTTATTATCATGAAATACATACCAATGAACACTTAAAAAATCTAACATTCCATATCCACATGAAGCTTTCCTTGATATAAATGTCTCTCTGTAGTGTTATTAAAGTGTAGCAAAATTGTAATTACGACATCACAGAATGGAATGCATTGTTTTCACCTTCAATCTTAGGATCTCCTTTCATGTTTCCACTTTACAATCACATTTCACTGTAGATATACCGTCCTTATGTTGTCGCCCTTCATCCCAATTTCTCCCTTCTATCCTATCTGTAGATTGTCTTCTTTCCTAAGCCATTGTATTCACATTCCTTGATGATCAGCACGATGCTGTACTTTTTTTCTTCTTCTCTGAAACAGTCCAGCTCTTCGCTACTGCATGGCATCAGTCATCTGAAAGAAAAGACAGAAATTAAGAACTTTCGATTAAAATCAAACATCATGATACAAGATACAACTTTCATTTTGAGAAAAAGAAATCAGCCAACTAAACTGTAGTTGAAATTATTTTGCTCTATTTATATTAAACATAAAACAAAACGGTATACAGGATCAAAGAATGTCAAAAAAAAATACTGCTGTTTTTGATGCATATTCAAATTGTCTCGCCTTTTACATATTTTAATGATGCAAGATCTAATGTCTAGCACTTAGTAAGTCTCATGTAGGATTTAAATTATTATTCACATGAATAAATCTGCATGTCCTTGTAAACAAGGCATTGCTTTGAAAAAGCTGAATATTACTAATTGCATTTGGGAAAGAGTCTACGACAATCAAACTTGTTTATTATCAGAGACTTTAACATCTTAATTAGACCTAGACTCTACATTACCATTGTATTCACATCCGTTGGTGATGTACACGACCATGTACTTTTCCTTTTCTTTTCTGAGACAGTCCAGTTCTTCGCTACTACATGGCACCAGTCATCTGAAAGAAAAGAAAGAAATTAAGAACTTTTGATTAAAATCAAACATCATGGCACAAGATACAACTTTAATTTTGAGAAGAAAAAAAATCAGCCAACAAAACTGAAGTTGAAATTATTTTGCTCTATTTATATTAAACATAAAACAAAATGGTAGGCCTATGCAGGATCAAAGAATGTCAAAAAATGCTGCTGTTCGTATTTGATGCATATTCAAATTGTCTCTTCATTTACAGTGTGTACACATTTTACTGATGCAAGATATTATGTTTAGCACTTGGTATGTCTCATGTAGAAATTGAATTATCATTCACATGAATATAAATCTACATGTATTTGTAAACAAGGCATTGCATTGAAATAGCTGAATATTACTACATGTACCTGCATTTGGGAAACAGTCTATGACAATCAAACCTGTTTCTTATCAGAGACTGTAACATCTTAATTAGACTTAGACTCTACATTATCATTCAGCTTTTAAAGGTATTAACCATTCACCTATAAAACACTGGCATTGTCATGTGCATCATATTTCTTTGATACTGCACATATTTTCATGAAGTCTGCACAAGAATGCAAATGAAACACGTCTGCTGTTTGGTATTTATGAAAAAAAAAAAATCACTAACCCGGAAGTCCTTGGCCTTAGGAATAACACGTGGCGAGTTAGTAGGAATTGACGTTAAAATAGAATAAGAATAGATCTACTAAATAGGCCTTTGCCTCATGAATGTCTGGTCTAATTGTAGACTAAGTGAAGTCTAGACCTCTCACTTTTAAGTTACCAGTGGTTCACAAAATTTATATTATAGATCTAGACTACTGTACATCTAGATCTAGACATCTAATACTATTAGATCTTGGCAACTTTTGTCTTTGTGACACGAAATTAACACGTCACGGATGATATTGCGGCGATATCCAACAGGATGACAGTACCACTATTACTGACTCAGTAAGTTGACATAGATAACTAACATCAACTTGTTAACGTACGTTAGAGATGGCACCATATACAATAACCGGTGACACTGACACTGACAGATCTAACGACTACGTTTAGACTAACGTTAAAGAGTTAGACTCGCCATCTCAGTAAGTCGGCCAAAGACAAAGTCATACAGGGCTATTAAAGTCAGTGTTACTGTTATGTTAGGCCTAACAAATGTAAACGGTTACTCGGTTAGGTTAGGTTTACCAGGACTCAAGAGTCCTGGTTAAATCAGTCGAGGGACATTTCTTAGAAGTCCTTCGATTCCAAGAATAAAAAGGGTGAAAGAACAAAGGGAAAAAAGGAAAGAAGAAAGGACAAAAGATTATGTATGGATGCTGTGCACGGAAATCGACAGCGCTACTGTATCACTATCAATCACGCGTGAATATGTAAACGCCATTTGGTTGGGCCGCATTCACAAGTTTTAGGGGGAAAAAAGCCCCACCGCTGTACTTCAAAGGTACTCCACTCGAACCAACGTTAGACATAATGTCACATATGTACACACAGTACGGTACTAGGGCTGAATTCACAAGTATACTAACACTGCACTGTACAGGAAAGCCACCTAACCTGTAGAGTACTACTCGTAGCGTTTGGTAGTATCACTAGACCACATACTGTCATAGATGACATCTACACCAACGCTGCACACTGGCACTGGTCCGACGGTCCCTGACCAGGAAAAATCACTGTTGGACACTGACCAGTAACTTTTTCAGGAATGGACCAGTAAAAATTGGGGGAAAAAATGGGTGGACTCTACCTTCTATTACCACTAGTCTAGATGTAGATCTAGAGCTAGACTATATAGACTCTGTGTTAATTTGACTTGGTCTTAGACTTCAGCTGATCTTAGTTTTAGTAACTGGCATTACAAGTAAAGTCTTAACTTAGACTTAATAGTTAAACTTGAAAGTTAAAGTCTAACATGTCTAACTTTATTCTTTACTCTTCCTTTGAGTTTTACTTTTAGACTTTTTACTTTTTTGTTAGTTTAGTAGGCCTACTTTGTCAATCTCATGATTTCATTTTCAACTCAAGTCAAGGCATAGCCTTGACCGAAAGATCGGTCTGTATCTGTCCGTCGGGGAATGTTCCGCGGAGACTGCGTCTGGCTTCACGGATCCCCTCCGTATACAGACCGAAGTCAATGATTGCGGCTCCTGTGTGGAGTAGTCGCGCACAGATCAAACGTTACGATAAACCAAATTTCAGACAGCTTTTTTACATTCAAACAAGTATGACATGACATGACACATTATGCAGCAATATTTGGGATAAATTTCTCACATTGTGCAATCGAAATATTCACATAACCTCGGTTATAATGCAGAAATTTTATCGATATCACAACATCGCCGTTCGCGAGCAGTAAGTCGCCATTTTGAATCTGTAACAATTGCTAAGCCAATCACATGCGAGGTACTTGTTTTAATAAAACAAACACGTAGAAGCTACCTCGCATGTGATTGGCTAATAGATTCATAGTGTATGTTTCTGCAGTTTGAATGTGACGACGCGACAGGCTGTGTTTTACGTTGAAAATTCTCCTAAAATGTTGGATTATTCATTAATCTGGTGAGTGTAACGTATTTTTAAAAAAATAATTTCACCATACAAGCTTAAATTTGCCGACCTAGG